>NC_047130.1:25280115-25624399 GCF_009829125.3 Periophthalmus magnuspinnatus | reverse complement strand
ATCTGACCAAGTTACAGGTATAATAACTCCTGGGTATATTCAAGTTTTAGCTTCTGCATGTCTATTCAAAACTGAAAGGGAACGCAAATCTAAAATAGTCACCAGAGGAGAAGTCAGAGCAAATAGCTATCTGTGTTCAGAAATGAATTTTGTAACTTATGTAACATGGTAGCAATAAAACACCTGTAATTAAATAAATGCTCAATAAGGTTAAGGCCAGTGAGGTTGTGTAAGACAAAGCACATGAGTCTTTGGCAGATGTCACACACAGACTTTGTCCACATGCAATAATACTCACAGTACACACTCCAGGGGTAAGGTACTGCCAACAATACTTCATAAAGGCATTAGGCCGGTATCCAATCATGTCCTGGATATTATCATACATCTGATCTGCACCTGCACAATAAATCATACCTGTAAAATATAAGTACTGTAAAATTGTATTCAGTTCAGTTATGATTACCATAGACCCATCCGACACACACGGACTGAAACACGGCTAACAACAACAGGGTCATCCCACTGCAGGCGTAGTAGTCAAACAGCTGAAAAATGTAGAGGCCTCCCTACCAAATAAAATAATAAAAAAAAAAAAAAAACATATTTACATTACAGTCAGATGACACACTATAATTGTTCAGACTCACTTCAGTAATTAGCAAAAGGCCAACAAGGAAACTCCCCACACACAAGCCCAGGAGGAGCAGTTTTCTTCGACAAGGGTTTTGAAAAAAGTTTGGATACATGTCTGAGATGGTGGTGACCAGAGCTTCCTGATTCACAAACTATAAAACAGACAGATGCACATACATGATAATTAGTGACAGGGTGTACATTTGTTCCATCTTTCATGCATTTGATTGAAATCCTGACCTGACTGTCTAATCCTAATAAGAGTAGCATCACAAAGAAGAAAATGGCCCATAGTTGAGGAACAGGCATCATGGCCACTGCACGAGGATAAGCAATAAACGCCAGGCCTGGACCTATAGTGAAGAAGAGTTATTACTGTACTGTAAAAAAAAAAAAAATAAATAAATATATGCGTTTTTCTTCATCACCAGATTCAGCCACCATTGATATAGGCACTCCCTGCTCCTTTGCCATGAAGCCCAAGACAGAGAAGATGGCAAATCCAGCTACAAAACTGGTTAAACTGTTCAAGAGACCCAAGTAAACACAATCTCTGTTGGAGAAAGATACTTTTAGTTTCACCGATCAAATAATATATAAAATAAGATTTGCAGTGTTGTACTTGTAGCAGTTGTTGTTGTACTTATTGTGACTTCCAAGTGAGCAGAGAATACCCATGCACACACCATAAGAGAAGAAGATCTGGCTGCCAGCATCACTCCAAACCTCCAGTACACAAAAAGAATATAAGAGTTTAGGGGCGCCTGTCCTAGCATGTTTTAGTTAGCCTTGGGACAAACTGGTAACTAAGAGGCACCTCATCCCTCAACTGAGACAAGGCCCCCCTCCCTACCTTTCAGCAAAATAGTCTCTTAAATAAAGTTTAAGAGATTTTTTATCATTTTGCTAAACGTCAAAAACACCTTGAAACACATTCATTCTTATTGTGACCTGTAACTTTGCCTGCCGCTATTACCTGCTTGTTTCCATAGAGATAGATGACTCTAATCTCATACTGTTGAAAAATTCTTGGTGAAGCAATAACATCTCAAACATGTCTTGTCTATACTGTAAATTCTGTCACAAATTGAAGGAACAAAGGTCTAAGGAGCCCGCAGCATTTTCCAGGCTTCAATTCCTGTCATATATTCCAGACACATGAATAGACAGCGAAATGAAGAAGCATGTCAAACACTGAAACACTGTCTACCTCTGGATCAGCGAGTCTGGATGGGTCTGGATACAGGTAGAATATCACTCCCTCTTTAGCTCCTGGTAAAGTGAGTCCGCGAATCAGCAATACGACTAGCATCAGGTATGGGAATGTGGAAGTGAAGTATACCACCTAAAACACAATTAAACATTTATTAATACAATTTTAATCAATGCTGTTAAAGGTGCACAATGGAACGTTTTTAGTAGATAAATTAAAAATCCATCCATCTCCATAAAGACAAGCAGGTACAGACCATCCACCAGAAAAGTTACAAAGTGTATCTTGATTTTTAACCTTTCCTGTCGACTTGACTCCCTGCCACACACAGAAGTAACACACAATCCAGGCCAAAAGAAGACACAAGGCCAACTCCCAGCGAACATTCCCAATGTGGTCAATCCCATCAGACAGTCCCAAGATCCTCCTCCTGGAACCAAGGACATAAATACATCTTTCTAATCTGTTTTTTGTTTCATAGAGTGCAACAATGTCAGATAAAACAGAGAGTTAGTATTGTTTATAAAAGTTTCCCAATGCCTTTTTACTCTTATTTGAGCCATTTCTCCAGTGCTTCTACTTCTATTGGTACTTTTACTTGGGCACAGTTTTTGGCCAGTCTACCCACCTCTGGTCACAAAATATAATATAAAGTATAGTAGTCATTTGATTGTCTAGTTGACTCGGTAGCCCTAACCCCATTTGAAATATCATGATATCAAAGCAAAATCATAACAGCTATTTGTATTAAAGAAATACAATATAATAAATACACATTTCCACTCTTGATGTTTGAGATGTGTAGTACTAATAATGTGATTGTGTAAAATCACTCACTCCCAGAACTCCACAACAGAAGAGGACCCGCCCCCGGTCAACTGCATGACAGATGTTTGATTGGATCCATGCTCAAAACAGTCAACTTATTGGACAAATGCAAAAAAAAAAAAAAAGAGAGAGACATTACACAACATTACTCACACATCTATATATATTTTCTTTCTTTTTTTTCTTGGGGCATCTTAAACTCAGAATATGGTCTATTGTGGTTCACTTGTTGTCGTGTCTATGTGCACTTTTGTCTCATCTGTGTGTTTCTCTAAATGTTCTGTTTCTGACCTGCCTTAGGACAACGGATGTAAAGTATCTATTGTGCTAATTCCGGCATATTTACATTGATGCTGTTTGTTGACATGTTGATTAATATGCACTGTCCTAATTAAAATAAATATAAATAAATAAATAAATAAATAAATAAATAATCACAAAGTCAAAAACATTGCCAGACTTGTAAAACCCAGTCACCGCTTCCACCTGTGTTCCAAGAATTTTGACAGGTGGCCCATGGGAGCTTTGAACTGAAGGAGGAGAACAGATAGAGGAAACGCCCAGGCCAAAATAATGATGTAGTAAACTCCACTGTAAAGGATCACCACTTGGCTTCCATAACCGATACCTGGGGGATGAAACATGGGTGTCAGGCAGGGCTCAGGTTTCAAAACCAACACAACATGATGAGCACAACTTTTTTCTATTCCTATAATTTGACCTTATGATTGGACTTATTGCTTTGAGTAAGTAGTTTTAATGACTCATTAACACAGACTGGATCAGGGTCACCATTTGCTTGTCTCCATGGACTTTTTCCAGTTCCAGTCTTTGTTTCTCTGTCACATGCATTGAATAAATATATAACTCTATTCAGATGGAGTGGTTAATTTTACCCTGAAACAAAGGGCAGAGCTTTCTCCAGCAGGGTGATGCCTCCTTGGCTGGTGAACTGTCCCAGAGTGGTCTCCATGAAGAAGATGGGAATGCACACGTGAACAGGAACACCACATATGGAATCAGGAAGACCACCTTTGAAAAATAAAAAAATGTCTCTTTCAGTTCTGCCGACATGAGAATGACCGTTATTGACTGGACTGACCTCCTCCGTTTTTGTAGCAGAGATATGGAAATCTCCACACGTTTGCCAAGACCAACCAAGTGTCCTGCCACAGCCAATGAGATACTCCATTTTACTGCCCATGTCTCCCCTCTCCCATGACCTTTACTTCAGGCTGGTTCTGACCCACACCCATACTACAAACAAAATATATTTGTAAAAATTGACAATCTTTTACTATATAATTAATTAATACACTGTGCACCTATAATCACTTTAGAACCTCGCAGCCTGTTCTTCCTGTGTCAAAAGATGCCTAACGTTTATATCTGTATTTGTTGTCAGGGAATGTTATGTAAAAAATGTGTCCAGTGTGAATATGAAAAAAAATAGTATGCTATGCTTAGGATTCACAGCACACAAGGAAGAACAAATGGAAACATCAAACTACACAATCAAACGTATATTTACACTAGGCTTACTATTACTGCTACTACTACTACTACTACTTCTACTACTACTGCTACCACTACTACTACTTCTACTAATACTACTACTATGTCATAAATCAAAGAATTAAGAAAAAGGAGATGTGTCACCTGTAGTATTGCTCACCTGAAGGAGTTCGAAATGAATGAGTTTCAGAGGAGTGGCCAACACTGATAGAACAGTCTGTGGGGAAATGGGCACTCTCAGTACAGCCTGAGTCGGTTTGCACTGTATTTGATTACACTAGACCCTACCTGTGTCAAAAGCTTGTGATGTTGTAATTATGACAGCAGCTAGGCCTAATTGTGTATCTTTGTGGATTTTAATGGTGTTCGAATGGGAATTGGGAAGTGAAATTGATCGGGTTTTATAGGACAATCTTATTAAGTCTGTTTTTGGGGGTGATTGCAGAAATAAGTTTTATGAGATGAGGAAAGGACTGTGGGTGTCTCCTTTTCTGCTTGAATAACTTTGAAAAAGAGTGAGGTGTCAATTTACTTTTGTGTTTCCCTGTGTGTTTTCAGTTTGTGAAACACACAGGGACTTTACTAGTAGCATCACATCATATTAATCAGCGTTTTCTTTATTTATTTATTTTTGTTAAAAAACAAAACAAGTAGGACAAAATTGCATATGGTCCATTATAATGTCTATAAACATTTTAATGGGTTGAACCTACAGGCTGGGCATGAGGCCATAAGCTTACAGGGCTGACATTCAATAAAGTATAACCTACTGGGCAGTTATGAGAGATACAAGTTTTATTTTCAAAAGGTGCAGAGTTTAAATTTAATTTGTAATTTGGCTACACACCATCAACATGTATTTGTTTTTTATAGACTTTTGCATTGACAAAGAGCAGATTTTTTAACATATCACCCCTAGAGGTCACTAAATCAGATATCTAACTATGAGTGTTAAGTGGCTTCACCAGACTTTTTGAAGGGCTGAACTTTTTGCTGAAAGAAGAGGGTGCAAAATAAAAGATTAGGTAAGCTACAGTGTAACTGCAAGACACAGATGTCTTGTTGTGGGAGACAAATTAATTACACAAACTAAGTTTAAAACTTGTATGCATTATTTTTTAAATTAAATGACAAACTTGATGACACAGTAAATTCATTATAATGATAGATTAGCCCTGAATAGCTGAGCAGATTGGATAATTCAGACATCCTCACATCCTTTTTTGTTGAAGTAGGGTGAATTTGGATAATCTGGGACACTATTAAAAAATTTGACGCCATTTTGTTCAAACTTTCCAGTCACCTCCACAGACTTATTATACCATTCAGGAATCCTGAACATGTTTTGTAATTTGATCAAAAACAGTATCACAAAAGTGAAATGAAAGGCATAACCTTTGTCAAATACATAGAAATAGTACATTTCTCTCTTCTTTTATGTGTCCTGACAAGGTTTATCCATCCATCCATTTTCTTCCGCTTATCCGGGGCCGGGTCGCGGGGGCAGCAGTCTAAGCAGGGACTCCCAGACTTCCCTCACCCCGGACACGACCTCCAGCTCCTCCGGTGGGACCCCAAGGCGTTTCCCAGGCCAGCCGAGAGACATAGTCCCTCCCAGCGTGTCCTGGGTCTTCCCCGGGGCCTCCTCCCGGTGGGACATGCCCAGAACACCTCCCTAGGGAGGCTTCCAGGAGGCATCCTGAGCAGATGCCCGAGCCACCTCAGCTGGTTCCTCTCAACGTGTAGGAGCAGCGGCTCTACTCCGAGCTCCTCCCGTGTGACCGAGCTCCTCACCCTATCCCTAAGGGTGCGCCCGGCCACTCTGCGGAGGAAGCCCATTTCAGCCGCTTGTATCCGCGATCTTGTCCTTTCGGTCATTACCCAAAGCTCATGACCATAGGTGAGGGTAGGAACGTAGATTGACCGGTAAATCGAGAGCTTCGCCTTCCGGCTCAGCTCCTTCTTTACCACAACGGACCGATACAGCGACCGCATCACTGCAGACGCTGCACCGATCCGCCTGTCAATCTCACGCTCCATCCTTCCCTCACTCGTGAACAAGACCCCGAGATACTTGAACTCCTCCACTTGGGGCAGAGACTCACCACCCACCCGGAGGGAGCAAACCACCTTTTTCCGGTCGAGAACCATGGCCTCGGATTTGGAGGAGCTGATTCTCATCCCAGCCGCTTCACACTCGGCTGCAAACCGCCCCAGTGCCTGCTGCAGGTCCTGGCTCGAAGAAGCCATCAGGACAACATCATCTGCAAACAGCAGAGATGAAATCCTGTGGTTCCCAAACCAGGCCCCCTCCGGCCCCTGGCTGCGCCTAGAAATTCTGTCCATAAATATAATGAACAGAACCGGTGACAAAGGGCAGCCCTGGCGGAGTCCCAACATGCACTGGGAACAGGTCTGACTTACTGCCGGCAATGCGAACACAGCTCCTGCTCCGGTCATACAGGGACCGGGACAGCCCTTAGCAAAGAGCCCCGGACCCCATACTCCCAGAGCACCCCCCAAAGGACACCACGAGGGACACGGTCGAATGCCTTCTCCAGATCCACAAAACACATGTGGACTGGTTGGGCATACTCCCATGAGCCCTCGAGGACCCGATGGAGAGTATAGAGCTGGTCCAGTGTTCCACGACCAGGACGAAAACCACACTGCTCTTCCTGAATCCGAGGTTCGACTATCGGTCGGATTCTCCTCTCCAGTACCCTGGAATAGACCTTACCGGGAAGGCTGAGGAGTGTGATTCCCCTGTAATTGGAACACACCCTCCGGTCCCCCTTTTTATACAGAGGGACCACCACCCCGGTCTGCCATTCCACAGGTACTGTCCCCGACCGCCACGCGATGTTGCAGAGACGTGTCAGCCAAGACAGTCCCACAACATCCAGAGACTTGAGGTACTCAGGGACGGATCTCATCCACCCCCCGGAGCCTTGCCACCGAGGAGCTTGCCAACCACCTCAGTGACTTCAGCCAGGGTGATGGACGAGTCCGCCTCTGGGTCCCCAGTTTCTGCTTCCTCCTCGGAAGACGTGACAGTGGGATTGAGGAGATCCTCAAAGTATTCCTTCCACCGCCCGACAACATCCCCAGTCGAGGTCAGCAGCTCTCCACCCGCACTGTAAACAGTGTTGGTGAAGCACTGCTTTCCCCTCCTGAGGCGTCGGACGGTTTGCCAGAATCTCTTTGAGGCCGTCCGATAGTCCTCCTCCATGGCCTCCCCGAACTCCTCCCAACCCCGAGTTTTTGCCTCTGTGACTGCCCGAGCCGCGGCACGCTTGGCCTGCCGGTACTCATCAGCTGCCTCAGGAGTCCCACGAGCCAACAAGGCTCGATAGGACTCCTTCTTCAGCTTGACGGCATCCCTTACTTCCGGTGTCCACCACCGGGTTCGGGGATTGCCGCCGCGACAAGCACCACAGACCTTACGACCACAGCTACGAGCAGCCGCATCAACAATAGAGGTGGAGAACATGGCCCACTCGGAGTCCATGTCTCCAACCTCCCCCGGGATCAGGGAGAAGCTCTCCCGGAGGCGGGAGTTGAAGACCCCCCTGACAGAGGGCTCCGC
This sequence comes from Periophthalmus magnuspinnatus, assembly GCF_009829125.3. NCBI lineage: Eukaryota > Metazoa > Chordata > Actinopteri > Gobiiformes > Gobiidae > Periophthalmus > Periophthalmus magnuspinnatus. The sequence goes on along the minus strand of NC_047130.1, from coordinate 25,616,618 downwards.
CAGACGTTCCCAGCAGACCCTCACAATACGCTTGGGCCTGCCAGGTCTGTCCCGGCTTCCTTCTCCGCCAGCGGATCCAACTCACCACCAGGTGGTGATCAGTTGACAGCTCAGCCCCTCTCTTCACCCGAGTGTCCAAGACACGCGGTCGGAGGTCAGATGACACGGACAACAAAGTCGATCATCGACCTCCGACCTAGAGTGTCCTGGTGCCACGTGCACCGATGGACACCCTTGTGCTCGAACATGGTGTTTGTTATGGACAAGCTGTGACTAGCACAGAAGTCCAATAACAAAACACCGCTCGGGTTCAGATCGGGGAGGCCGGTTCCTCCCAATCACGCCCCTCCAAGTGTCACTGTCGTTACCCACATGGGCGTTGAAGTCCCCCAGGAGAACAACGGAGTCCCCGGTTGGTGCACTGTCTAGTACCCCTCCCAGGGACTCCAAGAAGGCCGGGTACTCTGCACTGCTGTTTGGCCCTTAGGCCGACACAACAGTGAGAGACCTGTCCCCGACCCGAAGGCGCAGGGACGCGACCCTCTCGTTCACCGGAGTGAACCCCAACACGCAGCGGCTGAGCTGTGGGGCAATGAGCAAGCCCACACCAGCTCGCCGCCGCTCCCCGCGGGCAACGCCAGAGAAATGGAGAGTCCAACCCCTCTCAAGAAGATGGGTTCCAGAGCCCAAGCTGTGCGTGGAGGTGAGGCCGACTATATCTAGCCGGTAACGCTCAACCTCCCGCACAAGCTCAGGCTCCTTCCCCCCCAGCGAGGTGACATTCCATGTCCCCAGAGCTAGTCTCCATGTCCGGAGATCCGGTCGTCGAGGTCCCCGCCTTCGACTGCCGCCCGGATCTCTCCGCACCCGCCCCTCATGGCTCCTCCCGCAGGTGGTGGGTCCACGGATAGGACGGCCCCACGTCGTTTCTTCGGGCTGGGCCCGACCGGGCCCCGTGGGGAAAGGCCCGGCCACCAGGCGCTCGCTGCCGAGCACCCACCCCAGGCCTGGCTCCAGGGTGGGGCCCCGGTAACGCCAGTCCGGGCGACGTACTGACAAGGTTTATGAGACTTAATATCATCTTTAAGATTACAGTTACAGACACCTGTTATTCTCAGTTTTTACCTGCTCATTTAAAACAGCGTTTTATTTTATTATTCTATTAATATGTTTTACTTATATTTCTATTCTTTGTTAGATTTGTGCTTGTTTGCTTTCATGTCTTGTTACTGTGTAGAGTGCATGTCGTGTATGAAATGACCAGTCGTCACTGTAGACAACCTGTAGACCTAGATCTTTCAAACATTTTGTGAGGATTTACAGTTTAAACATGTTATGAACTCAGTTCCCAGTTAAAGTCACTACATCTTACAGTGTAAGAATAGTAGATATCTGGTCCCATTCACACTAGTATGGGCCTCAAGCAGCGTATAACCCTGAGGATGACAGTAGTACAGTCAAGGTGACTATATCAGTAAATATAACACAATGTCACATGTATTTATCTATGTAAACATGTTTATGACTGTTACACATTATTTTATGACATTTTGGTTCTTTATAATGTCTATTTAGTCCAAGTTAAGACCCAAATTGACTGTCCCACATTACCCAAATATGCCGTCCCAGATTATCCAAAGTAGTTCAAAAGTGGGACCCTCACAAAATGTCACTTAGTAAAAAAAAGTGCTATTAGGAAAAAAATATTTTATTAATATTTTACCTAAACATAATACAACAATATACAACAACTGTTGCATTACTTTTTAAGTAATAAATAAAATATGCTCTTAAAACAATTTTAGTGATAATGACTAATAACTTCTTTTTTTTTTTTTTGGCTGCATTTCTTGCATTTGACATTTATCAAACTGGGAAAAAAACTATTATGAAGAACAATCGTGTGGCATCAGATGGACAATAAGTGTTTCTAACTTAGATATGAAATATTGATTAGAACACAAATTATTAACATCAAAACTAAGTGTCCCACATTACTCAGTGTCACAGATTACCCAAACTCTGTTGCCTATTGCAAAAGCATGTTGTTTTGGATGGACAAACAAGATGATAGAGGAGTTTATATTTACTCCAACTTGAAAATGCCTTGCATCTCTCAGATATTAAATGACCACAATCACTGAAGCTATAACAGTAATTGCTACTTTTCTGCACAAAAATCAGTCATTAACAGGATGTAAGGTCAGAGCTATCACAGCAGAGAGCGTCCCCTTTATGTCGTTAACATCAGTTAAAATTTAATAAGAAAAAGGTTCCTCAAAGTGTAAATTAAATGTACATAATATCCAGAAGATGTTCTATGATAAATCAATAGTTTATGTTGTGGGTTTGAAAGACATGCAATGATATGTTCCCTGAATCAGTCCTAAAACCAAAACATTGCAGTTACCCTGACATAGCCATAATGCAATAGAAACAAAGACAAAAGAAAAGATGTTCAGACCTTACTTTAACAAGCAAACATTGTATTTGCATTTTAACTCTTCCACATTGATTAATTTGAGCATGTAAAGCTGTTAGAAACAAATGAGCGGAGCGCCTATGGACCGAGAGGCAGCAGATGGTCGACCCAGGTGTCATAGAAAAGCAATGTCGTTGAGGACCATTGAGGCTTCGATTTGTAGCATATGTTAACTCTGAACATGTGAGCAAGTTAAACATTCACAAACTACAGAGGAGGCTTCAAACATAGTTGAATTAAAGTAAAAGTAGCCAGTTAAAAAAGACAAACTTTGTTACAGAGCTAAGACATATGCAAAAGCGCTCACCATCACTGCCTTATCCACAGTTACACAGTATTTCATACATGTACTGTACTATGAGGGAGCCCATGACCTGTAGATCATAGACACAAAAGACTTTACGTTTTTGTTTGGTTAGGTTCAGGGGTAAAATGTACAGAATATATAGAGTATATTCAAATTCTGCATAAGTGGCAGTGGTAAAACTTTTGACTTATTTTTCACTAATAAGTATGTTCATGAATTAGATGTATTTATGTGGTGTAAAAAGGGTAAAGGCTTGTCTTGAGCTATTTATTTTATTTATAACAGTTCATTAGAATTATTATGTTGTACTAATTAGAGTATCAGAGACATAAATTGTTTTTTCAATATTATCATTTATTATAATATTTAGATTTAAGCTTCAAGTGTTTTCTGTCTCCTGTCTGGCTTCCTCCCATGAATTATCCACAAACAAGGAACTGCTGAAGCTGAAAAAGATGACACCATTGTAGTAATGATTCACAATGGTAAAAGGTAAACTCTCAAACAGACATGACCTTATGGTATATAATGAAACACATGGTATATAACTCTCACTCCCAGGTAGGTCAGGCCACATATGGTGTAAAATATATATGTAATATTAGTGTAAAGTACAGCAGAGAAATACACAAATTTGTACACATCTAATAAACGGCAAAAGACAATTGAAATCTCTCATCTGGACAAAAGTTTGAATCCAAGTAGCCGCTTTAGTTCTTTCTTAGATGAGCGGTGAAATATTATCACTCTAAAAACGTTTGTTCAGCCAGCAGAATTTAATTTTTTTGTTGTTGTGGGCCCTACCTTCCACAGACATAAATAATAATAATAAAATAAATAAATAAAATAAAATAATAATAATAATAATAATAATAATAATAATAATAATAATAATAATAATAATAATAATAATAATAATAATAATAATAATAATAATATCATGGTCATCTGTGTATACACGGTGTGTGACGGTGCTTCACATTCTGCAGGCACCTGTGGTATGTCAGGGTTGTATAAAATATGTTCTGTGCTGTCAAAGCCCGAGCTCTGGAAAAGTAGGTCAGTTTTGGTGGAAAGAATGAAGTGGACCTTGACAGTAACAGCGGGAGAGATGCACTGTGGGTCAGCAGCTGTGTAGCTGTCATTTAAAATCACATCCATAAGTGATTTGTGCATTGTCTGGGCTGTATGTAGATATGCTTTGTTTGGAAGTTGATTTCTGGCACACACACCTGGCTGCACTCCATTAAAATTGTAAGCATGTTCAACACCAAGTTAACATGTTGTCAAACATTGAATTTGTGAGTTAAGATCTAAAGTGCATCAGGTAATAGATACAGCAATTTAAAAAAAAAAAAGCCTTTGGGGATTGGGAGACGGCAACTAGGCTTTATCAGTCTGGCTTAAATATTAGACAGCTGGGTAACATTTTTGACACACCTTGCTCCCATAACCCTCAAAGATAATTTCTCGTATCCTTACAACAATGTAGATAAGCCTACAAAGTGAAAAACAGGCACGTGTATTAGGCAACATTTGTTGGTATTGTTTCTCAACTATTGCATCAGTGTTATGCTGCGCTTCCTTTGATCCTTAACAGTTGATACAATGAAAGGACAAACACAAGTGAGGACAAACAGATGTCAGCTGTCCAATCACGTTCATGCTTATGTTTATTAACACAATGAAACAATGCGACAAATAAAAACAAACCAGGGCTTGTTTTAAATTCAATACATGCAATAAAACATACATAATATTTAAGATAGAGCCAATATTTAAATTGAATAGTGTCTGGACCATTGACTGTGCTGTACATCCACGTGCCTTACATTCTGAGACACACCCCCTTCTTATTCTTCAGATCACGTGACTCCCTAAGCCCCGCCTTAAGTGGCTTATTTCATATGAGCAAATAACGCACCCACTCACTCACACAAACACACGCACATGCACACACGCACACTGCTCATGTCCCTTTGTCTCTCGCACACTCTCACGCACACTCCTCCACGCGCACGCTGGTGCGTATAAAGCTCCGCGTGGGCCCTCATGGTCACAGTGGCACTGTGCGCCTGACACTTGGGGAGTCGGTTTCCCCCATTGGAGCCTGATGAGTCTCCACTCAGATTAAATGGACGCATAGGCATACAGCACCTGACGTTTTTACAGGTACAATTTTCACTTTTTTCCTCTAGACTCTAAAGCTGATTGTAATTGCAAGAGTGGTTGGGTAGTTTATTCAGAGTTCATTGAGTGACTCCGCGCCCGCAGCTCTATGTAGGCCAAAGGTTACACGCTACGCTGCTGGGAGAGGCGCTATTTCTCCTTTTTAGTATGCCTACTATTCGACATGCCTTTTGTCAGACTGCTTGAATCTCCCACTGCGAGGAGAATGCAAAGCTAAAAAAAAAAGTGTGAAATGGTAGTTAATACTGGTGAATAACACTATGTTCCATACATGAGCAGCAGAGCTTTAAGTTGGTCTTAAAATATAATTTTGTATAGGCCTAGTAGTTTTTTATAAGAGTAAAAGCAACCAAACACAAGTAAGGCTGCTTACTAGGCCAGCCCAGGATGTAAAAATAAATTAAGATATGCCAACCAGGTCTGCTGATAAATCTATCTTTACCATTAGGTCAGTGGTTGCTTTTAGGTAACAACATTTTGAACAGGCTAACCCTACTTACACTGAGTCATTATACTTTATCCTGCAAGTAATGGGAATACTCGACTTTCCACCTTTGAACAGTCATTTAGGAGGCTATTTAAACAAAACAGATGAAAAGATTGATGGGTGACTCTACAGGAGCATCTTTACACACTGGACAATCCATATACTTTGAAAATACTAATAAGTACAATAAATATGTTTTCTGTCTTTCTACTGTGGTTTCTCTAATGTGTCAACAGCATCTGCCTTAGTATGTCAGATCATTTGAATGTCATGTCGTTGTCATCTGAGTGTTTCCTCTTTTATCTGGTGTTTGTTTCGGTTTAGTCATTTGTTTCATTCTTACCACTGAAGGTGTGCATTGGGTATGTAGGGGCTTCCCTGTATTGGTTGGGTTAAAAGCATCTTGTTTTAACCAAAACATAGCATTTTCTCAGTTTTGGTGTAAACAGACTGACTGCTAATACCACGGTAGATTACCGGCTACAGCTCTGTCTTAGTTTATTTGAAGCAGGATTTAAATAATCAGGTCCATTTATTGTTATTGACTTATTGTATCTACATAGTTGGATGGATGCATCTTCAGTTATTATAAAAAAAAAATAATAATAATAGAAGACACATTAAGTATTTTAAATGATTTGAGCCTGTTTTTGCTTTGCTGCTGTTCGTAGAAAGAATATTCGTTCTCAAGTGATACATTATTGTCAGTGCACACAGAGGTGGGTAGTACTCTGTTATATTTACTCTTCCATTTACTTTGTATTTGTGCTTTTCAGAGTACTTTTCTAGCAGCAAACATTTACTCCTACTTGATTTTTTTTATTTTTTTATTTTTTTTTAAATCAAAGAAACAGTATTCTTACTTGAGAAAAAGTTTTGGTTACTCTTCCAAAAGTGAGTGACAAAAGCTTTATGATTTGAACACTTGTGTTTTGTGCTGCTCCTCCAGATCTAACTGAAAGTTCACACAATCAGCTATTCCCTTTGTGCTTTGTGTAATTCATATTTTGTCCTTCAAATTACATTAACTTCAAATTAATGTTACACCCAGACAGTTACTCTTTAAGTAACTTTTACTTAAGTATTTTCTTGGACCATTACTTTGTACTTCCATCCATCCATCCATCTTCTTCCGCTTTATCCGGGGCCGGGTCGCGGGGGCAGCAGTCTAAGCAGGGACTCCCAGACTTCCCTCACCCCGGACACGTCCTCCAGCTCCTCCGGTGGGACCCCAAGGCGTTCCCAGGCCAGCCGAGAGACATAGTCCCTCCAGCGTGTCCTGGGTCTTCCCCGGGGCCTCCTCCCGGTGGGACATGCCCAGAACACCTCCCTAGGGAGGCGTCCAGGAGGCATCCTGAGCAGATGCCCGAGCCACCTCAGCTGGTTCCTCTCAACGTGTAGGAGCAGCGGCTCTACTCCGAGCTCCTCCCGTGTGACCGAGCTCCTCACCCTATCCCTAAGGGTGCGCCCGGCCACTCTGCGGAGGAAGCCCATTTCAGCCGCTTGTATCCGCGATCTTGTCCTTTCGGTCATGACCCAGAGCTCATGACCATAGGTGAGGGTAGGAACGTAGATTGACCGGTAAATTGAGAGCTTCGCCTTCCGGCTCAGCTCCTTCTTTACCACAACGGACCGATACAGCGACCGCATCACTGCAGACGCTGCACCGATCCGCCTGTCAATCTCCCGCTCCATCCTTCCCTCACTCGTGAACAAGACCCCGAGATACTTGAACTCCTCCACTTGGGGCAGAGACTCACTACCCCACCCGGAGAGAGCAAACCACCTTTTTCCGGTCGAGAACCATGGCCTCGGATTTGGAGGAGCTGATTCTCATCCCAGCCGCTTCACACTCGGCTGCAAACCGCCCCAGTGCCTGCTGCAGGTCCTGGCTCGAAGAAGCCATCAGGACAACATCATCTGCAAACAGCAGAGATGAAATCCTGTGGTTCCCAAACCAGGCCCCCTCCGGCCCCTGGCTGCGCCTAGAAATTCTGTCCATAAATATAATGAACAGAACCGGTGACAAAGGGCAGCCCTGGCGGAGTCCAACATGCACCGGGAACAGGTCTGACTTACTGCCGGCAATGCGAACACAGCTCCTGCTCCGGTCATACAGGGACCGGACAGCCCTTAGCAAAGAGCCCCGGACCCCATACTCCCAGAGCACCCCCCAAAGGACACCACGAGGGACACGATCGAATGCCTTCTCCAGATCCACAAAACACATGTGGACTGGTTGGGCATACTCCCATGAGCCCTCGAGGACCCGATGGAGAGTGTAGAGCTGGTCCAGTGTTCCACGACCAGGACGAAAACCACACTGCTCCTCCTGAATCCGAGGTTCGACTATCGGTCGGATTCTCCTCTCCAGTACCCTGGAATAGACCTTACCGGGAAGGCTGAGGAGTGTGATTCCCCTGTAATTGGAACACACCCTCCGGTCCCCCTTCTTATACAGAGGGACCACCACCCCGGTCTGCCATTCCACAGGTACTGTCCCCAACCGCCACGCGATGTTGCAGAGACGTGTCAGCCAAGACAGCCCCACAACATCCAGAGACTTGAGGTACTCAGGACGGATCTCGTCCACCCCCCGGAGCCTTACCACCGAGGAGCTTGCCAACCACCTCAGTGACTTCAGCCAGGGTGATGGACGAGTCCGCCTCTGGGACCCCAGTTTCTGCTTCCTCCTCGGAAGACGTGACAGTGGGATTGAGGAGATCCTCAAAGTATTCCTTCCACCGCCCGACAACATCCCCAGTCGAAGTCAGCAGCTCTCCACCCGCACTGTAAACAGTGTTGGTGAAGCACTGCTTCCCCCTCCTGAGGCGTCGGACGGTTTGCCAGAATCTCTTTGAGGCCGTCCGATAGTCCTCCTCCATGGCCTCCCCGAACTCCTCCCAACCCCGAGTTTTTGCCTCTGTGACTGCCCGAGCCGCGGCACGCTTGGCCCGCCGGTACTCATCAGCTGCCTCAGGAGTCCCACGAGCCAACAAGGCTCGATAGGACTCCTTCTTCAGCTTGACGGCATCCCTTACTTCCGGTGTCCACCACCGGGTTCGGGGATTGCCGCCGCGACAAGCACCACAGACCTTACGACCACAACTACGAGCAGCCGCATCGACAATGGAGGTGGAGAACATGGCCCACTCGGAGTCCATATCTCCAGCCTCCCCCGGGATCAAGGAGAAGCTCTCCCGGAGGTGGGAGTTGAAGACCCCCCTGACAGAGGGCTCTGCCAGACGTTCCCAACAGACCCTCACAATGCGCTTGGGCCTGCCAGGTCTGTCCGGCTTCCTCCTCCGCCAGCGGATTCAACTCACCACCAGGTGGTGATCGGTTGACAGCTCAGCCCCTCTCTTCACCCGAGTGTCCAAGACACGCGGTCGGAGGTCAGATGACACGACAACAAGTGTCCTGGTGCCACGTGCACCGATGGACACCCTTGTGCTCGAACATGGTGTTTGTTATGGACAAACTGTGACTAGCACAGAAGTCCAATAACAAAACACCACTCGGGTTCAGATCGGGGAGGCCGTTCCTCCCAATCACGCCCCTCCAAGTGTCACTGTCGTTACCCACATGGGCGTTGAAGTCCCCCAGGAGAACAACGGCTGACTTGTACTTCTACTTGAGTAATATCATTTTGATGTAACCTTACTCTTACTTGAGTAAAGGTTTTGGCTACTCTACTCACCTTTACACCGTAGTACTAACTAGTATAGTCTTTCCATGTAAGCCATATTGGTGAAAGTTGTTGTAGATGTGTTATAATAACTGTTTTATTATTATTATTATTATTATTATTATTATTATTATTATTATTATTATTATTATTGGCCCATTGTTCTTTCTCCTTGGCCCTCACCAGTCACAAAGTGAGAAGCATTGTTCTCTGTCATTTTCTTATTATTAGTTTTTTCACCCATTTTTCACCCCCTGAACGTCGATGAAAACACGGTGGTATAGGATCGACCGGTCTGGCAAATTTTTAGGCTATTTGGGCAATTTTTGCATACACTCACAAAAATTGGAACAGTGATACACTGTGAGACAAGCAATGCACTGAACCCTGCCCTGCGATGGACAGAAGTCGGACATCTCAGATAGAAAATTCATCTGATTCATCAGATTTTTTGTTTTTAAAACATATCGAGTCCCAGGTTTTTGGTCCAAATGAGCTCATATTTCACATTCCATATTGAGGAAAAACAGACAAAAAAAACACCTTTGCTTCCTGTTTTTTTCATGTCTTCTCACGACCACCGGCATTGGCCTACACAGCTCACGTTCAAGTCACGGATGCGTGACTCTGGCCTGAATGTAATGGATGATAAAGCCTAAATAAACTTAACACTACAGCGCCCCCTACCATAGACATGTAACGTCAACTTTTTGGGATTCCTACGAAATTTGCTGAATAAATGAGACCCATGACAAGAAACAAAAAAATGTATTACGGACATGGGTCATTTTTCACGATTGTCCAGCAGGGACGCAGCCTCCAAAACAAACCAGTGAAAAATATTGAACAGGCATTTGTCCAGACAGCTCAAATTCACATCGTAGATGCGTGATGGATTCGTATGAAATTTGGGGAATAAACTGATGCATGGCAAGGAGTAAAATAATGACGTGGGTCATTTTTCACGGTTGGCCAGCAGGGGCGCAATGACACCTAAAAAAATAATTTAAAAATGTCTTACACACACACACTTGCTTGGCCGAGAGAGCTCAAAATCACAGGAGCAGAATCCAAACAGGAACAGAAATAAGAAAAAAAATCACATGGCCACTCCACACATTAGCACCCCCTATAATACACGTAAAAGACGCAACATTGTCCAATTGCACCATAGCTGTATTATGCACAAGGTTGCTGGTTCAAAGCCAGGGACACCACCCCCACACTGGGGGGGGGGGGGGTGGGGGGGGGGGGGGGCGCCTGTATTTTTATTTGGGTTTTTTGTTTTTTTGTACACACTAGATGATTACAGTTTTATTCATACACAATCACAGCAGCGACGGCTCATCTTTCAAACAGCAGAGGCTCTAAACTTGGTTCATAACGATTTCACGATTTAGCAATCTTTCAAAGTTTCGATTATTAAATATCTGAATTCATCAAATTAATTCAATGAATTGCCAGCCCTACTGTGTCATTGAAATCACACTTTAATCTGGAACTATAGGCACATTTTTTTTGTAGTTAACTGTTGTGTGTCCACTGGCTCCAAGAATTTAAAGCCACAGTATGTATTTGTCTGAAAATGTGTTTATGCTTTTTTATTTCTTCTTTCTTATGAATGTTTTTGTTGCACTGACAAACATAGAAAAAACTTACTGTGAGCAGACTTGCATCTCCACAAACCTGACTCTTATTTGAGCCTCTTCCTGCTTGTTTCCATGGAAATATTGTTCCATTGACAATAATATCCCACAGTGTGGGATAAAATGTTTCTGTCGCCATGGAGAATGTACTGAAGTAACCATTTTTAACTCTCCATGGAATCATACAGATGACGTGCCACCTCCAGAAAGTTACGTACTATCACTTTAAAAGACAAAAGGCACAAAGGTAAACATAGACTGTAGGTAAACATCCTTACAATTAATTGTATACAATTCTACATTCACTCTTTTTAGAATTCTTCTCAAAATTCATATTGTAATACCTCTTCAATCGCTGAGAGTTAACAACTTGTAATACATTTGAGCAGTGATGGCCTGATGGCCAGTCACTACTAAGTGATTATTTATGAGCGCTACATTACAACATGAAGTCTGAGTTTATATATTTATATGCTTTCCCCTATCTGACCCAATCCAACTCTAAATAAACACTCCTGAGCAAACAGAACCTAAGATGCTCCTGGACAGTGTGGCCATGCACATTGCTGTGGATTGTGTGGACTTAAATAGCTCAAACTCTGATGTATTGGCACACATATTTTCTACACTCCCACATCTAATCCAAGCCAGCAGCACAAATGCAACATTGATGTGAGAGATGCTGTACAGGACTGAGCTGTACATGAGTGAATGCACTGAAATGGCGTCTTTTGTGCCCTATATACAAATGTACACAAGTGGGAGTGGAAACATTTGTTCGAGAGGGTTAGATTTAATCATAGAAGAGACTATAAAATAAGATCATTATAGTGTTGAAACATTCAAGCACATCAGATAAAAATAATATTGAATAATTATAACACATAAATAACACATAAAATCTAACACAACACTGTGCCAGCAGAGTAAAGCTATAAGGCTAAAAAAACAAATATATAAACACACACTCACTCCCTTCTTGTGCTGTTCGTATAAATCCTTATAATCTACATAAAATCAACTAATACAAAATGACTACATCATCCAGTTAATTGACTCAACAACAGCCCTACAATGAGCATTATCATTTTATAAAGAAATGCAAATAGTTTAAATAAACAAAAATAGTCAATCTCTAAACTATAAATTAACATGTTTCCAAATATAAATATTATATCATTATTGGTGTTGGTCAGCCAAAATATAAATAGCATTTACACTGGATACATCATTTCTTACAAACCACTAAACACTGCTTTTTCTGTTTCAGTGCGATGGATAAGACCTTTGCTCCTGATGTCAAGGTCAGGCTTGAAAAGAGTACCTCCCATCTGCCGCTCAGCCCCCACAGCAGGGGGCAGTGGTCCAGTAAAATTGAGTTCCTTCTGGCTGTAGCGGGACAGATCATTGGCCTTGGGAACGTGTGGAGGTTTCCCTATCTGTGCTACAAGAATGGAGGTGGTAAGTTTACCGTGCATCTAATAGGTAATTGTTTGGGCTGGACAACAGGTCAAATTGGTTTATGTTTAACGTCTCAGTTACTTGACCTATCTACATACAAAAACAAAACCTAGCACAAAGTTGAATGTATATACTCTGTCACATACACACTATATGCTCTTGTCAGTAGAAATAAAGAAAAGCATGTATTGTGCTACAACGGAAGGCATGCTTGTTGTCAGTTGAAGGTCACAATATGATCACAGTATGGAGTTATATTGTCCCCTGCCCTCCATCTGAAATTATGACATGTAGAACAAGAATGCCACTCACTGACTGTATATCATGTCCTTATGTCCTCTTTTTTAATACATCCTTATAGGAGCTCATTTTACACCCTTACTTACCTTTAAAGTAATTTGATTAATAATATTGAGTCTTTTATTCAGGAGTCTTCTTCATCCCATATGTGTTGTTCCTTTTCACCTGTGGGATTCCTCTGTTTCTCTTGGAAACCTCGATGGGACAGTACACCAAACAGGGTAGCATCACGGGCTGGAAAAAAATTTGTCCCTTATTTCAAGGTAAATTGATTAATCACATTATTCATATATAAAAAGCATATACAAATGGTTTTCAATATTCATTTCCTGGGCCTAAACACTACAGACTTTTAATAAATGCAGCTTCACATAAAAAAAAGTCACGGTTTTACCTCCAAAGTTTGAACTCTGCTCCAGTCCGCATGCTCTGACCGTGGATTAACTGTAGACCCCTAAATCAGAAAGACCCAAGTCGATCATTGACTATTAGAAATGACGGAATCTTGATTTTACAAGAGACATACGGAAAAATCAACAGCTCACTCATTCACTGCTTCTGTTATTGGTATTAGGACAAATTGGTAATAGTATAAATGTATTCCTGGTCCACTAGACACTGAGTTTTCCATTGGTCGTGTAGTTCATGTGGTAAACAAGTCCGATGGCAGCCAGGGCACATTCCTGCTCTGAGTGAGGGCCAGAACCCAACAGACTGGTATTGTGCACTCACACTGTCATTACAAATCTGACTTGGAGATGTGGAAAAATGTATTTATGGAATGAATAACTGTTTCTGTAAATAAGAAGCACAGTGTAACCTTAATGTACACTACAGATAATAACCTGTACAGTGGCTAGATTGTTTTCATTCTGTGTAAAAGGTGCATTTTATTCGTGGAGGTAGAATAGCAGCAGGTGAGAGCTATGGTATCTGTCCCCACACTTGAATAAAGAAATTATATTCTGAAACAACTGAATAAACACTGAATAGGTTTTAATATGGAGAATACTGTTTTATATTACATACCTGAAAATGTTCTTGGAAGAGAAAAGATGTTTCTTTGTAGGTTTATATTTTAAGTAGAACAAACACATGCACGTCCAGGTGAGTCTAAATGGTGAAATAGTAATAGTGTGACTTTTCATCCACAATCTTGTTTAGTGAACTATTTCTTCTCACATTAACAGATGTTCTCTCTGTCTGGCCCTTGTGTGAATAATTATTACCTTATGCACGTCATCTGTTTAATTATGGAGTCACTTTTTGAATGTGCTCAATAAAAACAAGACCTGACCAATTTTGTTACATTAATGAATTTATAAGATAGTTTTAAAGCAACAAAAATAGCGACACAAGGATTTGCAGTTATGACAGTAGCACACAAAGGATATTATTTTCTGTGTTTTTGTATATTCATTATTTTTCTGTCTCTGTTTCTGCAGGGATTGGTTACGGTAGCCAGGTGGTTGTTTTGTACTCAAGCATCTATTACATTATTATTTTGGCCTGGGCATTCCTGTATCTCTTCTCATCTTTCAGCACTGAACTTCCCTGGGCAAGCTGCAGAAACAGCTGGAACACGAGTAAGCAATACTAATGCAACTGGATGCTGCCATTGTATTTAGATGAACATAATCATGGTGTATATTGTCTTGTCTAGAAACATGTGTGGAATTCGATCGATTGAGTAATTTAAATGTGACCATAGCGGCAAATGCAACATCACCTGTGCGAGAATTTTGGGAGTGAGTACAACGTTGAAACCATAGCCTACTCTATGCTGCACATTGATTATGTAGTTCTGAATAAGTTTGTTTTGTAGGAGAAGAGTTTTGGACCTATCAGGAAGTGTCCATGAGCTTGGGGGGATCCGATGGGAGTTGGCTATGTGCCTTCTGCTTTCCTGGGTATTATGTTACTTTTGTGTCTGGCAGGGAGTGAAGTCCACTGGAAAGGTAAGACATAAGGGTTAGAAACAACTTTTTTTGGGTGGGGGAATTTTAAAGATTATCAGATTGTTATATTAAATTACAATACCATTTAAACAACTGTTCTGGGACATATTTGCTTTGTCTTTTGGCTCTAGAGTTGCCACAACACATCATCAAACTCTCTAGATGCAGTGAAATGAGTATTTATTCTTACCAGATTATACTATTCTGGCAAAACCCGCCTGTTAATTTAAGCTAGGCATTAAAAGAATTAAAACTGGCTTAGGTAAATAAAACAAAGATGGGGTTGTTCGCTAGAGGAGTTTCAGTCTGTAAAACTGGTAGAGGGTGTTCCTGGAAACACGGATCAGACTTACAAAAACACTCAATAATACTTACGTGTTTTTCCTGGCTTAGGTAAATGTCATATATCTGCCAAGCCAAGTTTTAAATGTTTATTATACACCTTTATTAATACACCTTATTAAAACACCTGTCCAACTCACTGAATCTGCTGGTAGAGAAAGTGCAATGAATGATCAGATTATGTAATTGTAGGTTGTAAAAAACATGACATGCATATTGTCTAGAGAGCCATATGAATTAATTTGATGATAGGACATTAAAAGTACCCACAATATATACGGTAATACTGTAAGAAGGGCTGTACCCAAACCAAATGAGGACTGAACTATACAGGCTTGAACTAGTAATAAAAACAGGACTAAACTATGCCAAACTAAAGAAGGACCTAAACATAAATAAAAGCAGTGTAAGAAAATTACAATGAAAAATTATTTAAAACTTGTTTTTAATCACTTCTTAGTTAATAGTTTAATCGTTTACTCAAAAGTCCTCCCCAACATTGTAAATATGTTTCAGGTGGTCTACTTCACTGCCACATTCCCCTATTTGATGTTAGCAGTACTTTTGGTGCGGGGTCTGACACTGCCAGGAGCCTTAAATGGTATTAAGTTTTATTTGTACCCGGACCCGTCCCGCCTCAGTGACCCTCAGGTATGAGCACATCTGCATCCCCAGCAGACACACATTCCTCAATAGTCACATGTCTAGACTACATATACTTTATGGTCCCTTCTGGCTGTTTCCTATCAACTGTCATGCTCTTGCAATCTTTGCTTTTGAAATATTCTGAAGAGTTAAAAAAAAAAAGTATCTTAAAGGTTCATGACAGATATTTGCACGTATTTGATTAGAATCAGCACCACATATATAGAAGGTGCACTGTGTCCCATTTCTGGTGGAGAGTCGACCACTTGCCTTTTACCTGGAATGTTTCACAGTGTGCCTACAAAAATATCTGTTACTTCACCAAAAAGACACACATATCCAGAAACGTTAGTAGCGTGCAGGACTGCAAAAAAAACAAAACAAAAAATAAAAAGCAAAATCATGTCACAAGAATTTGCTAGACCAACAGAAAAAAAATGTATATATATAATCTTATCTGCAATACCTGTGATTTAATCAATGCAAACTTAAGCACATTATCCAGATAGATAAGTTTAATGGCATTCTTTAGAACATTACAGGCAAAGCAATACGATGGGGACAAGCATGTGGCAGACTCTCATTCTGAAAAGTGATATAGTGCATATTTATGGATGTGATATGAATGGGACAATTACATTTAAATTTTGAGTTGTGTTTTAATTCTGTAACAATAGTGCAGGCCTATGACTAGAAATCAATCCCCTCAGTATTGTTGACATGTGAAATGGCTCTCTTATGTTATAATATAATAATATAATATCTGTCCTATCTGTTTTATAGGTGTGGATGGATGCTGGGACTCAAATCTTCTATTCCTATGCAATCTGCATTGGGTGTTTAATGGCTCTCGGCAGCTATAATAAGTACAATAACAACTGTTACAAGTAGGTTTATCACAGAAAATCAAACATAGTTATACACCATTATAGTTATATACCATTATCATAAACTATTATAATATTATATTTTCAAAGAGATAAAAAAAAATTAAGTATTTTTTCTGTTGTGGTTCTTCCAGAGATTGTGTGTACTTGTGCCTTCTAAACAGTGGGACTAGTTTTGTAGCTGGGTTTGCCATTTTCTCAGCTTTAGGCTTCATGGCGTATGAGCAGAATACAGAAATATCAAAAGTGGCTGAATCAGGTAAGGGCAATTTAATCGGGGAACTAGTGCTTTTAACAATCGTGTTAAAACTGTGAATAAGGGGTTAAATTTGTCTCATAATTAAACAAATATACAATTGTTTTGCATATTTTTCTTCATAAGTGTAACTTGGAGCTGTGTGTTATGTTCCACTTCACAATGTAGTGTTCTATGACTCCGTGTCATGTGTTAAAACTACGTAACGCACAGCTCCAAGTTGTTTAATGCTTAGGTAACACACTGCTCCTCATTGTTTAATCCTGACTTAACGCACTGGTGACGGTATCTGGACTCCGGCGTACATTAAAACTGCTCTTCGTTTCATCCATGGTCCCACCAACTGAAACGGGTTTACTTTTAAATCTGACGACCTTTTGGCTGTCTGTGGATGTTCAAAGCATTACTTATTTCTGTTTTAATTGAAGCTAGTTCCTGTCTGACTGTAGTTCATTTGGTTACCCGTTGCTATGGTGATGCTCATGGCGTAGAGATATACTGTGATTGTGAACTCTTGCCGTTCTGTGCAGTTATACAAAAAATAGTGCATGGCAATTCTCACTGACTGTGGTATAAATGCTGTTATCGATGTCCTCTTATAATATGATTTCCTCGTTTCAGGTCCTGGTTTGGCATTTATTGCTTATCCTCGAGCAGTCGCCATGATGCCTTTCCCTCAGATTTGGGCCATTTTCTTCTTTATTATGATCATCTTACTGGGACTTGACAGTGAAGTAAACATGTTTTTCAATAATTACCTTCATGTAGCATCATCATTCATCCTATAAATGTATTCCCGTGATGAAACAGGTCTCGTTATATGGATCGACCAAATATATAAAACAATTGCAATGTATTTCTTTCGCTGACAGTTGGTTCTTGGTTTACAAGAGTAGACAAGGGGCTCATCTAGGACTCATACCAAACTGACAGGTGTTTTTTTATGGAATGATCAACATTTCAGTAGTTTCCAGGAACTGTCAAAGTAAAATAGGATTAGCATCAGATGAATTACCAAGTGAAGGATCCACCATCTTGCTTGTTTTATTAGAGGTGTGATTACTTTGTGTAGAACATTTCAAAAATATATCATTAAACTTGGCCTGAAGACATCACCCACTGCTTAAATGCAATACCATGGGACATTCCAGGCAAAAAAAAAAATCCCCCCCTCTATCCCCCTCCAGAAATGTTACATAAAGGCGTAGCAAAAAAAAAACAAAACAGAAAAGAAAAGCTGCTGCTATATATAGTTGAGTACTATTTAGTAACTTAAAAAAAGCCAAATTTTGCCCAAATATTAGTCTAGGCTATCGTTTTATTCTTCAAGAAACCATTTACTAAATTGAGTTATGAATTGTCTTTCAGTTTGTGGGACTAGAAGCCTTGGTTACAGCCATTTCAGACCTGTACCCCTCCTACTTTCACGTGGGACATCGGCGCAAGTTCCTTCTTCTCTCCATCTGTGTCGTCAGCTTCTTTATTGGCTTGATCATGGTTACAGAGGTAAGCAGCGCCAACAATATTTTTGGAGAAATATTGAATTGCCTTCTTTTTCTTTTGATTCTTACAATTTGATTTACAATTTAAACTAATAATTGAATCACATGCATTTCAGGAACAGGAATAAACGGTCCTTGCATTGTAAGACTGATTAAATACAGAATAATTTTATGTTTTTTGTAAGATCCACACATATTTAATAATTGCAGGTGTTGAGCGTTGATAATTGCAGCCATTCAAATTGCAGTTTCAGTTCCATTGCGAATATAGCAGTCCCTAGAAAGGCATGTTGAAACGTCTTGTGTCTTATGTAAGCTGTCAAATGACTATGTTTGGGTTTTGTACTTTTCATCTCTCCAGGGAAGGGTCATACTACTTAATGTAAATGCAGGCTTTTTCCAACAATTCTGCACTAACTGTAAAAATATGTGACAAGGAAAAAAAACTGCTTGAGGAATAGTGATGACGAACTCCCGTTATCATTTGTATGAGGGTCAGCTACTAATCTACAACTCTTATTTAGGTTTGTTGAAATTGTTAATATTGATCAGTGATGTTTGAAGGTTCCCCACGGGTTCCTAAATTGAAAATGTAGATGATATTTGGCACAGATATTTTTTCTAAGCTGCCGTCTTTGCTCACATGTCATTCCCGTTGTCCTCAGTGTCAGATGTGCCAGTTTACAGACTTGTGAGTTCAGATGGAAATAGAAAAACAAGTAGGCTAAAATGCGTCCTTACACAATCATGCAACACATTATTTATTATTATTTATATATCTCCTAACCATTCAATTTGTGGATATTTTTACTAAAGTCAAAAGATAATTTGTGAACTTTACTCCATCATCATCATTATCATCATCATCAACAACACCTGTATGCAACATTTTTCAAAAGAAATTGTTAACCATTATTGTAACAGCCTAATTTTTGTCTGAAATCCATGGTTAGATTTAAAAATATTTGATTTTGGTGTCTGCAAATATCTATTCTACATCCACCACAGGAGCAGCCCAAGTTGGATATCAGTATCGGCTGAAAAAAAACCCCATTGCATCATTTCTATTTAGGACGTGCACGCCACTGTAACAGTCAGAAGAGATGAGAGGGGGGCTATTGTTGGCTGGTTCATGTGCAAAGATAACAGTCTTGTGCTTTGACTTTTAGGGGGGGCTCTACATCTTCCAGTTGTTCGACTACTACGCCTGCAGCGGCATGACTCTGCTGCTCTTCGCCTTCCTTCAGTCTGTGTCCATTGGATGGGTCTATGGTCAGTTTTATTATTAATATGAATCCTCTTTCCTTTGGATTTTTTTCTTCAATTAATTTTGACTGTTGCTTCATACATCATAGCAATTTAAAAAGTTAACAGTTTTTAATCTAATGAAGATAACACTGTATAATAACAATAATGTAACGGAATAATGTAGGTTTTACTTTCACGGACAAGCCTTCTACACGTGGCAGATAAATATGGCAAAAATAACTTAAGTGCATAAAAAAATACAACTCACCAAACCGCTGCATCATGCATCGCGCTGATTATGTGATTATGTCTACTCTACTCCGCAGTTTCTTTAAAAAAACAACAACAAAAAAACTCGTAGCGTATCGTTTAATCCCAGGTGCTTATTCTCCATGTGCCAAAGCAGTTTTGAAGGTTTCATTGCCTTATTTGCTTTTCCCGTATGTTACGCAGAGCGGACTCTGTGCGTGAGAGTCACCTGCAGCGACAAACCCAGATTTTAAGTAGGCATTGTCTGTTAAATTTATCTTTCTTTTTCTTGGAGATCGTAGTCTCCTCTTCTGGCTCCTCAGTTGTCCTTTCCCCCTTTGTTAAAAGCTCTCCAAAGACTTTTGTTTTGGCTCATTTTCACTCGCTTGTGGCTCTACTTTTGTGCGTCGTGTCTGATGTGTTATACGTGAAACGTCATCGCGGAGACAAGAGCAGATAATATACTTGCTACTACATCAAATAGATTTCTGTGGCGATTTCCAGCAGGATTTTCATGATACATCTACGGACGAGCTTATTAGTGTGTCATTAGGGACGGGCCAAAGTTGCTCCTGACCCCTGTGCGCACAACGTCTGAAAATCAGGGCTCTTTACGCAGGACTGTGAGCTGTGTCTGTGTCAGTTCCCAAGCCACGCAGAGCCGGAGTATAAGGCTGAAAGAGGCGCATACGGCTCCGGAGCCGCGAGTTGCCGACCCCTGAAATAGAGCCACTGCACGTAAGCTCGACATCAATGAATCCAACTTGGTCAATGTAAAAAGACGACAAAAGTTTTCAGAGGAAATAAAAGCAGAGTGCAGAATAAAAGCAGATTTTCCGTGTTGGTGCAATTTTCAGGCACAGTTTAAAAAAAAGCGTGTCGGTGCATTATCTTTGAAATTTATTATTAAAAAGGACATGAGGTTGGACTTACTATGCAAGTATGCTACAAATATATATATATATGTATTATTATATATACTATTCACCGGTGCAGACCGTTTTTATTGATAACATTGATGGACAGATTGGATACAGGCCTCTTCCAATCATAAAGTATTGTCTTAAGTTTGTCACACCAGTCATCTGTTTGGTAAGTAGCACATGAGATGAAAATATGACTCTGCATGTCTCATTAGAGTAGAGTTAGAGAGAGTTTCACACTTTATAAGAATTATCATGAAACAATTGTAATTGATTATATTAAATTCAAACTTTATTGGCATTCCACTTTTACTTGTGCACTCCAATGAAATGCTAAACACTATATAGACATATCACTGGAATTCTATGGTAATAGTTTTTACTTGTTTTTTTCTACAGGGGACATTTGTATTTTCTCTGGTCAAATACACTCCTCTGAAGTTCAACAACATTATAGAGTATCCATGGTGGGGCTATGCTCTGGGCTGGTGGTTCACTCTCTCCTCCACTCTCATGGTCCCAATCATTATGGTCTACATGTTGAGCATCACCCCAGGAACACTACGAGAGGTTAGTTTTTCACTCCATGTTGATTTGAATGCAGTCACTATTCATAATTACTCATCACATTTTCTTTAATAGAGATTCTCCACCCTGTGCACACGATCAAATGACCTGCCTTTGACGAAGCCGGAGAGAAAAGCCCTGGAGCTGCTGGACATGAGCTCGTGCATCGATAGAAAGTTGTCCCAGTGACAACTTTAAGGCACAGTTCGGTTTGTGCACTTTTTTAGGTTTTAAAAATGTTGTAAATGTGCCATAACATTTTATTGTAAAACATTCCTTCTTTATATACACACTGTGTATACAGTATGGACAGCTTTCAGTGTTGAATATGGTCAGATTTATTGCAATTGAATATTTTCTCTAATTACAATTTGCACAAAGACGGCACGAGCCGTATCATTAGCCAATAAAGTGTCTCCTCTTTCCTGCTGAAGTCAATGACTTTCTATTTTTCTTTTTACTCAAAAACTGTGAAACTCCATGTCCCATCCTCAAAACTGTAGCTTCACAACAGGCGGTTTGTATATAAATATTGTATGCAACTAACTATTTTAATAAATAAGCCATTTAAATAGTTGAATAAACTGCCACTTGTCAGCATTAATGACTAAGTAAGATGTAATGATTTTTTATGTAATATAAGTGTATTAAGTAGTGACCTCCCAATCACTTTCTTTATTTATAATTTGTTTTGTTTTTTTATGACAGAATTATCAAACTAATGGTGAGTGACTGTCAATTATTGCCTTACGTTTGATGTGTGATAAAATATGAATGCTGTGACTTTTTTACAAAGCAATTCTTGCTTTTAGTGTAAACAATGACTGTAAAAATGCTTTTGAATAACAAAAAAAAAACAAAACATATAACCTTTTAGTTTTAACAGATGCCATTTATGTAAAACAATTACATTACTTAATAAATGAAACATTTATTTTTTTAATGGTGTTGTAAAGAGTTAACTCTGGAAACAAATAAAAGTTATTATAAATTTGCTGAGTGTTAATGTTCTACCAGATTTGTAGTGCATCGTATCTTCTCCCGCAGTGCGAGCCGGGCTCTGAAAAAAGAATCCACTAGAAGAAATTATCAGAAGACAAATGAACCATTGGAATATGTAACTACATGAAACTACATTCATGTTTAAATTAACCAAATTAAAACCCCACTACAAAATGCAGATTTGGTGATAAAATGTGGAGGGATGGAAACACGAGTAACAATTTACACTTTTAAAATGCAACTTTCAGATTTATTGTTTACCTTAAAGTGCAAAAAATAAAAAATATATATAAAGAAGACATGAACAAAGGTACCATACATTGTTTTTTGTTGGAAAATATTTAGTTTTGCATACATGCCATGTGTCTGAAACAAGGATCTTGTTTTGCCTCTTAAGGAAGGAGAGTTTGGATTGTTGTAAACATTTTGGTACATTTTGGGCACTGCAGTGCTCTCTAATCTCATATCGGCCTCCACTGCATTAAACGTTGTGATTTGTCCAAATATTTCCTGTTATTTGCACCAAAGTTGTTTTCAAATGGATGAGTGCAGCGTCAAAGGGGAATAGATATCCTGTATGTCCTTCAGTGCAACTAACTAGAAAAAGTACTTCATGCTCTTTCTACTGTACAAAATATTGAATGTTGAGAGCCAGAAATACTTGAAAACATCAAGCCACAAGCTATTTTAAAAAACCTTGCTAACATACAACAATATATATTAACACACATACATACATACAGTCATTGTACACAAGATATTTAAGACAGCTGAGGTTTCATTTTGAACCGATCTCAAGTCTACAATAGTCCAGATCATATCTGGACATTTATAAATCGAAAACAGTGTTGATTTCACCCTCACCAAAGTGCATCATTGTCAACCATCAAAAAAACATTCACACCATAAAGAGTAGATGCACAGGATGCTTAGGTCTGAAGGCAAGAAAATTGTAAAACAAAGCATTTAGCTGTGAAATGTATCAAGAGATAACGGAGTTTAAAGCTTAAGATTATCTACATCTTACATACTGTACATGGACAGTGTGAACATAATGGTCAGTGCCAAATATTTGAGGTTTGATGAAGAAATCTTAAATGCTATTTCTGTTTTCTGCCTTTTCAATTAGGTATAATAACTGAAAGAAATGCTTTTCATTTACTGATTTGGCAAAGGCTTTACATCAGATGCCCTTCCTGATGTTATTTATACAGGCTTTGGGCAAAGTAATGTTCTTTTAAGCTGCCACCAATTTGCAAATCAATTTATACAAATTCCCTACTCTTAAAGGCAGTCCAGTCAAAAGATACAAAGCAGGTATCTCAGTAAACTCACCTACTGGTATCTTATTCAAAATGATTCAGTTCATACTAGACACAACAAATATGATGGATAAAAAACATATTTAGTGTCTGACTATGGTCCAATTGCCAATAAATAAAACTTTATCAACAAGGAAATCACAACAAAACAGATGTTTACATATGTGTAGATAAACATCTGCAATGTGTGCTGCTTCTTAGATAGATCCTGCATGGGCACTTTCTTCACATAAACTTTTACTGTTCATATTAAAGTACGTTGTTTGACACTGAAATCTACACCAAGAGGATGACCAATTAAAGGTGCAATGTGTAACTTTTTGGGGAGCAGGGTCTGCCATCTAATTATTTCCACTGGGATGTATTGCTCAGCCAAGAATGTTCCAGAGTATGGCAATTGGCCACCAGGTCAGTAATATGTGAGGATTTGGTGGTGAGGGTGAAGCCCTCACAGTAAGAATGAATGTTTTTCAAGGTATTTTTGAGCAGTACTACTAGAAACACCCTTACCTCACCCTAAATAATTACTGAGCTGTATACACGTTTAATGACATATTGTGAAACATTCCAGGCCACGAAATCACATCTCCATGGAGACAATCAGGTGGCAGATCCCAACCAGAAATGTTACATAGTGCCTGCAGCACAATGATGTGTGTAGTCAGATTTCATTCCATTTCTAACAGACCCAGGTTCTGTTCTGTAAATCAACAGATTTAAGTATCCACATAAACAGAGAAACAAAACCATGAACGGCCTGTCACATTGGTTCACCGCTAGATTGCCAGACCGATTATGTGTTGCACAATACATTTAACCTATGTTCTTGATGTGTGTTATTCACCATCAATGATCCTAAAGTCAAATCTGATCTGTATATTTTGATACTGTAAAGTTGCTTCTTCTAGCTGTATTTTGACAACTTTGATGCGACTTATTACACTTTATTTTTTATATTGCACATCAACAAAATTTCAAGTCAGAGTCCGAAAACACCGAAATGGGTGCATGCAGCTGCTCCCGAAAAAACAAATGTACAAACCGATCTGTTTTTGAGTCTGCAAATGACAGCATAATCCAAAACAAAATAAGAAAAAATACAAATCTTTTCTTATCAGTTCTTCTTTCCTTGTCGCTCTGGAAGGTCTTGCAGGAGTGGTCCGCCGGATATGGGAGAAATAAGTTTGGATTTTGAGGCTAAACTTTCTGTCTTTGCTCCAAGGATTTTGGGAAAGCAAAAGGGATGACAGTTCAAACTCCCTTT
The DNA here is from genome assembly GCF_009829125.3 of Periophthalmus magnuspinnatus. NCBI lineage: Eukaryota > Metazoa > Chordata > Actinopteri > Gobiiformes > Gobiidae > Periophthalmus > Periophthalmus magnuspinnatus. Next base: position 25,591,892 of record NC_047130.1, on the reverse strand, counting down.
AGTTCAATGGTCTTTATATAAGAGGTTCACTCCTGAGACGCACTCCGTGATCGCCGTCGTTTGCTACAGACTTCACCATTCATGCAGTTTCTGAGGCCATCATCCCTCCGCCTTTTTGGCCTGACATTAACCTGTTACACATAAAAAAAATGCATTCAAATAAAATACTTATAATTGTATTTCACTGTGTATAATGTTTAGATTTTTGTTTTGTTTGGAAGTATGTTACAAATAGTATTAATCATCCAAAGTCTGTCGTATGAAAAATTCAAATATATTCCAAAGTAACTGAAGATCAAGCAGCTACTTTGTGAGGACCCATAAAAGACCTTTCCCCATTCAAAAGATATAATACTTTTATTTAAATTGCTTAATTGCTTTGACCCTGGAGGAGGGTAACCATAGTTTGAAATACCTGAAATAACTACTGCATGTTAAGTCCTATAAGCAATCTCACACATGACCACTAGATGGTAGTGTTCTCCATAAAAACACAGCGATAATCTGCAATAAAAACCGAAGAATTAAACTGTGGGTACTCACATTTTTTTCTGCCCTTGCTGATAATTTTAATATATTGTGCTGTTTTAGTTTATTCTTCACCCCAGATTTGATTTAAAGTTGCACTATGTAACTTTGGAGTTGTTTGCTGGAGGGTCTGCCATGGAAATAATATTGCTTTGCTTCGAATTATTCCACAGTGTGGTACTACACACAGGTGATGTCACAAGGCCAAGTTACAGGTCAGATCTGTGGAGAGGCAACCCTGTTCACATTGTTTTTTTGTTTTTTTTTCCAATTACTGATGCAATAAAAATACCAGTAATTGAATATTATGCAAGAACATTGTAGGAAAAGCAATAAAGCCCTTTTACATTTAACATCCCTATTATCTAGTGCCCCTTCAAGCTTAATCTTTTACACTTTAGTTGCCGTGAACACCATGATAAAAACACCCACCTTGGCGTCTCCGTTCTGCAAACTTCTGGAACATGTTTGCGTATGTCCTCTTGTCCTGCTCGTCGTGCTCTCGGATCTTTCCCTGGCAGATGGAGATCTTGTGAACCGCGCCGCTCGGGTTTTGAGGACTCACTTGAAGGACCTCTGGAAGTCCGCCATCGCCAAACTGAACTCATTACGCAGAAGTCGGGCCTCTCCTCGCCGATACCAAGCCTTTTCATTAGTTTCATCTATTTCTATGAACCTGTATGCAGAAAATACATTAACAATTAAAACTTCTATGCTTCAGATATGTCTTTAAAATCCATTTCTAAATGACTGCCAGTAGTTTGATATCATATCATAATTTGTACTATTGTTAGTATACTACACATTTTTGCTCCCCTATTGTATTTGTTCAATAAAAAGACTATTTTGATTAAAATTATTCAAGTAATTTTCCTGTTTATGGAAAAAAAAATCATAATTTGCAGCACTTTAATTTATTTCAATAATTCTATATCACTGCAGACATGTTGCTCTTAACATTTGCAAATATTTCACTTTTCAACAATGCAGCTCTACTCATGACTGTTGACTATAGCAAGTATAAGCCGCCTCACCTTGTTGCAGTTCTCGATGACTTGAGAAAATTCTTTCACTTTCAGGAAACACATTGCTAAATTGAGGTGCGCCATAACCAGAAACTCCTTTATCCTTTTGTGCTGTTCAATGCCACTTCCACACTCCATCTCCAGCCATGAGATGATCCGCTGGTACTGAACGACTGCTGGTGGTAATGCCCTGCCTGAAAAATAAACATGTTATATAAAATAGGTTGTGGGCCAATCAGTCTAGCACAGTTGCCATAGCAATTAAAAATTCAAAACAAAATATAATATCTTTTTGAGTGGGTAAACAAAGCTATGAATAGTTTAAAACTGAGCTAGAGAGCTGGTTTGAATTCTATACTGGGATTTACTGTTCAGCTGACAAAATGTTTATGTTTAGAGCTGGTCTATGGTCGACATCTCTTTAATTGCTGGGCATATTCACATGAGACAAAGTTCCACATCTTCTCTGTCATAACAAATGTAAAAGACTAAATTAATGATGAATTAAATATAGCTTCAAAGTGGTGGTGATAATTGATCATATGTGTGTGATACAAAAAACTTAAAATGCACAAATATAATATTCGCAATTAAAACGTAAGTAGGCTCAATATGTGGATTTTCACTTTCTTATTTCTTTCAAAAATATTTCCCATTAAGTTATATTACTCCCTGCTATCCATCTAAAATGTTGGCATAATCAAATTCAAGAAACATAAGAGCAACATATTTAGAGAATAGCATCCTGGAAGATAAATTAGATAAAGTGAAATTGCACCTTGAAATATTGATTCCCTTTATGCTTCACACCAGGAGCAAGATCCAACTTCTCTTTTAAATCCATCTCCAGGATTCTTTAGCCTAAAAAAATATAATGTTAGGTGCGAGCTGTACGAAGGAGGACTTGATCATCTATCATTGGGTTTTGGAACAATTCCTCACTCTTTGAAAATCTTTTAATGTACTTCATACTCAAGCTCTTTGTCTGGTTCAATTTTAAACTCTGGTTGACCTTCACTTCCAAGCCATACCTGAAATTGAAAAGGTACGGTAAGTGACAATAAAAACACAGACTTTACAACTTCATACTTGTTTAGGAGGAGAAGAGTGTAAAAAATCTACTATTTAAATATTATCTAATATCTTAATTTCAGTTACAATACTATATGAATTTCTTCCCTGTCAGTGTAAAAGTGAAATACAATCTATTTATTCATTATTACACACAATTAAATTATGACATAATATTATATGATGTAATTTCACAAGCAATACAATTTTTGTGTATTCTAATAATTATTCAAATTCAGTTCAAGTATATTATATAGCACATTTAAAACAACTTCAGCTGGCTAAAGTTGTTCACGTGAGAGTTAAAAACTAGCAGAAATAACACCAAATACATAGAAAGTACAATAAAATACCAAGATATCCTGTCTAGCTAGTATTAAATGCCAGAGAGAATCATGGTTAAAATAAAAAAAAAAAAAAACGACGACTTTATTTAATTTAAAAGATTTTGACCAAAATATATTGATTTCCATTCACCTTACATAAAATCATACTGAATAATAAAAATAAAGGCTTATAAGATAATGTATTGTCTTCATTGTCAGCCCGTTACTGCAGTAAGAACATACTTTGGTTGTAAGTGTAGAACGCAGCACTCTCCTTTCTGCATCTTGTCCATGGCTCGGTCCACGCCCAGAGGGATGCCTTTATCCTCTCCCTCCCCAACACTGAAGGTCACGTCTCTGCAGTCAAACAGCTGACCGTTGCATCTCCCCTCCAGGTGCACTGTGGAGGTGAATTTAGAGATTAATTGAGAACATAAAATATCAGTAATTGTCTATTTAACACTTAACATTTATTCCCATCTTCTTCTTTAACCTGTCTAGTGTTTCCTGCCGTCAGCCAATCACAACATGGTATCTGCTTCCAAATTTCAAATCTCTCAAACAGGCAGTTGCTCAAATGTTAATTGTGATTATACACTTTTATATTTAAGAAACAAAATGTAATAATAATAATAATATAATAATAATAATAATTATTATTATTATATTATTATTATTATTATTACATTTTGTTTCTTAAATATAAAAGTGTATAATCACAATTAACATTTGAGCAACTGCCTGTTTGAGAGATTTGAAATTTGGAAGCAGATACCATGTTGTGATTGGCTGACGGCAGGAAACACTAGACAGGTTAAAGAAGAAGATGGGAATAAATGTTAAGTGTTAAATAGACAATTACTGATATTTTATGTTCTCAATTAATCTCTAAATTCACCTCCACAGTGCACCTGGAGGGGAGATGCAACGGTCAGCTGTTTGACTGCAGAGACGTGACCTTCAGTGTTGGGGAGGGAGAGGATAAAGGCATCCCTCTGGGCGTGGACCGAGCCATGGACAAGATGCAGAAAGGAGAGTGCTGCGTTCTACACTTACAACCAAAGTATGTTCTTACTGCAGTAACGGGCTGACAATGAAGACAATACATTATACTTATAAGCCTTTATTTTTATTATTCAGTATGATTTTTATGTAAGGTGAATGGAAATCAATATATTTTGGTCAAAATCTTTTAAATTAAATAAAGTCGTCGTTTTTTTTTTTTTTTTATTTTAACCATGATTCTCTCTGGCATTTAATACTAGCTAGACAGGATATCTTGGTATTTTATTGTACTTTCTATGTATTTGGTGTTATTTCTGCTAGTTTTTAACTCTCACGTGAACAACTTTAGCCAGCTGAAGTTGTTTTAAATGTGCTATATAAATATACTTGAACTGAATTTGAATAATTATTAGAATACACAAAAATTGTATTGCTTGTGAAATTACATCATATAATATTATGTCATAATTTAATTGTGTGTAATAATGAATAAATAGATTGTATTTCACTTTTTACACTGACAGGGAAGAAATTCATATAGTATTGTAACTGAAATTAAGATATTAGATAATATTTAAATAGTAGATTTTTTACACTCTTCTCCTCCTAAACAAGTATGAAGTTGTAAAGTCTGTGTTTTTATTGTCACTTACCGTACCTTTTCAATTTCAGGTATGGCTTTGGAAGTGAAGGTCAACCAGAGTTTAAAATTGAACCAGACAAAGAGCTTGAGTATGAAGTTACATTAAAAGATTTTCAAAGAGTGAGGAATTGTTCCAAAACCCAATGATATGATCAAGTCCTCCTTCGTACAGCTCGCACCTAACATTATATTTTTTTAGGCTAAAGAATCCTGGGAGATGGATTTAAAAGAGAAGTTGGATCTTGCTCCTGGTGTGAAGCATAAAGGGAATCAATATTTCAAGGTGCAATTTCACTTTATCTAATTTATCTTCCAGGATGCTATTCTCTAAATATGTTGCTCTTATGTTTCTTGAATTTGATTATGCCAACATTTTAGATGGATAGCAGGGAGTAATATAACTTAATGGGAAATATTTTTTGAAAGAAATAAGAAAGTGAAAATCCACACATATTGAGCCTACTTACGTTTTAATTGCGAATATTATATTTGTGCATTTTAAGTTTTTTGTATCATCACACACATATGATCAATTATCACCACCACTTTGAAGCTATATTTAATTCATCATTAATTTAGTCTTTTACATTTGTTATGACAGAGAAGATGTGGAACTTTGTCTCATGTGAATATGCCCAGCAATTAAAGAGATGTCGACCATAGACCAGCTCTAAACATAAACATTTTGTCAGCTGAACAGTAAATCCCAGTATAGAATTCAAACCAGCTCTCTAGCTCAGTTTTAAACTATTCATAGCTTTGTTTACCCACTCAAAAAGATATTATATTTTGTTTTGAATTTTTAATTGCTATGGCAACTGTGCTAGACTGATTGGCCCACAACCTATTTTATATAACATGTTTATTTTTCAGGCAGGGCATTACCACCAGGCAGTCGTTCAGTACCAGCGGATCATCTCATGGCTGGAGATGGAGTGTGGAAGTGGCATTGAACAGCACAAAAGGATAAAGGAGTTTCTGGTTATGGCGCACCTCAATTTAGCAATGTGTTTCCTGAAAGTGAAAGAATTTTCTCAAGTCATCGAGAACTGCAACAAGGTGAGGCGGCTTATACTTGCTATAGTCAACAGTCATGAGTAGAGCTGCATTGTTGAAAAGTGAAATATTTGCAAATGTTAAGAGCAACATGTCTGCAGTGATATAGAATTATTGAAATAAATTAAAGTGCTGCAAATTATGATTTTTTTTTTCCATAAACAGGAAAATTACTTGAATAATTTTAATCAAAATAGTCTTTTTTATTGAACAAATACAATAGGGGAGCAAAAATGTGTAGTAATACTAACAATAGTACAAATTATGATATGATATCAAACTACTGGCAGTCATTTAGAAATGGATTTTAAAGACATATCTGAAGCATAGAAGTTTTAATTGTTAATGTATTTTCTGCATACAGGTCATAGAAATAGATGAAACTAATGAAAAGGCTTGGTATCGGCGAGGAGAGGCCCGACTTCTGCGTAATGAGTTCAGTTTGGCGATGGCGGACTTCCAGAGGGTCCTTCAAGTGAGTCCTCAAAACCGAGCGGCGCGGTCACAGATCTCCATCTGCCAGGGAAAGATCCGAGAGCACGACGAGCAGGACAAGAGGACATACGCAAACATGTTCCAGAAGTTTGCAGAACGGGACGCCAAGGTGGGTGTTTTTATCATGGTGTTCACGGCAACTAAAAGTGTAAAAGATTAAGCTTGAAGGGGCACTAGATAATAGGGATGTTAAATGTAAAAGGGCTTTATTGCTTTTCCTACAATGTTCTTGCATAATATTCAATTACTGGTATTTTTATTGCATCAGTAATTGGAAAAAAAAACAAAAAAACAATGTGAACAGGGTTGCCTCTCCACAGATCTGACCTGTAACTTGGCCTTGTGACATCACCTGTGTGTAGTACCACACTGTGGAATAATTCGAAGCAAAGCAATATTATTTCCATGGCAGACCCTCCAGCAAACACCAACTCCAAAGTTACATAGTGCAACTTTAAATCAAATCTGGGGTGAAGAATAAACTAAAACAGCACAATATATTAAAATTATCAGCAAGGGCAGAAAAAAATGTGAGTACCCACAGTTTAATTCTTCGGTTTTTATTGCAGATTATCGCTGTGTTTTTATGGAGAACACTACCATCTAGTGGTCATGTGTGAGATTGCTTATAGGACTTAACATGCAGTAGTTATTTCAGGTATTTCAAACTATGGTTACCCTCCTCCAGGGTCAAAGCAATTAAGCAATTTAAATAAAAGTATTATATCTTTTGAATGGGGAAAGGTCTTTTATGGGTCCTCACAAAGTAGCTGCTTGATCTTCAGTTACTTTTGGAATATATTTGAATTTTCATACGACAGACTTTGGATGATTAATACTATTTGTAACATACTTCCAAAACAAAACAAAAATCTAAACATTATACACAGTGAAATACAATTATAAGTATTTTATTTGAATGCATTTTTTTTACGTGTAACAGGTTAATGTCAGGCCAAAAAGGCGGAGGGATGATGGCCTCAGAAACTGCATGAATGGTGAAGTCTGTAGCAAACGACGGCGATCACGGAGTGCGTCTCAGGAGTGAACCTCTTATATAAAGACCATTGAACTAAAGGGAGTTTGAACTGTCATCCCTTTTGCTTTCCCAAAATCCTTGGAGCAAAGACAGAAAGTTTAGCCTCAAAATCCAAACTTATTTCTCCCATATCCGGCGGACCACTCCTGCAAGACCTTCCAGAGCGACAAGGAAAGAAGAACTGATAAGAAAAGATTTGTATTTTTTCTTATTTTGTTTTGGATTATGCTGTCATTTGCAGACTCAAACAGATCGGTTTGTACATTTGTTTTTTCGGGAGCAGCTGCATGCACCCATTTCGGTGTTTTCGGAACTCTGACTTGAAATTTTGTTGATGTGCAATATAAAAAATAAAGTGTAATAAGTCGCATCAAAGTTGTCAAAATACAGCTAGAAGAAGCAACTTTACAGTATCAAAATATACAGATCAGATTTGACTTTAGGATCATTGATGGTGAATAACACACATCAAGAACATAGGTTAAATGTATTGTGCAACACATAATCGGTCTGGCAATCTAGCGGTGAACCAATGTGACAGGCCGTTCATGGTTTTGTTTCTCTGTTTATGTGGATACTTAAATCTGTTGATTTACAGAACAGAACCTGGGTCTGTTAGAAATGGAATGAAATCTGACTACACACATCATTGTGCTGCAGGCACTATGTAACATTTCTGGTTGGGATCTGCCACCTGATTGTCTCCATGGAGATGTGATTTCGTGGCCTGGAATGTTTCACAATATGTCATTAAACGTGTATACAGCTCAGTAATTATTTAGGGTGAGGTAAGGGTGTTTCTAGTAGTACTGCTCAAAAATACCTTGAAAAACATTCATTCTTACTGTGAGGGCTTCACCTCACCACAAATCTCACATATTACTTGACCTGGTGGCCAATTGCCATACTCTGGAACATTCTTGGCTGAGCAATAACATCCCAGTGGAAATAATTAGATGGCAGACCCTGCTCCCAAAAAGTTACACATTGCACCTTTAATTGGTCATCTCTTGGTGTAGATTTCAGTGTCAAACAACGTACTTTAATATGAACAGTAAAAGTTTATGTGAAGAAAGTGCCCATGCAGGATCTATCTAAGAAGCAGCACACATTGCAGATGTTTATCTACACATATGTAAACATCTGTTTGTTGCTGATTTCCTTGTTGATAAAGTTTTATTTATTGGCAATTGGACCATAGTCAGACACTAAATATGTTTTTTATCCATCATATTTGTTGTGTCTATTATGAACTGAATCATTTTGAATAAGATACCAGTAGGTGAGTTTACTGAGATACCTGCTTTGTATCTTTGACTGGACTGCCTTTAAGAGTAGGGAATTTGTATAAATTGATTTGCAAATTGGTGGCAGCTTAAAAGAACATTACTTTGCCCAAAGCCTGTATAAATAACATCAGGAAGGGCATCTGATGTAAAGCCTTTGCCAAATCAGTAAATGAAAAGCATTTCTTTCAGTTATTATACCTAATTGAAAAGGCAGAAAAACAGAAATAGCATTTAAGATTTCTTCATCAAACCTCAAATATTTGGCACTGACCATTATGTTCACACTGTCCATGTACAGTATGTAAGATGTAGATAATCTTAAGCTTTAAACTCCGTTATCTCTTGATACATTTCACAGCTAAATGCTTTGTTTTACAATTTTCTTGCCTTCAGACCTAAGCATCCTGTGCATCTACTCTTTATGGTGTGAATGTTTTTTTGATGGTTGACAATGATGCACTTTGGTGAGGGTGAAATCAACACTGTTTTCGATTTATAAATGTCCAGATATGATCTGGACTATTGTAGACTTGAGATCGGTTCAAAATGAAACCTCAGCTGTCTTAAATATCTTGTGTACAATGACTGTATGTATGTATGTGTGTTAATATATATTGTTGTATGTTAGCAAGGTTTTTTAAAATAGCTTGTGGCTTGATGTTTTCAAGTATTTCTGGCTCTCAACATTCAATATTTTGTACAGTAGAAAGAGCATGAAGTACTTTTTCTAGTTAGTTGCACTGAAGGACATACAGGATATCTATTCCCCTTTGACGCTGCACTCATCCATTTGAAAACAACTTTGTGCAAATAACAGGAAATATTTGGACAAATCACAACGTTTAATGCAGTGGAGGCCGATATGAGATTAGAGAGCACTGCAGTGCCCAAAATGTACCAAAATGTTTACAACAATCCAAACTCTCCTTCCTTAAGAGGCAAAACAAGATCCTTGTTTCAGACACATGGCATGTATGCAAAACTAAATATTTTCCAACAAAAAACAATGTATGGTACCTTTGTTCATGTCTTCTTTATATATATTTTTTATTTTTTGCACTTTAAGGTAAACAATAAATCTGAAAGTTGCATTTTAAAAGTGTAATTGTTACTCGTGTTTCCATCCCTCCACATTTATCACCAAATCTGCATTTTGTAGTGGGGTTTTAATTTGGTTAATTTAAACATGAATGTAGTTTCATGTAGTTACATATTCCAATGGTTCATTTGTCTTCTGATAATTTCTTCTAGTGGATTCTTTTTTCAGAGCCCGGCTCGCACTGCGGGAGAAGATACGATGCACTACAAATCTGGTAGAACATTAACACTCAGCAAATTTATAATAACTTTTATTTGTTTCCAGAGTTAACTCTTTACAACACCATTAAAAAAATAAATGTTTCATTTATTAAGTAATGTAATTGTTTTACATAAATGGCATCTGTTAAAACTAAAAGGTTATATGTTTTGTTTTTTTTTGTTATTCAAAAGCATTTTTACAGTCATTGTTTACACTAAAAGCAAGAATTGCTTTGTAAAAAAGTCACAGCATTCATATTTTATCACACATCAAACGTAAGGCAATAATTGACAGTCACTCACCATTAGTTTGATAATTCTGTCATAAAAAAACAAAACAAATTATAAATAAAGAAAGTGATTGGGAGGTCACTACTTAATACACTTATATTACATAAAAAAATCATTACATCTTACTTAGTCATTAATGCTGACAAGTGGCAGTTATTCAACTATTTAAATGGCTTATTTATTAAAATAGTTAGTTGCACACAATATTTATATACAAACCGCCTGTTGTGAAGCTACAGTTTTGAGGAGTGGACATGGAGTTTCACAGTTTTTGAGTAAAAAGAAAAATAGAAAGTCATTGACTTCAGCAGGAAAGAGGAGACACTTTATTGGCTAATGATACGGCTCGTGCGTCTTTGTGCAAATTGTAATTAGAGAAAATATTCAATTGCATAAATCTGACCATATTCAACACTGAAAGCTGTCCATACTGTATACACAGTGTGTATATAAAGAAGGAATGTTTTACAATAAAATGTTATGGCACATTTACACATTTTTAAAACCTAAAAAAGTGCACAAACCGAACTGTGCCTTAAAGTTGTCACTGGGACAACTTTCTATCGATGCACGAGCTCATGTCCAGCAGCTCCAGGGCTTTTCTCTCCGGCTTCGTCAAAGGCAGGTCATTTGATCGTGTGCACAGGGTGGAGAATCTCTATTAAAGAAAATGTGATGAGTAATTATGAATAGTGACTGCATTCAAATCAACATGGAGTGAAAAACTAACCTCTCGTAGTGTTCCTGGGGTGATGCTCAACATGTAGACCATAATGATTGGGACCATGAGAGTGGAGGAGAGAGTGAACCACCAGCCCAGAGCATAGCCCCACCATGGATACTCTATAATGTTGTTGAACTTCAGAGGAGTGTATTTGACCAGAGAAAATACAAATGTCCCCTGTAGAAAAAACAAGTAAAAACTATTACCATAGAATTCCAGTGATATGTCTATATAGTGTTTAGCATTTCATTGGAGTGCACAAGTAAAAGTGGAATGCCAATAAAGTTGAATTTAATATAATCAAATTACAATTTGTTTCCATGATAATTCTTATAAAGTGTGAAACTCTCTCTAACTCTACTCTAATGAGACATGCAGAGTCAATATTTCATCTCATGTGCTACTTACCAAACAGATGACTGGTGTGACAAACTTAAGACAATACTTTATGATTGGAAGAGGCCTGTATCCAATCATGTCCTCAATGTTATCATAAAAACGGTCTGCACCTGTGAATAGATATATAATAATACATATATATATATATTTAGCATACTTGCATATAAAGTCCAACCTCATGTCCTTTTTAATAATAAATTCAAAGATAATTACCGTAAATTTCGGACTATAGAGCGCACCTTGATATAAGCCGCACCAGCTAAATTTGAAGAGAAAATCAATTTTGTACATATATAAGCCGCACCTGAATAAAAGCCGCAGGTTTTCATATTGTAACATGAGATATTTACACAGAAAGACGCTGCACCGACACGCTTTTTTTTAAACTGTGCCTGAAAATTGGCACCAACACGACAACAACACGGGATGAACACATCTGCAGGTTTAGAAAATAAAGCTGCACCAACACGGAAAATCTGCTTTTATTTCCTCTGAAAACTTTTGTCGTCTTTTTACATTGACCAAGTTGGATTCATTGATGTCGAGCTTACGTGCAGTGGCTCTATTTCAGGGGTCGGCAACTCGCGGCTCCGGAGCCGTATGCGCCTCTTTCAGCCTTATACTCCGGCTCTGCGTGGCTTGGGAACTGACACAGACACAGCTCACAGTCCTGCGTAAAGAGCCCTGATTTTCAGACGTTGTGCGCACAGGGGTCAGGAGCAACTTTGGCCCGTCCCTAATGACACACTAATAAGCTCGTCCGTAGATGTATCATGAAAATCCTGCTGGAAATCGCCACAGAAATCTATTTGATGTAGTAGCAAGTATATTATCTGCTCTTGTCTCCGCGATGACGTTTCACGTATAACACATCAGACACGACGCACAAAAGTAGAGCCACAAGCGAGTGAAAATGAGCCAAAACAAAAGTCTTTGGAGAGCTTTTAACAAAGGGGGAAAGGACAACTGAGGAGCCAGAAGAGGAGACTACGATCTCCAAGAAAAAGAAAGATAAATTTAACAGACAATGCCTACTTAAAATCTGGGTTTGTCGCTGCAGGTGACTCTCACGCACAGAGTCCGCTCTGCGTAACATACGGGAAAAGCAAATAAGGCAATGAAACCTTCAAAACTGCTTTGGCACATGGAGAATAAGCACCTGGGATTAAACGATACGCTACGAGTTTTTTTGTTGTTGTTTTTTTAAAGAAACTGCGGAGTAGAGTAGACATAATCACATAATCAGCGCGATGCATGATGCAGCGGTTTGGTGAGTTGTATTTTTTTATGCACTTAAGTTATTTTTGCCATATTTATCTGCCACGTGTAGAAGGCTTGTCCGTGAAAGTAAAACCTACATTATTCCGTTACATTATTGTTATTATACAGTGTTATCTTCATTTTAGATGTCAAAAAGTATTTGCGGCTCCCAGTGTTTTATTTTATGTGGAAAGTGGGTCCAAATGGCTCTTTGCGTGTTAAAGGCCGACCCCTGCTCTGTTTCCTTTCTGTTTCTTTATCTTAAAAACTGCATCATATCCATTTCATGATGCGCAAAATGATCGTTCAAAATCAAAACTAGTGAATTCTTCAGAGCAGAATCTTTCCCCACGTCTGTCTCACTTTTACGTTTACAGCTAGAGAGCGCCCCCCAGGGGCCGTTATCCAGTAAAATTCCATATATAAGCCGCACTGCTGTAAAAGCCGCAGGGTTCAAAGCGTGGAAAAAAAGTAGCGGCTTATAATCCGAAATTTACGGTAGCTTAAAAACTGTTAACTTTTTAAATTGCTATGATGTATGAAGCAACAGTCAAAATTAAGAAGAAAAAAATCCAAAGGAAAGAGGATTCATATTAATAATAAAACTGACCATAGACCCATCCAATGGACACAGACTGAAGGAAGGCGAAGAGCAGCAGAGTCATGCCGCTGCAGGCGTAGTAGTCGAACAACTGGAAGATGTAGAGCCCCCCCTAAAAGTCAAAGCACAAGACTGTTATCTTTGCACATGAACCAGCCAACAATAGCCCCCCTCTCATCTCTTCTGACTGTTACAGTGGCGTGCACGTCCTAAATAGAAATGATGCAATGGGGGTTTTTTTCAGCCGATACTGATATCCAACTTGGGCTGCTCCTGTGGTGGATGTAGAATAGATATTTGCAGACACCAAAATCAATATTTTTAAATCTAACCATGGATTTCAGACAAAAATTAGGCTGTTACAATAATGGTTAACAATTTCTTTTGAAAAATGTTGCATACAGGTGTTGTTGATGATGATGATAATGATGATGATGGAGTAAAGTTCACAAATTATCTTTTGACTTTAGTAAAAATATCCACAAATTGAATGGTTAGGAGATATATAAATAATAATAAATAATGTGTTGCATGATTGTGTAAGGACGCATTTTAGCCTACTTGTTTTTCTATTTCCATCTGAACTCACAAGTCTGTAAACTGGCACATCTGACACTGAGGACAACGGGAATGACATGTGAGCAAAGACGGCAGCTTAGAAAAAATATCTGTGCCAAATATCATCTACATTTTCAATTTAGGAACCCGTGGGGAACCTTCAAACATCACTGATCAATATTAACAATTTCAACAAACCTAAATAAGAGTTGTAGATTAGTAGCTGACCCTCATACAAATGATAACGGGAGTTCGTCATCACTATTCCTCAAGCAGTTTTTTTTCCTTGTCACATATTTTTACAGTTAGTGCAGAATTGTTGGAAAAAGCCTGCATTTACATTAAGTAGTATGACCCTTCCCTGGAGAGATGAAAAGTACAAAACCCAAACATAGTCATTTGACAGCTTACATAAGACACAAGACGTTTCAACATGCCTTTCTAGGACTGCTATATTCGCAATGGAACTGAAACTGCAATTTGAATGGCTGCAATTATCAACGCTCAACACCTGCAATTATTAAATATGTGTGGATCTTACAAAAAACATAAAATTATTCTGTATTTAATCAGTCTTACAATGCAAGGACCGTTTATTCCTGTTCCTGAAATGCATGTGATTCAATTATTAGTTTAAATTGTAAATCAAATTGTAAGAATCAAAAGAAAAAGAAGGCAATTCAATATTTCTCCAAAAATATTGTTGGCGCTGCTTACCTCTGTAACCATGATCAAGCCAATAAAGAAGCTGACGACACAGATGGAGAGAAGAAGGAACTTGCGCCGATGTCCCACGTGAAAGTAGGAGGGGTACAGGTCTGAAATGGCTGTAACCAAGGCTTCTAGTCCCACAAACTGAAAGACAATTCATAACTCAATTTAGTAAATGGTTTCTTGAAGAATAAAACGATAGCCTAGACTAATATTTGGGCAAAATTTGGCTTTTTTTAAGTTACTAAATAGTACTCAACTATATATAGCAGCAGCTTTTCTTTTCTGTTTTTTTTTTTTTTTTGCTACGCCTTTATGTAACATTTCTGGAGGGGGATAGAGGGGGGGATTTTTTTTTTTGCCTGGAATGTCCCATGGTATTGCATTTAAGCAGTGGGTGATGTCTTCAGGCCAAGTTTAATGCTATATTTTTGAAATGTTCTACACAAAGTAATCACACCTCTAATAAAACAAGCAAGATGGTGGATCCTTCACTTGGTAATTCATCTGATGCTAATCCTATTTTACTTTGACAGTTCCTGGAAACTACTGAAATGTTGATCATTCCATAAAAAAACACCTGTCAGTTTGGTATGAGTCCTAGATGAGCCCCTTGTCTACTCTTGTAAACCAAGAACCAACTGTCAGCGAAAGAAATACATTGCAATTGTTTTATATATTTGGTCGATCCATATAACGAGACCTGTTTCATCACGGGAATACATTTATAGGATGAATGATGATGCTACATGAAGGTAATTATTGAAAAACATGTTTACTTCACTGTCAAGTCCCAGTAAGATGATCATAATAAAGAAGAAAATGGCCCAAATCTGAGGGAAAGGCATCATGGCGACTGCTCGAGGATAAGCAATAAATGCCAAACCAGGACCTGAAACGAGGAAATCATATTATAAGAGGACATCGATAACAGCATTTATACCACAGTCAGTGAGAATTGCCATGCACTATTTTTGTATAACTGCACAGAACGGCAAGAGTTCACAATCACAGTATATCTCTACGCCATGAGCATCACCATAGCAACGGGTAACCAAATGAACTACAGTCAGACAGGAACTAGCTTCAATTAAAACAGAAATAAGTAATGCTTTGAACATCCACAGACAGCCAAAAGGTCGTCAGATTTAAAAGTAAACCCGTTTCAGTTGGTGGGACCATGGATGAAACGAAGAGCAGTTTTAATGTACGCCGGAGTCCAGATACCGTCACCAGTGCGTTAAGTCAGGATTAAACAATGAGGAGCAGTGTGTTACCTAAGCATTAAACAACTTGGAGCTGTGCGTTACGTAGTTTTAACACATGACACGGAGTCATAGAACACTACATTGTGAAGTGGAACATAACACACAGCTCCAAGTTACACTTATGAAGAAAAATATGCAAAACAATTGTATATTTGTTTAATTATGAGACAAATTTAACCCCTTATTCACAGTTTTAACACGATTGTTAAAAGCACTAGTTCCCCGATTAAATTGCCCTTACCTGATTCAGCCACTTTTGATATTTCTGTATTCTGCTCATACGCCATGAAGCCTAAAGCTGAGAAAATGGCAAACCCAGCTACAAAACTAGTCCCACTGTTTAGAAGGCACAAGTACACACAATCTCTGGAAGAACCACAACAGAAAAAATACTTAATTTTTTTTTATCTCTTTGAAAATATAATATTATAATAGTTTATGATAATGGTATATAACTATAATGGTGTATAACTATGTTTGATTTTCTGTGATAAACCTACTTGTAACAGTTGTTATTGTACTTATTATAGCTGCCGAGAGCCATTAAACACCCAATGCAGATTGCATAGGAATAGAAGATTTGAGTCCCAGCATCCATCCACACCTATAAAACAGATAGGACAGATATTATATTATTATATTATAACATAAGAGAGCCATTTCACATGTCAACAATACTGAGGGGATTGATTTCTAGTCATAGGCCTGCACTATTGTTACAGAATTAAAACACAACTCAAAATTTAAATGTAATTGTCCCATTCATATCACATCCATAAATATGCACTATATCACTTTTCAGAATGAGAGTCTGCCACATGCTTGTCCCCATCGTATTGCTTTGCCTGTAATGTTCTAAAGAATGCCATTAAACTTATCTATCTGGATAATGTGCTTAAGTTTGCATTGATTAAATCACAGGTATTGCAGATAAGATTATATATATACATTTTTTTTCTGTTGGTCTAGCAAATTCTTGTGACATGATTTTGCTTTTTATTTTTTGTTTTGTTTTTTTTGCAGTCCTGCACGCTACTAACGTTTCTGGATATGTGTGTCTTTTTGGTGAAGTAACAGATATTTTTGTAGGCACACTGTGAAACATTCCAGGTAAAAGGCAAGTGGTCGACTCTCCACCAGAAATGGGACACAGTGCACCTTCTATATATGTGGTGCTGATTCTAATCAAATACGTGCAAATATCTGTCATGAACCTTTAAGATACTTTTTTTTTTTAACTCTTCAGAATATTTCAAAAGCAAAGATTGCAAGAGCATGACAGTTGATAGGAAACAGCCAGAAGGGACCATAAAGTATATGTAGTCTAGACATGTGACTATTGAGGAATGTGTGTCTGCTGGGGATGCAGATGTGCTCATACCTGAGGGTCACTGAGGCGGGACGGGTCCGGGTACAAATAAAACTTAATACCATTTAAGGCTCCTGGCAGTGTCAGACCCCGCACCAAAAGTACTGCTAACATCAAATAGGGGAATGTGGCAGTGAAGTAGACCACCTGAAACATATTTACAATGTTGGGGAGGACTTTTGAGTAAACGATTAAACTATTAACTAAGAAGTGATTAAAAACAAGTTTTAAATAATTTTTCATTGTAATTTTCTTACACTGCTTTTATTTATGTTTAGGTCCTTCTTTAGTTTGGCATAGTTTAGTCCTGTTTTTATTACTAGTTCAAGCCTGTATAGTTCAGTCCTCATTTGGTTTGGGTACAGCCCTTCTTACAGTATTACCGTATATATTGTGGGTACTTTTAATGTCCTATCATCAAATTAATTCATATGGCTCTCTAGACAATATGCATGTCATGTTTTTTACAACCTACAATTACATAATCTGATCATTCATTGCACTTTCTCTACCAGCAGATTCAGTGAGTTGGACAGGTGTTTTAATAAGGTGTATTAATAAAGGTGTATAATAAACATTTAAAACTTGGCTTGGCAGATATATGACATTTACCTAAGCCAGGAAAAACACGTAAGTATTATTGAGTGTTTTTGTAAGTCTGATCCGTGTTTCCAGGAACACCCTCTACCAGTTTTACAGACTGAAACTCCTCTAGCGAACAACCCCATCTTTGTTTTATTTACCTAAGCCAGTTTTAATTCTTTTAATGCCTAGCTTAAATTAACAGGCGGGTTTTGCCAGAATAGTATAATCTGGTAAGAATAAATACTCATTTCACTGCATCTAGAGAGTTTGATGATGTGTTGTGGCAACTCTAGAGCCAAAAGACAAAGCAAATATGTCCCAGAACAGTTGTTTAAATGGTATTGTAATTTAATATAACAATCTGATAATCTTTAAAATTCCCCCACCCAAAAAAAGTTGTTTCTAACCCTTATGTCTTACCTTTCCAGTGGACTTCACTCCCTGCCAGACACAAAAGTAACATAATACCCAGGAAAGCAGAAGGCACATAGCCAACTCCCATCGGATCCCCCCAAGCTCATGGACACTTCCTGATAGGTCCAAAACTCTTCTCCTACAAAACAAACTTATTCAGAACTACATAATCAATGTGCAGCATAGAGTAGGCTATGGTTTCAACGTTGTACTCACTCCCAAAATTCTCGCACAGGTGATGTTGCATTTGCCGCTATGGTCACATTTAAATTACTCAATCGATCGAATTCCACACATGTTTCTAGACAAGACAATATACACCATGATTATGTTCATCTAAATACAATGGCAGCATCCAGTTGCATTAGTATTGCTTACTCGTGTTCCAGCTGTTTCTGCAGCTTGCCCAGGGAAGTTCAGTGCTGAAAGATGAGAAGAGATACAGGAATGCCCAGGCCAAAATAATAATGTAATAGATGCTTGAGTACAAAACAACCACCTGGCTACCGTAACCAATCCCTGCAGAAACAGAGACAGAAAAATAATGAATATACAAAAACACAGAAAATAATATCCTTTGTGTGCTACTGTCATAACTGCAAATCCTTGTGTCGCTATTTTTGTTGCTTTAAAACTATCTTATAAATTCATTAATGTAACAAAATTGGTCAGGTCTTGTTTTTATTGAGCACATTCAAAAAGTGACTCCATAATTAAACAGATGACGTGCATAAGGTAATAATTATTCACACAAGGGCCAGACAGAGAGAACATCTGTTAATGTGAGAAGAAATAGTTCACTAAACAAGATTGTGGATGAAAAGTCACACTATTACTATTTCACCATTTAGACTCACCTGGACGTGCATGTGTTTGTTCTACTTAAAATATAAACCTACAAAGAAACATCTTTTCTCTTCCAAGAACATTTTCAGGTATGTAATATAAAACAGTATTCTCCATATTAAAACCTATTCAGTGTTTATTCAGTTGTTTCAGAATATAATTTCTTTATTCAAGTGTGGGGACAGATACCATAGCTCTCACCTGCTGCTATTCTACCTCCACGAATAAAATGCACCTTTTACACAGAATGAAAACAATCTAGCCACTGTACAGGTTATTATCTGTAGTGTACATTAAGGTTACACTGTGCTTCTTATTTACAGAAACAGTTATTCATTCCATAAATACATTTTTCCACATCTCCAAGTCAGATTTGTAATGACAGTGTGAGTGCACAATACCAGTCTGTTGGGTTCTGGCCCTCACTCAGAGCAGGAATGTGCCCTGGCTGCCATCGGACTTGTTTACCACATGAACTACACGACCAATGGAAAACTCAGTGTCTAGTGGACCAGGAATACATTTATACTATTACCAATTTGTCCTAATACCAATAACAGAAGCAGTGAATGAGTGAGCTGTTGATTTTTCCGTATGTCTCTTGTAAAATCAAGATTCCGTCATTTCTAATAGTCAATGATCGACTTGGGTCTTTCTGATTTAGGGGTCTACAGTTAATCCACGGTCAGAGCATGCGGACTGGAGCAGAGTTCAAACTTTGGAGGTAAAACCGTGACTTTTTTTTATGTGAAGCTGCATTTATTAAAAGTCTGTAGTGTTTAGGCCCAGGAAATGAATATTGAAAACCATTTGTATATGCTTTTTATATATGAATAATGTGATTAATCAATTTACCTTGAAATAAGGGACAAATTTTTTTCCAGCCCGTGATGCTACCCTGTTTGGTGTACTGTCCCATCGAGGTTTCCAAGAGAAACAGAGGAATCCCACAGGTGAAAAGGAACAACACATATGGGATGAAGAAGACTCCTGAATAAAAGACTCAATATTATTAATCAAATTACTTTAAAGGTAAGTAAGGGTGTAAAATGAGCTCCTATAAGGATGTATTAAAAAAGAGGACATAAGGACATGATATACAGTCAGTGAGTGGCATTCTTGTTCTACATGTCATAATTTCAGATGGAGGGCAGGGGACAATATAACTCCATACTGTGATCATATTGTGACCTTCAACTGACAACAAGCATGCCTTCCGTTGTAGCACAATACATGCTTTTCTTTATTTCTACTGACAAGAGCATATAGTGTGTATGTGACAGAGTATATACATTCAACTTTGTGCTAGGTTTTGTTTTTGTATGTAGATAGGTCAAGTAACTGAGACGTTAAACATAAACCAATTTGACCTGTTGTCCAGCCCAAACAATTACCTATTAGATGCACGGTAAACTTACCACCTCCATTCTTGTAGCACAGATAGGGAAACCTCCACACGTTCCCAAGGCCAATGATCTGTCCCGCTACAGCCAGAAGGAACTCAATTTTACTGGACCACTGCCCCCTGCTGTGGGGGCTGAGCGGCAGATGGGAGGTACTCTTTTCAAGCCTGACCTTGACATCAGGAGCAAAGGTCTTATCCATCGCACTGAAACAGAAAAAGCAGTGTTTAGTGGTTTGTAAGAAATGATGTATCCAGTGTAAATGCTATTTATATTTTGGCTGACCAACACCAATAATGATATAATATTTATATTTGGAAACATGTTAATTTATAGTTTAGAGATTGACTATTTTTGTTTATTTAAACTATTTGCATTTCTTTATAAAATGATAATGCTCATTGTAGGGCTGTTGTTGAGTCAATTAACTGGATGATGTAGTCATTTTGTATTAGTTGATTTTATGTAGATTATAAGGATTTATACGAACAGCACAAGAAGGGAGTGAGTGTGTGTTTATATATTTGTTTTTTTAGCCTTATAGCTTTACTCTGCTGGCACAGTGTTGTGTTAGATTTTATGTGTTATTTATGTGTTATAATTATTCAATATTATTTTTATCTGATGTGCTTGAATGTTTCAACACTATAATGATCTTATTTTATAGTCTCTTCTATGATTAAATCTAACCCTCTCGAACAAATGTTTCCACTCCCACTTGTGTACATTTGTATATAGGGCACAAAAGACGCCATTTCAGTGCATTCACTCATGTACAGCTCAGTCCTGTACAGCATCTCTCACATCAATGTTGCATTTGTGCTGCTGGCTTGGATTAGATGTGGGAGTGTAGAAAATATGTGTGCCAATACATCAGAGTTTGAGCTATTTAAGTCCACACAATCCACAGCAATGTGCATGGCCACACTGTCCAGGAGCATCTTAGGTTCTGTTTGCTCAGGAGTGTTTATTTAGAGTTGGATTGGGTCAGATAGGGGAAAGCATATAAATATATAAACTCAGACTTCATGTTGTAATGTAGCGCTCATAAATAATCACTTAGTAGTGACTGGCCATCAGGCCATCACTGCTCAAATGTATTACAAGTTGTTAACTCTCAGCGATTGAAGAGGTATTACAATATGAATTTTGAGAAGAATTCTAAAAAGAGTGAATGTAGAATTGTATACAATTAATTGTAAGGATGTTTACCTACAGTCTATGTTTACCTTTGTGCCTTTTGTCTTTTAAAGTGATAGTACGTAACTTTCTGGAGGTGGCACGTCATCTGTATGATTCCATGGAGAGTTAAAAATGGTTACTTCAGTACATTCTCCATGGCGACAGAAACATTTTATCCCACACTGTGGGATATTATTGTCAATGGAACAATATTTCCATGGAAACAAGCAGGAAGAGGCTCAAATAAGAGTCAGGTTTGTGGAGATGCAAGTCTGCTCACAGTAAGTTTTTTCTATGTTTGTCAGTGCAACAAAAACATTCATAAGAAAGAAGAAATAAAAAAGCATAAACACATTTTCAGACAAATACATACTGTGGCTTTAAATTCTTGGAGCCAGTGGACACACAACAGTTAACTACAAAAAAAATGTGCCTATAGTTCCAGATTAAAGTGTGATTTCAATGACACAGTAGGGCTGGCAATTCATTGAATTAATTTGATGAATTCAGATATTTAATAATCGAAACTTTGAAAGATTGCTAAATCGTGAAATCGTTATGAACCAAGTTTAGAGCCTCTGCTGTTTGAAAGATGAGCCGTCGCTGCTGTGATTGTGTATGAATAAAACTGTAATCATCTAGTGTGTACAAAAAAACAAAAAACCCAAATAAAAATACAGGCGCCCCCCCCCCCCCCCACCCCCCCCCCCCCCCAGTGTGGGGGTGGTGTCCCTGGCTTTGAACCAGCAACCTTGTGCATAATACAGCTATGGTGCAATTGGACAATGTTGCGTCTTTTACGTGTATTATAGGGGGTGCTAATGTGTGGAGTGGCCATGTGATTTTTTTTCTTATTTCTGTTCCTGTTTGGATTCTGCTCCTGTGATTTTGAGCTCTCTCGGCCAAGCAAGTGTGTGTGTGTAAGACATTTTTAAATTATTTTTTTAGGTGTCATTGCGCCCCTGCTGGCCAACCGTGAAAAATGACCCACGTCATTATTTTACTCCTTGCCATGCATCAGTTTATTCCCCAAATTTCATACGAATCCATCACGCATCTACGATGTGAATTTGAGCTGTCTGGACAAATGCCTGTTCAATATTTTTCACTGGTTTGTTTTGGAGGCTGCGTCCCTGCTGGACAATCGTGAAAAATGACCCATGTCCGTAATACATTTTTTTGTTTCTTGTCATGGGTCTCATTTATTCAGCAAATTTCGTAGGAATCCCAAAAAGTTGACGTTACATGTCTATGGTAGGGGGCGCTGTAGTGTTAAGTTTATTTAGGCTTTATCATCCATTACATTCAGGCCAGAGTCACGCATCCGTGACTTGAACGTGAGCTGTGTAGGCCAATGCCGGTGGTCGTGAGAAGACATGAAAAAAACAGGAAGCAAAGGTGTTTTTTTGTCTGTTTTTCCTCAATATGGAATGTGAAATATGAGCTCATTTGGACCAAAAACCTGGGACTCGATATGTTTTAAAAACAAAAAATCTGATGAATCAGATGAATTTTCTATCTGAGATGTCCGACTTCTGTCCATCGCAGGGCAGGGTTCAGTGCATTGCTTGTCTCACAGTGTATCACTGTTCCAATTTTTGTGAGTGTATGCAAAAATTGCCCAAATAGCCTAAAAATTTGCCAGACCGGTCGATCCTATACCACCGTGTTTTCATCGACGTTCAGGGGGTGAAAAATGGGTGAAAAAACTAATAATAAGAAAATGACAGAGAACAATGCTTCTCACTTTGTGACTGGTGAGGGCCAAGGAGAAAGAACAATGGGCCAATAATAATAATAATAATAATAATAATAATAATAATAATAATAATAATAATAATAAAACAGTTATTATAACACATCTACAACAACTTTCACCAATATGGCTTACATGGAAAGACTATACTAGTTAGTACTACGGTGTAAAGGTGAGTAGAGTAGCCAAAACCTTTACTCAAGTAAGAGTAAGGTTACATCAAAATGATATTACTCAAGTAGAAGTACAAAGTCAGCCGTTGTTCTCCTGGGGGACTTCAACGCCCATGTGGGTAACGACAGTGACACTTGGAGGGGCGTGATTGGGAGGAACGGCCTCCCCGATCTGAACCCGAGTGGTGTTTTGTTATTGGACTTCTGTGCTAGTCACAGTTTGTCCATAACAAACACCATGTTCGAGCACAAGGGTGTCCATCGGTGCACATGGCACCAGGACACTCTAGGTCGGAGGTCGATGATCGACTTTGTTGTCGTGTCATCTGACCTCCGACCGCGTGTCTTGGACACTCGGGTGAAGAGAGGGGCTGAGCTGTCAACCGATCACCACCTGGTGGTGAGTTGGATCCGCTGGCGGAGGAGGAAGCCGGACAGACCTGGCAGGCCCAAGCGCATTGTGAGGGTCTGCTGGGAACGTCTGGCGGAGCCCTCTGTCAGGGGGGTCTTCAACTCCCACCTCCGGGAGAGCTTCTCCCTGATCCCGGGGGAGGTTGGAGATATGGACTCCGAGTGGGCCATGTTCTCCACCTCCATTGTCGATGCGGCTGCTCGTAGCTGTGGTCGTAAGGTCTGTGGTGCTTGTCGCGGCGGCAATCCCCGAACCCGGTGGTGGACACCGGAAGTAAGGGATGCCGTCAAGCTGAAGAAGGAGTCCTATCGAGCCTTGTTGGCTCGTGGGACTCCTGAGGCAGCTGATGAGTACCGGCGGGCCAAGCGTGCCGCGGCTCGGGCAGTCACAGAGGCAAAAACTCGGGGTTGGGAGGAGTTCGGGGAGGCCATGGAGGAGGACTATCGGACGGCCTCAAAGAGATTCTGGCAAACCGTCCGACGCCTCAGGAGGGGGAAGCAGTGCTTCACCAACACTGTTTACAGTGCGGGTGGAGAGCTGCTGACTTCGACTGGGGATGTTGTCGGGCGGTGGAAGGAATACTTTGAGGATCTCCTCAATCCCACTGTCACGTCTTCCGAGGAGGAAGCAGAAACTGGGGTCCCAGAGGCGGACTCGTCCATCACCCTGGCTGAAGTCACTGAGGTGGTTGGCAAGCTCCTCGGTGGTAAGGCTCCGGGGGTGGACGAGATCCGTCCTGAGTACCTCAAGTCTCTGGATGTTGTGGGGCTGTCTTGGCTGACACGTCTCTGCAACATCGCGTGGCGGTTGGGGACAGTACCTGTGGAATGGCAGACCGGGGTGGTGGTCCCTCTGTATAAGAAGGGGGACCGGAGGGTGTGTTCCAATTACAGGGGAATCACACTCCTCAGCCTTCCCGGTAAGGTCTATTCCAGGGTACTGGAGAGGAGAATCCGACCGATAGTCGAACCTCGGATTCAGGAGGAGCAGTGTGGTTTTCGTCCTGGTCGTGGAACACTGGACCAGCTCTACACTCTCCATCGGGTCCTCGAGGGCTCATGGGAGTATGCCCAACCAGTCCACATGTGTTTTGTGGATCTGGAGAAGGCATTCGATCGTGTCCCTCGTGGTGTCCTTTGGGGGGTGCTCTGGGAGTATGGGGTCCGGGGCTCTTTGCTAAGGGCTGTCCGGTCCCTGTATGACCGGAGCAGGAGCTGTGTTCGCATTGCCGGCAGTAAGTCAGACCTGTTCCCGGTGCATGTTGGACTCCGCCAGGGCTGCCCTTTGTCACCGGTTCTGTTCATTATATTTATGGACAGAATTTCTAGGCGCAGCCAGGGGCCGGAGGGGGCCTGGTTTGGGAACCACAGGATTTCATCTCTGCTGTTTGCAGATGATGTTGTCCTGATGGCTTCTTCGAGCCAGGACCTGCAGCAGGCACTGGGGCGGTTTGCAGCCGAGTGTGAAGCGGCTGGGATGAGAATCAGCTCCTCCAAATCTGAGGCCATGGTTCTCGACCGGAAAAAGGTGGTTTGCTCTCTCCGGGTGGGTAGTGAGTCTCTGCCCCAAGTGGAGGAGTTCAAGTATCTCGGGGTCTTGTTCACGAGTGAGGGAAGGATGGAGCGGGAGATTGACAGGCGGATCGGTGCAGCGTCTGCAGTGATGCGGTCGCTGTATCGGTCCGTTGTGGTAAAGAAGGAGCTGAGCCGGAAGGCGAAGCTCTCAATTTACCGGTCAATCTACGTTCCTACCCTCACCTATGGTCATGAGCTCTGGGTCATGACCGAAAGGACAAGATCGCGGATACAAGCGGCTGAAATGGGCTTCCTCCGCAGAGTGGCCGGGCGCACCCTTAGGGATAGGGTGAGGAGCTCGGTCACACGGGAGGAGCTCGGAGTAGAGCCGCTGCTCCTACACGTTGAGAGGAACCAGCTGAGGTGGCTCGGGCATCTGCTCAGGATGCCTCCTGGACGCCTCCCTAGGGAGGTGTTCTGGGCATGTCCCACCGGGAGGAGGCCCCGGGGAAGACCCAGGACACGCTGGAGGGACTATGTCTCTCGGCTGGCCTGGGAACGCCTTGGGGTCCCACCGGAGGAGCTGGAGGACGTGTCCGGGGTGAGGGAAGTCTGGGAGTCCCTGCTTAGACTGCTGCCCCCGCGACCCGGCCCCGGATAAAGCGGAAGAAGATGGATGGATGGATGGAAGTACAAAGTAATGGTCCAAGAAAATACTTAAGTAAAAGTTACTTAAAGAGTAACTGTCTGGGTGTAACATTAATTTGAAGTTAATGTAATTTGAAGGACAAAATATGAATTACACAAAGCACAAAGGGAATAGCTGATTGTGTGAACTTTCAGTTAGATCTGGAGGAGCAGCACAAAACACAAGTGTTCAAATCATAAAGCTTTTGTCACTCACTTTTGGAAGAGTAACCAAAACTTTTTCTCAAGTAAGAATACTGTTTCTTTGATTTAAAAAAAAATAAAAAAATAAAAAAAATCAAGTAGGAGTAAATGTTTGCTGCTAGAAAAGTACTCTGAAAAGCACAAATACAAAGTAAATGGAAGAGTAAATATAACAGAGTACTACCCACCTCTGTGTGCACTGACAATAATGTATCACTTGAGAACGAATATTCTTTCTACGAACAGCAGCAAAGCAAAAACAGGCTCAAATCATTTAAAATACTTAATGTGTCTTCTATTATTATTATTTTTTTTTTATAATAACTGAAGATGCATCCATCCAACTATGTAGATACAATAAGTCAATAACAATAAATGGACCTGATTATTTAAATCCTGCTTCAAATAAACTAAGACAGAGCTGTAGCCGGTAATCTACCGTGGTATTAGCAGTCAGTCTGTTTACACCAAAACTGAGAAAATGCTATGTTTTGGTTAAAACAAGATGCTTTTAACCCAACCAATACAGGGAAGCCCCTACATACCCAATGCACACCTTCAGTGGTAAGAATGAAACAAATGACTAAACCGAAACAAACACCAGATAAAAGAGGAAACACTCAGATGACAACGACATGACATTCAAATGATCTGACATACTAAGGCAGATGCTGTTGACACATTAGAGAAACCACAGTAGAAAGACAGAAAACATATTTATTGTACTTATTAGTATTTTCAAAGTATATGGATTGTCCAGTGTGTAAAGATGCTCCTGTAGAGTCACCCATCAATCTTTTCATCTGTTTTGTTTAAATAGCCTCCTAAATGACTGTTCAAAGGTGGAAAGTCGAGTATTCCCATTACTTGCAGGATAAAGTATAATGACTCAGTGTAAGTAGGGTTAGCCTGTTCAAAATGTTGTTACCTAAAAGCAACCACTGACCTAATGGTAAAGATAGATTTATCAGCAGACCTGGTTGGCATATCTTAATTTATTTTTACATCCTGGGCTGGCCTAGTAAGCAGCCTTACTTGTGTTTGGTTGCTTTTACTCTTATAAAAAACTACTAGGCCTATACAAAATTATATTTTAAGACCAACTTAAAGCTCTGCTGCTCATGTATGGAACATAGTGTTATTCACCAGTATTAACTACCATTTCACACTTTTTTTTTAGCTTTGCATTCTCCTCGCAGTGGGAGATTCAAGCAGTCTGACAAAAGGCATGTCGAATAGTAGGCATACTAAAAAGGAGAAATAGCGCCTCTCCCAGCAGCGTAGCGTGTAACCTTTGGCCTACATAGAGCTGCGGGCGCGGAGTCACTCAATGAACTCTGAATAAACTACCCAACCACTCTTGCAATTACAATCAGCTTTAGAGTCTAGAGGAAAAAAGTGAAAATTGTACCTGTAAAAACGTCAGGTGCTGTATGCCTATGCGTCCATTTAATCTGAGTGGAGACTCATCAGGCTCCAATGGGGGAAACCGACTCCCCAAGTGTCAGGCGCACAGTGCCACTGTGACCATGAGGGCCCACGCGGAGCTTTATACGCACCAGCGTGCGCGTGGAGGAGTGTGCGTGAGAGTGTGCGAGAGACAAAGGGACATGAGCAGTGTGCGTGTGTGCATGTGCGTGTGTTTGTGTGAGTGAGTGGGTGCGTTATTTGCTCATATGAAATAAGCCACTTAAGGCGGGGCTTAGGGAGTCACGTGATCTGAAGAATAAGAAGGGGGTGTGTCTCAGAATGTAAGGCACGTGGATGTACAGCACAGTCAATGGTCCAGACACTATTCAATTTAAATATTGGCTCTATCTTAAATATTATGTATGTTTTATTGCATGTATTGAATTTAAAACAAGCCCTGGTTTGTTTTTATTTGTCGCATTGTTTCATTGTGTTAATAAACATAAGCATGAACGTGATTGGACAGCTGACATCTGTTTGTCCTCACTTGTGTTTGTCCTTTCATTGTATCAACTGTTAAGGATCAAAGGAAGCGCAGCATAACACTGATGCAATAGTTGAGAAACAATACCAACAAATGTTGCCTAATACACGTGCCTGTTTTCACTTTGTAGGCTTATCTACATTGTTGTAAGGATACGAGAAATTATCTTTGAGGGTTATGGGAGCAAGGTGTGTCAAAAATGTTACCCAGCTGTCTAATATTTAAGCCAGACTGATAAAGCCTAGTTGCCGTCTCCCAATCCCCAAAGGCTTTTTTTTTTTAAATTGCTGTATCTATTACCTGATGCACTTTAGATCTTAACTCACAAATTCAATGTTTGACAACATGTTAACTTGGTGTTGAACATGCTTACAATTTTTAATGGAGTGCAGCCAGGTGTGTGTGCCAGAAATCAACTTCCAAACAAAGCATATCTACATACAGCCCAGACAATGCACAAATCACTTATGGATGTGATTTTAAATGACAGCTACACAGCTGCTGACCCACAGTGCATCTCTCCCGCTGTTACTGTCAAGGTCCACTTCATTCTTTCCACCAAAACTGACCTACTTTTCCAGAGCTCGGGCTTTGACAGCACAGAACATATTTTATACAACCCTGACATACCACAGGTGCCTGCAGAATGTGAAGCACCGTCACACCGTGTATACACAGATGACCATGATATTATTATTATTATTATTATTATTATTATTATTATTATTATTATTATTATTATTATTATTATTATTATTATTATTATTATTATTATTTTATTTTATTTATTTATTTTATTATTATTATTTATGTCTGTGGAAGGTAGGGCCCACAACAACAAAAAAATTAAATTCTGCTGGCTGAACAAACGTTTTTAGAGTGATAATATTTCACCGCTCATCTAAGAAAGAACTAAAGCGGCTACTTGGATTCAAACTTTTGTCCAGATGAGAGATTTCAATTGTCTTTTGCCGTTTATTAGATGTGTACAAATTTGTGTATTTCTCTGCTGTACTTTACACTAATATTACATATATATTTTACACCATATGTGGCCTGACCTACCTGGGAGTGAGAGTTATATACCATGTGTTTCATTATATACCATAAGGTCATGTCTGTTTGAGAGTTTACCTTTTACCATTGTGAATCATTACTACAATGGTGTCATCTTTTTCAGCTTCAGCAGTTCCTTGTTTGTGGATAATTCATGGGAGGAAGCCAGACAGGAGACAGAAAACACTTGAAGCTTAAATCTAAATATTATAATAAATGATAATATTGAAAAAACAATTTATGTCTCTGATACTCTAATTAGTACAACATAATAATTCTAATGAACTGTTATAAATAAAATAAATAGCTCAAGACAAGCCTTTACCCTTTTTACACCACATAAATACATCTAATTCATGAACATACTTATTAGTGAAAAATAAGTCAAAAGTTTTACCACTGCCACTTATGCAGAATTTGAATATACTCTATATATTCTGTACATTTTACCCCTGAACCTAACCAAACAAAAACGTAAAGTCTTTTGTGTCTATGATCTACAGGTCATGGGCTCCCTCATAGTACAGTACATGTATGAAATACTGTGTAACTGTGGATAAGGCAGTGATGGTGAGCGCTTTTGCATATGTCTTAGCTCTGTAACAAAGTTTGTCTTTTTTAACTGGCTACTTTTACTTTAATTCAACTATGTTTGAAGCCTCCTCTGTAGTTTGTGAATGTTTAACTTGCTCACATGTTCAGAGTTAACATATGCTACAAATCGAAGCCTCAATGGTCCTCAACGACATTGCTTTTCTATGACACCTGGGTCGACCATCTGCTGCCTCTCGGTCCATAGGCGCTCCGCTCATTTGTTTCTAACAGCTTTACATGCTCAAATTAATCAATGTGGAAGAGTTAAAATGCAAATACAATGTTTGCTTGTTAAAGTAAGGTCTGAACATCTTTTCTTTTGTCTTTGTTTCTATTGCATTATGGCTATGTCAGGGTAACTGCAATGTTTTGGTTTTAGGACTGATTCAGGGAACATATCATTGCATGTCTTTCAAACCCACAACATAAACTATTGATTTATCATAGAACATCTTCTGGATATTATGTACATTTAATTTACACTTTTGAGGAACCTTTTTCTTATTAAATTTTAACTGATGTTAACGACATAAAGGGGACGCTCTCTGCTGTGATAGCTCTGACCTTACATCCTGTTAATGACTGATTTTTGTGCAGAAAAGTAGCAATTACTGTTATAGCTTCAGTGATTGTGGTCATTTAATATCTGAGAGATGCAAGGCATTTTTCAAGTTGGAGTAAATATAAACTCCTCTATCATCTTGTTTGTCCATCCAAAACAACATGCTTTTGCAATAGGCAACAGAGTTTGGGTAATCTGTGACACTGAGTAATGTGGGACACTTAGTTTTGATGTTAATAATTTGTGTTCTAATCAATATTTCATATCTAAGTTAGAAACACTTATTGTCCATCTGATGCCACACGATTGTTCTTCATAATAGTTTTTTTCCCAGTTTGATAAATGTCAAATGCAAGAAATGCAGCCAAAAAAAAAAAAAGAAGTTATTAGTCATTATCACTAAAATTGTTTTAAGAGCATATTTTATTTATTACTTAAAAAGTAATGCAACAGTTGTTGTATATTGTTGTATTATGTTTAGGTAAAATATTAATAAAATATTTTTTTCCTAATAAGCACTTTTTTTTACTAAGTGACATTTTGTGAGGGTCCCACTTTTGAACTACTTTGGATAATCTGGGACGGCATATTTGGGTAATGTGGGACAGTCAATTTGGGTCTTAACTTGGACTAAATAGACATTATAAAGAACCAAAATGTCATAAAATAATGTGTAACAGTCATAAACATGTTTACATAGATAAATACATGTGACATTGTGTTATATTTACTGATATAGTCACCTTGACTGTA
The DNA here is from genome assembly GCF_009829125.3 of Periophthalmus magnuspinnatus. Taxonomy (NCBI): domain Eukaryota; kingdom Metazoa; phylum Chordata; class Actinopteri; order Gobiiformes; family Gobiidae; genus Periophthalmus; species Periophthalmus magnuspinnatus. Next base: position 25,560,840 of record NC_047130.1, on the reverse strand, counting down.
CTACTGTCATCCTCAGGGTTATACGCTGCTTGAGGCCCATACTAGTGTGAATGGGACCAGATATCTACTATTCTTACACTGTAAGATGTAGTGACTTTAACTGGGAACTGAGTTCATAACATGTTTAAACTGTAAATCCTCACAAAATGTTTGAAAGATCTAGGTCTACAGGTTGTCTACAGTGACGACTGGTCATTTCATACACGACATGCACTCTACACAGTAACAAGACATGAAAGCAAACAAGCACAAATCTAAACAAAGAATAGAAATATAAGTAAAACATATTAATAGAATAATAAAATAAAACGCTGTTTTAAATGAGCAGGTAAAAACTGAGAATAACAGGTGTCTGTAACTGTAATCTTAAAGATGATATTAAGTCTCATAAACCTTGTCAGTACGTCGCCCGGACTGGCGTTACCGGGGCCCCACCCTGGAGCCAGGCCTGGGGTGGGTGCTCGGCAGCGAGCGCCTGGTGGCCGGGCCTTTCCCCACGGGGCCCGGTCGGGCCCAGCCCGAAGAAACGACGTGGGGCCGTCCTCCCGTGGACCCACCACCTGCGGGAGGAGCCATGAGGGGCGGGTGCGGAGAGATCCGGGCGGCAGTCGAAGGCGGGGACCTCGACGACCGGATCTCCGGACATGGAGACTAGCTCTGGGGACATGGAATGTCACCTCGCTGGGGGGGAAGGAGCCTGAGCTTGTGCGGGAGGTTGAGCGTTACCGGCTAGATATAGTCGGCCTCACCTCCACGCACAGCTTGGGCTCTGGAACCCATCTTCTTGAGAGGGGTTGGACTCTCCATTTCTCTGGCGTTGCCCGCGGGGAGCGGCGGCGAGCTGGTGTGGGCTTGCTCATTGCCCCACAGCTCAGCCGCTGCGTGTTGGGGTTCACTCCGGTGAACGAGAGGGTCGCGTCCCTGCGCCTTCGGGTCGGGGACAGGTCTCTCACTGTTGTGTCGGCCTAAGGGCCAAACAGCAGTGCAGAGTACCCGGCCTTCTTGGAGTCCCTGGGAGGGGTACTAGACAGTGCACCAACCGGGGACTCCGTTGTTCTCCTGGGGGACTTCAACGCCCATGTGGGTAACGACAGTGACACTTGGAGGGGCGTGATTGGGAGGAACGGCCTCCCCGATCTGAACCCGAGCGGTGTTTTGTTATTGGACTTCTGTGCTAGTCACAGCTTGTCCATAACAAACACCATGTTCGAGCACAAGGGTGTCCATCGGTGCACGTGGCACCAGGACACTCTAGGTCGGAGGTCGATGATCGACTTTGTTGTCGTGTCATCTGACCTCCGACCGCGTGTCTTGGACACTCGGGTGAAGAGAGGGGCTGAGCTGTCAACTGATCACCACCTGGTGGTGAGTTGGATCCGCTGGCGGAGAAGGAAGCCGGACAGACCTGGCAGGCCCAAGCGTATTGTGAGGGTCTGCTGGGAACGTCTGGCGGAGCCCTCTGTCAGGGGGGTCTTCAACTCCCGCCTCCGGGAGAGCTTCTCCCTGATCCCGGGGGAGGTTGGAGACATGGACTCCGAGTGGGCCATGTTCTCCACCTCTATTGTTGATGCGGCTGCTCGTAGCTGTGGTCGTAAGGTCTGTGGTGCTTGTCGCGGCGGCAATCCCCGAACCCGGTGGTGGACACCGGAAGTAAGGGATGCCGTCAAGCTGAAGAAGGAGTCCTATCGAGCCTTGTTGGCTCGTGGGACTCCTGAGGCAGCTGATGAGTACCGGCAGGCCAAGCGTGCCGCGGCTCGGGCAGTCACAGAGGCAAAAACTCGGGGTTGGGAGGAGTTCGGGGAGGCCATGGAGGAGGACTATCGGACGGCCTCAAAGAGATTCTGGCAAACCGTCCGACGCCTCAGGAGGGGAAAGCAGTGCTTCACCAACACTGTTTACAGTGCGGGTGGAGAGCTGCTGACCTCGACTGGGGATGTTGTCGGGCGGTGGAAGGAATACTTTGAGGATCTCCTCAATCCCACTGTCACGTCTTCCGAGGAGGAAGCAGAAACTGGGGACCCAGAGGCGGACTCGTCCATCACCCTGGCTGAAGTCACTGAGGTGGTTGGCAAGCTCCTCGGTGGCAAGGCTCCGGGGGTGGATGAGATCCGTCCTGAGTACCTCAAGTCTCTGGATGTTGTGGGACTGTCTTGGCTGACACGTCTCTGCAACATCGCGTGGCGGTCGGGGACAGTACCTGTGGAATGGCAGACCGGGGTGGTGGTCCCTCTGTATAAAAAGGGGGACCGGAGGGTGTGTTCCAATTACAGGGGAATCACACTCCTCAGCCTTCCCGGTAAGGTCTATTCCAGGGTACTGGAGAGGAGAATCCGACCGATAGTCGAACCTCGGATTCAGGAAGAGCAGTGTGGTTTTCGTCCTGGTCGTGGAACACTGGACCAGCTCTATACTCTCCATCGGGTCCTCGAGGGCTCATGGGAGTATGCCCAACCAGTCCACATGTGTTTTGTGGATCTGGAGAAGGCATTCGACCGTGTCCCTCGTGGTGTCCTTTGGGGGGTGCTCTGGGAGTATGGGGTCCGGGGCTCTTTGCTAAGGGCTGTCCGGTCCCTGTATGACCGGAGCAGGAGCTGTGTTCGCATTGCCGGCAGTAAGTCAGACCTGTTCCCAGTGCATGTTGGACTCCGCCAGGGCTGCCCTTTGTCACCGGTTCTGTTCATTATATTTATGGACAGAATTTCTAGGCGCAGCCAGGGGCCGGAGGGGGCCTGGTTTGGGAACCACAGGATTTCATCTCTGCTGTTTGCAGATGATGTTGTCCTGATGGCTTCTTCGAGCCAGGACCTGCAGCAGGCACTGGGGCGGTTTGCAGCCGAGTGTGAAGCGGCTGGGATGAGAATCAGCTCCTCCAAATCCGAGGCCATGGTTCTCGACCGGAAAAAGGTGGTTTGCTCCCTCCGGGTGGGTGGTGAGTCTCTGCCCCAAGTGGAGGAGTTCAAGTATCTCGGGGTCTTGTTCACGAGTGAGGGAAGGATGGAGCGTGAGATTGACAGGCGGATCGGTGCAGCGTCTGCAGTGATGCGGTCGCTGTATCGGTCCGTTGTGGTAAAGAAGGAGCTGAGCCGGAAGGCGAAGCTCTCGATTTACCGGTCAATCTACGTTCCTACCCTCACCTATGGTCATGAGCTTTGGGTAATGACCGAAAGGACAAGATCGCGGATACAAGCGGCTGAAATGGGCTTCCTCCGCAGAGTGGCCGGGCGCACCCTTAGGGATAGGGTGAGGAGCTCGGTCACACGGGAGGAGCTCGGAGTAGAGCCGCTGCTCCTACACGTTGAGAGGAACCAGCTGAGGTGGCTCGGGCATCTGCTCAGGATGCCTCCTGGACGCCTCCCTAGGGAGGTGTTCTGGGCATGTCCCACCGGGAGGAGGCCCCGGGGAAGACCCAGGACACGCTGGAGGGACTATGTCTCTCGGCTGGCCTGGGAACGCCTTGGGGTCCCACCGGAGGAGCTGGAGGTCGTGTCCGGGGTGAGGGAAGTCTGGGAGTCCCTGCTTAGACTGCTGCCCCCGCGACCCGGCCCCGGATAAGCGGAAGAAAATGGATGGATGGATAAACCTTGTCAGGACACATAAAAGAAGAGAGAAATGTACTATTTCTATGTATTTGACAAAAGGTTATGCCTTTCATTTCACTTTTGTGATACTGTTTTTGATCAAATTACAAAACATGTTCAGGATTCCTGAATGGTATAATAAGTCTGTGGAGGTGACTGGAAAGTTTGAACAAAATGGCGTCAAATTTTTTAATAGTGTCCCAGATTATCCAAATTCACCCTACTTCAACAAAAAGGATGTGAGGATGTCTGATTATCCAATCTGCTCAGCTATTCAGGGCTAATCTATCATTATAATGAATTTACTGTGTCATCAAGTTTGTCATTTAATTTAAAAAATAATGCATACAAGTTTAAACTTAGTTTGTGTAATTAATTTGTCTCCCACAACAAGACATCTGTGTCTTGCAGTTACACTGTAGCTTACCTAATCTTTTATTTTGCACCCTCTTCTTTCAGCAAAAGTTCAGCCCTTCAAAAAGTCTGGTGAAGCCACTTAACTCATAGTTAGATATCTGATTTAGTGACCTCTAGGGGTGATATGTTAAAAATCTGCTCTTTGTCAATGCAAAAGTCTATAAAAAACAAATACATGTTGATGGTGTGTAGCCAAATTACAAATTAAATTTAAACTCTGCACCTTTTGAAAATAAAACTTGTATCTCTCATACTGCCCAGTAGGTTATACTTTATTGAATGTCAGCCCTGTAAGCTTATGGCCTCATGCCCAGCCTGTAGGTTCAACCCATTAAAATGTTTATAGACATTATATAATGGACCATATGCAATTTTGTCCTACTTGTTTTGTTTTTTTAACAAAAATAAATAAATAAAGAAACGCTGATTAATATGATGTGATGCTACTAGTAAAGTCCCTGTGTGTTTCACAAACTGAAACACACAGGGAAACACAAAAGTAAATTGACACCTCACTCTTTTTCAAAGTTATTCAAGCAGAAAAGGAGACACCCACAGTCCTTTCCTCATCTCATAAAACTTATTTCTGCAATCACCCCCAAAAACAGACTTAATAAGATTGTCCTATAAAACCCGATCAATTTCACTTCCCAATTCCCATTCGAACACCATTAAAATCCCAACAAAGATACACAATTAGGCTAGCTGCTGTCATAATTACAACATCACAAGCTTTTGACACAGGTAGGGTCTAGTGTAATCAAATACAGTGCAAACCGACTCAGGCTGTACTGAGAGTGCCCATTTCCCCACAGACTGGTTCTATCAGTGTTGGCCACTCCTCTGAAACTCATTCATTTCGAACTCCTTCAGGTGAGCAATACTACAGGTGACACATCTCCTTTTTCTTAATTCTTTGATTTTATGACATAGTAGTAGTATTAGTAGAAGTAGTAGTAGTGGTAGCAGTAGTAGTAGAAGTAGTAGTAGTAGTAGTAGCAGTAATAGTAAGCCTAGTGTAAATATACGTTTGATTGTGTAGTTTGATGTTTCCATTTGTTCTTCCTTGTGTGCTGTGAATCCTAGCATAGCCTACTATTTTTTTTCATATTCACTGGACACATTTTTTACATAACATTCCCTGACAACAAATACAGATATAAACCGTGCATCTTTTGACACAGGAAGAACAGGCTGCGAGGTTCTAAAGTGATTATAGGTGCACAGTGTATTAAATTAATTATATAGTAAAAGTTGTCATTTTTAAAAATATATTTTGTTTGTAGTATGGGTGTGGGTCAGAACCAGCCTGAAGTAAAGGTCATGGAGAGGGAGACATGGGGCAGTAAAATGGAGTATCTCTTGGCTGTGGCAGGACACTTGGTTGGTCTTGGCAACGTGTGGAGATTTCCATATCTCTGCTACAAAAACGGAGGAGGTCAGTCCAAGTCAATAACAGGTCATTCTCATGTCGGCAGAACTGAAAGAGACATTTTTTTATTTTTCAAAGGTGTCTTCCTGATTCCATATGTGGTGTTCCTGTTCACGTGTGGCATTCCCATCTTCTTCATGGAGACCACTCTGGGACAGTTCACCAGCCAAGGAGGCATCACCTGCTGGAGAAAGCTCTGCCCTTTGTTTCAGGGTAAAATTAACCACTCCATCTGAATAGAGTTATATATTTATTCAATGCATGTGACAGAGAAACAAAGACTGGAACTGGAAAAAGTCCATGGAGACAAGCAAATGGTGACCCTGATCCAGTCTGTGTTAATGAGTCATTAAAACTACTTACTCAAAGCAATAAGTCCAATCATAAGGTCAAATTATAGGAATAGAAAAAAAGTTGTGCTCATCATGTTGTGTTGTTTTGAAACCTGAGCCCTGCCTGACACCCATGTTTCATCCCCCAGGTATCGGTTATGGAAGCCAAGTGGTGATCCTTTACAGTGGAGTTTACTACATCATTATTTTGGCCTGGGCGTTCCTCTATCTGTTCTCCTCCTTCAGTTCAAAGCTCCCATGGGCCACCTGTCAAAATTCTTGGAACACAGGTGAAGCGGTGACTGGTTTTACAAGTCTGCAATGTTTTGACTTTGTGATTATTTATTTATTTATTTATTTATTTATTTATTTATTTTAATTAGGACAGTGCATATTAATCAACATGTCAACAAACAGCATCAATGTAAATATGCCGGAATTAGCACAATAGATACTTTACATCCGTTGTCCTAAGGCAGGTCAGAAACAGAACATTTAGAGAAACACACAGATGAGACAAAAGTGCACATAGACACGACAACAAGTGAACCACAATAGACCATATTCTGAGTTTAAGATGCCCCAAGAAAAAAAAGAAAGAAAATATATATAGATGTGTGAGTAATGTTGTGTAATGTCTCTCTCTTTTTTTTTTTTTTTTTGCATTTGTCCAATAAGTTGACTGTTTTGAGCATGGATCCAATCAAACATCTGTCATGCAGTTGACCGGGGGCGGGTCCTCTTCTGTTGTGGAGTTCTGGGAGTGAGTGATTTTACACAATCACATTATTAGTACTACACATCTCAAACATCAAGAGTGGAAATGTGTATTTATTATATTGTATTTCTTTAATACAAATAGCTGTTATGATTTTGCTTTGATATCATGATATTTCAAATGGGGTTAGGGCTACCGAGTCAACTAGACAATCAAATGACTACTATACTTTATATTATATTTTGTGACCAGAGGTGGGTAGACTGGCCAAAAACTGTGCCCAAGTAAAAGTACCAATAGAAGTAGAAGCACTGGAGAAATGGCTCAAATAAGAGTAAAAAGGCATTGGGAAACTTTTATAAACAATACTAACTCTCTGTTTTATCTGACATTGTTGCACTCTATGAAACAAAAAACAGATTAGAAAGATGTATTTATGTCCTTGGTTCCAGGAGGAGGATCTTGGGACTGTCTGATGGGATTGACCACATTGGGAATGTTCGCTGGGAGTTGGCCTTGTGTCTTCTTTTGGCCTGGATTGTGTGTTACTTCTGTGTGTGGCAGGGAGTCAAGTCGACAGGAAAGGTTAAAAATCAAGATACACTTTGTAACTTTTCTGGTGGATGGTCTGTACCTGCTTGTCTTTATGGAGATGGATGGATTTTTAATTTATCTACTAAAAACGTTCCATTGTGCACCTTTAACAGCATTGATTAAAATTGTATTAATAAATGTTTAATTGTGTTTTAGGTGGTATACTTCACTTCCACATTCCCATACCTGATGCTAGTCGTATTGCTGATTCGCGGACTCACTTTACCAGGAGCTAAAGAGGGAGTGATATTCTACCTGTATCCAGACCCATCCAGACTCGCTGATCCAGAGGTAGACAGTGTTTCAGTGTTTGACATGCTTCTTCATTTCGCTGTCTATTCATGTGTCTGGAATATATGACAGGAATTGAAGCCTGGAAAATGCTGCGGGCTCCTTAGACCTTTGTTCCTTCAATTTGTGACAGAATTTACAGTATAGACAAGACATGTTTGAGATGTTATTGCTTCACCAAGAATTTTTCAACAGTATGAGATTAGAGTCATCTATCTCTATGGAAACAAGCAGGTAATAGCGGCAGGCAAAGTTACAGGTCACAATAAGAATGAATGTGTTTCAAGGTGTTTTTGACGTTTAGCAAAATGATAAAAAATCTCTTAAACTTTATTTAAGAGACTATTTTGCTGAAAGGTAGGGAGGGGGGCCTTGTCTCAGTTGAGGGATGAGGTGCCTCTTAGTTACCAGTTTGTCCCAAGGCTAACTAAAACATGCTAGGACAGGCGCCCCTAAACTCTTATATTCTTTTTGTGTACTGGAGGTTTGGAGTGATGCTGGCAGCCAGATCTTCTTCTCTTATGGTGTGTGCATGGGTATTCTCTGCTCACTTGGAAGTCACAATAAGTACAACAACAACTGCTACAAGTACAACACTGCAAATCTTATTTTATATATTATTTGATCGGTGAAACTAAAAGTATCTTTCTCCAACAGAGATTGTGTTTACTTGGGTCTCTTGAACAGTTTAACCAGTTTTGTAGCTGGATTTGCCATCTTCTCTGTCTTGGGCTTCATGGCAAAGGAGCAGGGAGTGCCTATATCAATGGTGGCTGAATCTGGTGATGAAGAAAAACGCATATATTTATTTATTTTTTTTTTTTTTACAGTACAGTAATAACTCTTCTTCACTATAGGTCCAGGCCTGGCGTTTATTGCTTATCCTCGTGCAGTGGCCATGATGCCTGTTCCTCAACTATGGGCCATTTTCTTCTTTGTGATGCTACTCTTATTAGGATTAGACAGTCAGGTCAGGATTTCAATCAAATGCATGAAAGATGGAACAAATGTACACCCTGTCACTAATTATCATGTATGTGCATCTGTCTGTTTTATAGTTTGTGAATCAGGAAGCTCTGGTCACCACCATCTCAGACATGTATCCAAACTTTTTTCAAAACCCTTGTCGAAGAAAACTGCTCCTCCTGGGCTTGTGTGTGGGGAGTTTCCTTGTTGGCCTTTTGCTAATTACTGAAGTGAGTCTGAACAATTATAGTGTGTCATCTGACTGTAATGTAAATATGTTTTTTTTTTTTTTTTTATTATTTTATTTGGTAGGGAGGCCTCTACATTTTTCAGCTGTTTGACTACTACGCCTGCAGTGGGATGACCCTGTTGTTGTTAGCCGTGTTTCAGTCCGTGTGTGTCGGATGGGTCTATGGTAATCATAACTGAACTGAATACAATTTTACAGTACTTATATTTTACAGGTATGATTTATTGTGCAGGTGCAGATCAGATGTATGATAATATCCAGGACATGATTGGATACCGGCCTAATGCCTTTATGAAGTATTGTTGGCAGTACCTTACCCCTGGAGTGTGTACTGTGAGTATTATTGCATGTGGACAAAGTCTGTGTGTGACATCTGCCAAAGACTCATGTGCTTTGTCTTACACAACCTCACTGGCCTTAACCTTATTGAGCATTTATTTAATTACAGGTGTTTTATTGCTACCATGTTACATAAGTTACAAAATTCATTTCTGAACACAGATAGCTATTTGCTCTGACTTCTCCTCTGGTGACTATTTTAGATTTGCGTTCCCTTTCAGTTTTGAATAGACATGCAGAAGCTAAAACTTGAATATACCCAGGAGTTATTATACCTGTAACTTGGTCAGATAATAATAATAATAATAATAATAATAATAATAATAATAATAATAATAATAACAACAACAATAATAATAATAATAATAATAATAATAATAATAATAATAATAATAATAATAATAATAATAATAATAATAATAATAATAATAATAATAATAATGTTATTCTGTGTTTCTCCCCTGTCTAGCTGACAATAGTCTTTTCTTTGGTAAAATATTCTCCTCTTAAATTTAACAACACTTATGAGTACCCGTGGTGGGGTTATGCCATCGGGGGACTTTTCACTCTCTCCTCCACACTCCTGGTGCCATTGTACATGCTTTATGCAGTTTGTGTCACACCTGGAACATTCAAACAGGTATGTATGCCTACATTAGTCTACATTAGCCTACAAATAAAATATAATCTGACATTGTTTTTCCACAGAGAATAAAGATTTTGTGTTCTCCAGCAAAAGACTTAAAGAGAAGAGAGGTCAATAAAGAAGCTTTTCAGACGTTTACAGATCTGTACACACTACGAATACAAGATGATATCCATGAAGTAGTCCCAGTAATAGTTTGAAAAAACGACTGAAAAACAGCAATGCTAAAACTCACCACAAGAGGCCGCACATCTACCTCCACTGCATTCTAAAAGGCCTAATCCTGAATTAAAAAAATAAATAAAAAAATAAACCCAACATAAACATGACCCTAAACTTAACCTAAAATGAAGAATATTTAAATATTATTTTCTTGCTCTTGTGAACCTTATTCTGGTGCAGTTTGATGATAAATACAAATGGAAAGCACTTTAAACTCTCCCCTGTGTATTATGACTTTAACAAACGTCAAAAGTCTTTGATTGCATGTATTTTATTATTATTTTTATTATTTTTTTTAATAAACGTTCTTTTTGAAAAATTGTCTTTGTTTTGTTTCATTATAAGAAACATGTAGGCTAAATTGCGCCATCTTCTGGCTGATATGAGGCAACGACACATCATCACTGTGCCTATTATTAGGTTTATTATATGTATGTATGTGTGTGTGTGGGGGGTGTGTGTTTGTATGTAGGGGTGTGTGTGTGTGTGTGTGTGTGAGTGTGTGTGGGGGGGGGTGGGTGTGTGTGTGTTTGTATGTATGTGTGTATGTATGTATGTATGTATGTATGTATGTATGTATGTATGTATGTATGTATGTGTGTGTGTGTGTGTGTATGTATGTATGTAGGGGTGTGTGTGTGTGTGTGTGTTTGTATGTAGGTGTGTGTGTGTGTGTTTGTATGTATGTGTGTATGTATGTATGTGTGTATTTGTGACCTACTGAACATACACTACAGTCCATCTATGCTTCTGAAGTAAAGGTATCACGCTGTATCACATTGTTAGAGATGGCTCCATCTTCTGGCTGACACGAGGCATAGCACATATTACGTTATTACCACAATTATCTCCTCTGTTTTGTATTTTTAGTTAAAATGATTAGGTTTACTACTGCTTCTATATCTACATGTTGGCTGAATAAATTGCTGTAACAGCTCACTAACCATGCCACTAACAAGTACTGTACTGTACCAGACAGGTAACGTAGCTCTGCAAAAGGAATCAGTCACTGGTTTAAGATGTTCTGATATTTCATGATTCATTTGTTTCAGCTACTATGTACTCATGTGGAGTGGACTGGACCCCTCTCTTTCAGTGAGGGCACCTGGGAAGATAAGGTGAGGAGAGACCCTATAGGACAACAGGACAGAGAGAGGATAACCTTGGCCTACGTAAGGGTTAGTGGTCTCTGTGAATGAAAGACTCCTGAACAGGTAGGCTCTCACCACCAGTCGGATAGAAATGTGCAGTCTGGAAAAAGATTGGACTGCTCAGTTTGTTGTAATAATTCAATGAGAATTACAAAATACTAGTCTGTAAGTTATGTTGACCCACATTTATTTGACAGTTACAGTTTGAAATAAGCTGCTTGCAAAGTGACAAACAGTTCTGAGCTTTGGTCCCAGTTCACAGTAGTATTGTATTGTCTGTAGGAGATAACTTGAGTTGCCCTTTCTTTGTGAGAGTTCATCTTGTTCTTCGCTCTAACTGAATCTGTTCATCTTCATTCACACAGAGGCTGACCACTGGAGTCAACCTGTTCTGGTTCTGGAAATCAATTTTTCATTCATTTTCCCCATAGACGTTTCGAAAAATTGAAATATTAAAAGTTCAAAGGCATCGTGGAGGCTAACCAGCTACTGCAAACTAATATCCATAACACCTTTTTAAATACAAAAAGGCCGTTTAAAATGTTTTAATAACTTTGAGGTTTATCTCTACATTAAACTATTATTCAAAAAAAAGAAAAAAAAAAAAAGATTAAAAAATGTACAAAAAGGACTAATTTTCACAGTAACTTACAATGTAGTTGAAAAATGGATTGGTCAGTTTCTTTCCATGCAAAACGTCTGTGTCAATTACATGATCAATATAAACAACTGGTAATTTGCAGTTCAAATACGCAGTTTTGTTTTGTTTTTTTCAAATATGTCAGTATTAACACATTATATTAGGGTTCACTTATTAACTTATAACAAGCTGCTAGTTTGCATGAATCTAATTGGTTTGATTTGGATTAGTACTTTTTGAAGCCCTAATTCTGCATAACCCTATTGTGTTGCTAATTAGACATTTCCTTTTCTTTCCTGGTAATAAACGTCTTACAATAATAATGCTATTGTAAATGTTTAATTAGCAGCAGAATACGATTATGTAGAATGGCCAAAAAATACAAATTAACACGGAATTAACCATTTGCTCGTATGCAAATAAGGGGCTAGTAGGGCCTAAAATAAAATGTCACCTTTGAGTCTTTGAAAAAGTTGTTTACCCACAGCTTATTAACTTTCTCCAAATGAACAACCCCTTTGATGCTTTCCAATCAGGTTTTAGACCCATCACAGACTGAGATGCTCTTATCAAGGTGACAAATGTCATCCGCCTGAACACTGATGCAAAGTCTTAGTCTTGATCCTGTTAGATCTGAGTGTTTCCTTTGACACTGTGGATCATGGGATCCTCTTACAGAGACTAGAGGACTGGGAGGGCATCTGTGGTACTGCACTAAACTGGTTCAAACTAACTAGAAGACAGGCAGTACTTTACTGAAAATGGAAAATGTCTCAGATCAAATGTCCTAATGTGTTATTTTTTTAAATCACCTTTGCATTTATATAGATTTAAAAATGATAAAATGTTCATTATACGTGAAGTCTAGATAAGTTAAGGTGAACTCTGACCTTCTCAGTTCAAAGGTTAATATTGTGCGCTCAGCTCGCGAGCGCAGTGAAGATGTGCACTGAATGTAGTTTACTCCAAAAACATGGTAGGAAATATACCACTTTCACAACGAATTTTATGACTGTAAAAGAAATCTGCGGCGACTGTGGCGACGGCAAAACGGCACAATGTGGAGGGACAAAAGCTCTGCGCTGACTCCCCACCAGGAGGCGCTCTACGGGCAGAAAAAGAGTTAAAAGCAGCTTTGGTTACGCAATAGGCTTTTTTCACGAGAGGGGCAAAAAAGTCACAAAAAGCAAACTAGATTTATTAAAAAATATGTAAGTAGATTTTTCTTTAATATTGCATAATTGATAACAAAAAAACTTTCTCCAGCTAAACTCAGAGAAGACTGAAATCATCATCTCTCTAAAACCTTCAAATGAGGCTAGAAATCTAGGGGTAATAATGGACTCAGACTTGAACTTTAACAGACACATCAAATTAGTAACATCTGCAGTTTCTTACCATCTAAAAACATTGCAAAAATTAAAGGTATACTGTCAAAACCAGACTTGGAGAGACATTATAGTACATCCAGAACGCTGCTGCTCGGGTCCTGACAAGGACCAGGAAGTACTTCACATGTGTCTTGTGCTCAGGTCTCTGGCTCCTGTGGCTCAGAGACTTTAAAGCAGCTCAGTGTGAACAAGTCTCTCCATGGACCAGCACCAAAGTATATCTCTGACATGTTAGTGCCACATGAACCATCTCACACTCTGAGGACTTCAGGGACTGACCTCCTGCTGGTGCCCAGAGTCAGGACTAAACATGGAGAATCAGCGTCTCAGTTTTGTGCAGCTTAAACTTGAAACAGTCTTCCTGAAGATGTGAGACAGGCCTCTACTTTAACAATGTTTAAATCTAGACTCAAAACAGTTCTGTTTAGCTGTGCATACGACTGAATGTTTTTTTATTCTGCACTCCTCTCTTTTAATGTTAATTTTGTGATGATTATTTGTGATTTATTTTTTGGATTAAAATCCAAAACATAAATCACAAAGTAGAGGCCTGTCTTTCTTGTTCTGTAAAGCACAATTACAACAATAGTTCATTATCATTTCACACCTTTCTTTGCTCTTCTGTGTCATTGAAATGTAGGTCAGTAGAAAAGTACAAATTGAAAGTGACACTTGTCGGCCCTAAGTTGGCACGTCTATCTTGTGTTTTGACTTGCACATGACCTACTCAACAACCCGGGTATTGCGTCGGAAGTGTGAATCCAATTTGTGCATTCTGTGGATTAGAATGAGGTTTAACAGCTTGCAGGTGACAATTTTTGGACCCTAAGTAGATAAATGGAAGCTCCTTGGTCAGAAATCCCAAAGCCGAGTGACAGATGGTTTCCTGCAGACAAAACAGAATCCTGGTTAAAATGAATCGCAATGCTTGTCACATTTTTACTCATTTTTACTTTTTCTTTCTAAAAACTGTGCAGACCTGATCATCACAGCTTCCTAAATGACACAGTATGAACAGAAAAAATATAAATACCAACCATAGAAGTGATTTTAGCGGCCTGCATTCATCATTATACAGAATTAATACAGAAACTGAACTAACAAATCTCAAATAGATACTGTAAATTTACGTGCTGAAAAACTGTGTATTTTGCTGTATTGTTTGCCTGTTCTATATTGCTTAGTAAGTAAATTTAGGTATTGCGGTCAGCGTGTGTTTACTCATTTATTTATACATACATTACAATACTTGTGTGAAGCTGATTATTATGATTTTTTTTAATTTTTTTTTTACTGATGTGACGTACAAGCAGATTGTGACATTTCCTTTACTGACAGTGAACTCTGTAAATATTTGGCATTAGCTGCGGTGCTCAGGAGGATTGCGGTAATTGACAAATTGATTAGATGAAACCTACCCCTAATCTAGTTATATCTTTTAAGTGCTTTGTAATGAGAGTAGTGCTTTCTCTGTAACACTGACAACTTCAAAACATTCAACTGGATAGAAGGAATATTCTGTAACCATGTTCTTTTTACCTCTATACATTCAATGGTACTCTGACTTCCCTCATCAACCCAAAATATGGACAACATGCAAAATCCTCATCTAATGTAGTCTGCACCAATCCTAGCACAAGTAATGCTGCAGAGGTAACTAGTAAATGTACTGAATGAAAGCTACCACTAGTTCCCCTGGCAGTTGTATGTGGTAGAGGTTAGTTCTTTATTGTCTCTGTGTTAAAACAAACAAACAAAAAAAGTATAGTTTGGTTGCATAAGTGTTCACACCCATTCTCTCTGGAGCATTGTTCTAATCCAAACTGATCCAGCACGTTCAAATGCAAGCTTAATTGTTCTGGTTATAAACTGGCCACCGTGGCTATATTGGCTGTTTACATGAGAGTCACCGAAGAAGCACCAGGACTGGCCCAAGTCTTGTTGCTCTGCCGTTAATGCCGTTGTGTTTTGTGTTTCCAACTTGTTGCGCAGAGCAGATCTCCCTCTGCAAGCCTATCCCTGACCAAATAGTCACGAGTTATAAGTTATAGTATATTCTTAGTATGTATAGTATATATTGTGATTTTATATATGTTATCTGTTATTGTTATTGTAAATGTATATGTTTTATATACATATACATACACACACAAACACACACATATTTATTTTTTATTTTATTTTATTTTTTTGTGCCTTGTGCATGCTGCTGTTTTGACTTCTGACCCTCTGAATGAGTTTCCCTCGGTGAAATAACAAAGACTCATTGGCAAATTGATTGGATGAAACATACCCCTAATCCAGTCCTTTCACTGGTTCTGTCAGTAAAACCTCTCACCAGGGCCAATTAGAAGGATGCAGATAACACACTGCAGCAACATAAACGAGTTACAGTCAAAAAGTGAGAGAAAATAAAAAGCATCAATTTAATGCTAACAAATCTTTTTACATGACTGGACTTTTGGCGTGACCTCTTGCTGCCCCTTGCTACTTTCAAATCCTAATAAGTGTGGTTTTGTCGTTAAGATCCAAAACAATATGTCACATTTGTTTACCCACAGTCTTCCTTTAAATGGTTTTAGTTGTAAACATGTTAAACGGGTATGCATGGTTTTGATGACAACACCAAGAAAAAGATTAGAGGATGATTTAGCTAATCTTTTTACTAATCTTATGTAGATGTCATGGAGCTATATAAAAGTGGCACATGTTTTGAGAGAGTCCAGTTAGTTCTCAGGACACCTCCATATACTTGTGTTTAGCCTTAGCCTTCAAGGAATCTTCCCTTGACTACGCAGCAGGAAGAAATGGGCTGGGAAGGTGGAAATGAGCCCAATGGGACAGAGGGGCGAGACTTCTACATCCCGATGAACAACCGCACAGGGGTGGTCCGGAGTCCTTTCGAGTACCCACAATAATATTTAGCTGACCCGTGGATGTTCAAGCTGCTGGCTCTTTACATGTTTTTTCTCATCTGCACTGGATTCCCCATCAATGCACTGACACTGGTGGTGACAGCACAAAACAAGAAGCTTAGACAACCTCTCAATTTCATCCTGGTCAACCTGGCTGTAGCTGGTCTCATCACGGTGATTTTTGGATTCACCGTTACGTTTGTTTCTTCACTTATGGGATATTTCTCTATGGGGAAAAATGGGATGCACTATTGAGGGCTTCATGGCTACACTTGGAGGTAAGTTCCCAAATCACTTCTTATTTTGATTTGTTACAGTTTTAAAGTTGTAATTTTATATTTTTAGGTCAAGTGTCCCTGTGGTCTCTGGTGGTCCTGGCGGGTGAGCGTTACATGGTAGTCTGCAAGCCAATGGGTAGTTTTAAATTCACTGCCACACATGCTGGAGCAGGATGTACATTCACTTGGATCATGGCATTGTCCTGTGCAGTACCACCTCTGGTTGGCTGGTCAAGGTAATTTAATTAACCAATTAACAAATTATGAAGATGTTAAGGTCAGAAATAACAGAGATGCAAGGTCATAGTGCTCATATACACTAATCTTTTGGGGAAAAAAAAAAAATCTGTATTAATGTGCGTTTTGCAGATACCTTCCAGAGGGTATCCAGGTATCATATGGACCAGACTACTACACTCAGGCTCCTGGTTACAATAATGAGTCATTCGTCATGTACATGTTCACCTGACACTTCCTTGTGCCTGTCTTTACCAACTTTTTCACTTATGGAAACCTGGTCTTCACCGTGAAGGCGGTAAGACAACTCAGAACATCTGCACACAATCTCATGACCAAAACACACTGCAACAACACAGCAACTATAACAACATTGTGACGCCTTATAATTACCATTGTCATAGTTCACAGTTTGTTTCTTTTCTGGTTGTGTCCAGGCTGCAGCCCAGCAGCAGGACTCAGCCCCACTCAGAAAGCTGAGAAGGAGGTGACCCGCATGTGCTTCCTGATGGTCCTGGGGTTCCTGGTGGCCTGGACTCCGTATGCTAGCTTCGCCACATGGATATTCTTCAACAAAGGAGCAGCTTTCTATGGCCATTCCTGCCTTTTTCTCGAATAGCTCTGCCCTGTTTAACCCAATCATCTATATCTTAATGGACGAGCAGGTACACTATTGTTCCATTTAAGCCTGTCCCTATAGTGTCTGTTTTATGGTGTACTGTATCTGTATAAAAAAGGTTGAATTTTTAGGTTCTAAAGGCTCTACAGTATATGGGATTAGGCTTATGTAACCCCACGGAGTAGTGTCTATGAGCTTGTTCAATGTCACCTTTCTTTTTTCAGTGAGGTCAGACACATCAAGCCTGCAGTCTAATGAGGAGCATGGCCTATAATATTAGAACCACACATGTCAATACACTTTAAATCCTTCCTCATGACAGCTTGGTTTTAATTTAATTTCACTTCTCTGATTGTTTTCATAGAAATGTTATTGCTTTGAATGAATGTCATTTGACTTATCTATCTCTGTGTATCCATGGTGGCATTTTTGGTGTCAGGCAATTCAATAATATCTCTATGAAGTAGGTAATGGACTCTCCCCAGAAAAGTGACAGTGTACATATAATTGTCACGGAGAAATAATTATATTTTTTCTTAACAATTAAACACACACAACTTTTGGACAGCTAAAAATGTTTTGCCTTTTTTATGGAAAAAGTAAACACAAAGTGAATCTACACCTGATCTTAAAACAGTTTTATGTTTATAAATGTAACTTTGCTTTAAATGTAAATGTATGTGAATATATTACTTTACTGTGATTTAATGCCCTTTTTGTTTGACTCTTTCAGCTCCGTAGCTGCATGCTCAGCACTGTTGGTATGGGAGGCATGGTGGACGATGAGACCTCAGTGTCTACCAGCAAAACAGAAGTGTCCTCTGTCTCTTAAACAGATGAAAGGGTTTTTTTTTCTTATGGACTGAGACAATATCAGTATTTACAGCTACAATGGCTCGGTCTTCCAGCTCAGAAGAGTCTCACTAAAGAAGTGCCAGTATTTTTTTCTTCCGCTGAGTCTGGATTTATCTTGGCCAACTGTAAATGTCAATTTACAATTAGATTATGAATGCAGATCTATTATTATTGCAAAAATGAAAAATATAATAAACATATTGATGGCATGAATGCTACTGGACTTATTTCTTTCTTTATTTTATTTAAATGGGACAGTGTATGTTCATGAACATATAAATGTAAATATGCCAGAATTATCCCGAAGGCTCCTTTACATCTGTAGTCCCTGGCAGGTTAGAGAGAAACAACAAGAAACTACAAGTTCATACAATAGACATAAGAACAGATTGTCAATTACAATTCATAAGACAAACAGGGATGAAACAGCTCAATGAAACACAATCATAACATACAACACTGACATGTACACAGTAGCATAACATTAATGATCACAGCTCTGGTTCCTCTGGAGCCATCGTTTCAGATTCATTTTAAATGTACTGAATGTCGTAGAGTCTCTTATTGCAGCTGGGATGTTGTTCCAGATTTCTGTGCCCTTGACTGATAACACCTGCTGACTAAATGTAGTGCGTGTATAAGGTATTACACAGTCACCTCTGGTAGAGGCTCTTGTTACTCTACCACTAGTGCTGGTTTTGGCCATAATGAACTCACCCAAGGAGCGAGTCCATTTAAGACCTTGTATACTGAACAGGCTAGTTTAAATTTTCTAAAATTTGCAAAACTTAAAATATTATATTTCTGAAGTATGAGACAATGATGAAAAGATAAAGATATTCTATCAAATATTTTTAAAGCTTTTTAAAAAGTCATTCTATTGCTTTTATGGTTGTCATGTTTGCCAATGACCAGATAGTAATGCAGTATTCAATGTGAGATAAAATCATGCTGTACTGTGACTGACAACCCTAATTCTGGGTTCCCTGCCGAAGGACCATAGCTACTATAAAGGCTCTAGCCACCAGCAATCCCAAATGGGATCAAGATAAAATAAGCCTTTATTGTCTTGGATATCAGGGGCACACTAAAAATACAAAACATCACACCAAAAAACATAACATCCAAACAAAATACTGATTGAGAGCTGCACAATCACTGAAAGGAAAAGAGCCATTACACATTACACAATGTAATATTTTTGTACTTCTACTCAAATTCTAAATTTTATCAGTAGAGTGTTGGAGTGTTGCACTGTTGCCATACAGTTACATTGTAAGTGATAAGTGGATATAAATAAATAAATAAATAAATATTACCAAAATTGCAGGGACACAGAGTCATCAAGGAGGGTCAAGTCAGTCAAGTCAGTTTGGATTTGTGATCACTAACGGCTTGGTTAAGGCCTTCATTTTGTTTTTAAGAGAGCTCATTCAAATTTTTGAGAATTTGTGGAAGAATTTAGTTTCTTCTTTCCAGTTACAATTGAAGAGAGGTTTTGGTACCAGCTGCACTTTTTTAGGACATGTATGTCATTAAACTCACTGCAGTGATGAGGCAAAAGGTGTTATACACTTGTGTTAAACATGTGAGAAACTCTTCGGAGTCCTCAGTGTCTCTTTGTTTGCAGGATTGGATTTTGTCAGTATCGATAGAGGCAGGAAAGACTTTCGTGATAGCTGTGCAGATGTTGTTTACAGTTTCTGTATACAAAGCACTGGAGTCATGGTTCCAATGAATATGATTGCTTTGCAGTTCAGTGTTCTGAAGTTGATCAGCTATTTTGTGCTATTCAGTAGGTTTCATTTTCATGATCAACACTCTCCTTAGCTCACCCATAGTAGGTTTGAAAGTTCTTTAGCAAAAATCTGAGCTGATGCTGTAGGATTGGGCAGATGTTAAGACATTGCAGATATTTCAGAAGAAATCTATGGATGGAAAACTATTGTTGGACCTTGTGGACCAGAGACTTCAACCATTGGCATTGTGCATATTGTGTCTTCTTCAGCACAGTGGAAGAAGACACAGTGCTGTGCTGTGAGCAGTGGGGTAATAGTCCTGTTGATGGAAGTGTTGGAGCCTTGAGTTGTGAGAAATTGCTTGTTTCCACTGTATCGGTGCGTGTCCATTACTGTCCTGTGTGAGTTATTTGGTGAAGGATCACACAGACAGGTTGGATGGGGGTTGTTCAGATCTGGATCAAACTTCAGTACAGTCAACTGTTGAGACAAAGGACTCTGCGAGTGGAGCAGTTTCAATTCACATATTTCAGTTGCATGTTCAAAGAGAAGAGGCTTGTGCATAGTTTTGCTGATTTTGACTTCAGCTTCGTCTTTTCGTGTTTTCAAAATGTTTTTTAATCAAAAATGTTACTTTTTCTTGCATTTCGACTTCGTTCTCACACACATTCTCACACTGGTTTCCAGTGCATGAACATTTTGCACAAGTGCACCAAATTCTGAAGACCTCTTATCTCCATGTTTTCTTCTAATAAAATCAACAATGGGGCCTCTCCCTTGATGTTTTGCTCTCTATTTTAGATGTTTTAGCACTCATAACTTCCAATATTTCCACTTTGTAGATGAAGATTTCCTTTTAAAATGAAATAAAGTCTGTAGTCACCAAGTAAACCTTGTTCGAATCCAGTGGTGGTGATCCAGGACAGAAACCAATGTCCATCCATGTTCTTCTTTGAAAGCTCCATACATCAGGACAGAAATCAAAAGAAAGACAAAATTCCATCTGCACTGTGTTCTGGACGGCCGTTCGTGGATCCCACTCTTCTGAGACCATTATTGTTGTGGAAAAATTACAATTCTAGATAAAAAGTAATCCAGTTGTGAAATCCATTGAGTTTTGAAATACAAAAAAGGTTTATTCTTTGTTACGGCAGATATGGGCAAGACAGGGCCCAGACCTGCCCTGGCAGCAGGCCCTCTGAGTCTTTCAACTAGAGCATCTCTCCCCTTGGTCCTTAGTCTCCCCCAGAGCATCTGAGCCCTGAGTATTTATACCAGAACGATGAAGCTACATGCATTTCAACGCAGTGACTTTTGTTCCACACCCATGAGATAATACACTTTTACACTTAAACAGGTAGAACAACATAGAATTTCCTGTGGGATGGAGACAGAGCCTTCACACATGTTAATGTCTGGTCTGGCTCTGACAGACTGACACAGATCAAATGCATTTAAAGACAGATGATAAGAATATTTTCTTCACAACATGAATATACTTACATTTCCATCACAGTAAGACTAATAAAAGCAAAAGGCAATACATTAGATAAATAGCAGGAAAAAAACAAAACAAACATGTAAGATAAAATAATATAAATGCAGTTGTACTTTTCTTACAAAGCCATCATAGCAGCAATTAACTCAATGACAGCAGACTGTACGTTATCTCAGAACTTGTTCACTGATCTCTATCGCATCACCACTGATAAGGCATAACTCCTGTCTTCTCTTTCTCCAGGCTGGAGCCCAGCAGCAGGACTCTGCCTCCACTCAGAAAGCTGAGAAGGAGGTGACCCGCATGTGCTTCCTGATGGTCCTGGGGTTCCTGGTGGCCTGGACCGTGTACTAGCTTCGCCACATGGATATTCTTCAACAAAGGAGCAGCTTTCTCAGCCGTTGCCATGACCATTCCTGCCTTTTTCTCTAAGAGCTCTGCCCTCTTCAGTCCTATTATCTACGCGCTCATGAACAAACAGGTCAGTAGAATATCCATGGTTTCAGAATGATGAAAAATTGGGTCCATAGTACCATAGTGATTTTGTTTGAGAAAAAGTTGCATGTAACAAGACGCTGAAATCCAAATGTGACATTTTGAAGCTTTAACCATGTTAGTAACATATCTGGAGGAGGTGTACTTTGTTTCAATCTTGGATGTTTATGGAATACTATTTCTGGAGTTGTTTTCTGGTTGTCCTTTTTTGGTTCAGAGGCTTAAATTGCCTTAACTATGAACCCTGTATCTGCTAATGACTTATACAAACCTGCCTAATCTCTCACATCACATCTCTTCTCTTCTAGTTCCGTAATTGCATGCTCAGTGCAGTTGGTTTGGGAGGCATGGTTGATGATGAGACCACAGTGTCTGCCAGCAAGACAGAAGTGTCCTCTGTTTCCTAAAGGCTTTGCACCGGACCACTCTCTTATCCCAGATCACTGTGCCAACATATGGACTGCCTATTTTTTGTATTCCAACAGAGCAACATGGCTGCCATGTCCTATACACCCTATATGTGTGTATAGCTACTGTGAAGGTTGAAAGAGTAAATGAAAAAATACATAAAAATGAAACACTGGATGTTGTTGGGTGAAGATGTTGATGTATACATTTTGTAAATGTAAAAAAAAAAATGCATACATGAAAAATATTTGATGTTTCCCTTCAAGTAACATGTGGTTTAGGTGTAATACATTTGGAAACTAGCTGGTGTATTTACAGAAATATTAATTAATGCATTTCCCCAATCAAATAATAAATACATTTATAGGTATTAGAATAATCAAAAATTGGGGATGTTTCCATAGAAAATTATAATCAAAGTATTATATAGAGAATATCAAAACACTATATAACAAAAACGATTATATAAAACAAACTCCCACATAAAGAAAAGAAAGTTTATTCACATCTGACATATGTTGTACTTTGTATCTATGTCTATATCTATATCTATATTGATCTACCTCTCTTCTCTCTCTCTCTCCCTCTCTCAGGGATGGGAGAGACTATGCAGGCAAAGTCTCAGTCTTGATCCTGTTAGATCTGAGTGCTGCTTTTGACACTGTGGATCATGTGATCCTCTTACAGAGACTAGGGGACTGGGTGGGCATCTCTGGTACGGCACTAAACTGGTTCAAGTCCTATTTAGCAAACAGGGAGTACTTTGTTGAAATTGGAAAATGTATATCAGATAAAATGTCCCTGACCTGTGGGGTGCCCCAGGGTTCAATCCTGGGACCCCTGCTGTTCAATCTCTACATGCTGCCGTTAGGCCAGTTAATACGCAGCAATAATGTGTCTTACCACAACTATGCAGATGACACTCAGATCTATGTCTCACTGCAGCAGGTGACTATGGACCAGTGGATTCACTCTGCCACTGCATCCAACAGATCAGTGTGTGGATGCAAAACAACTTTCTTCTGCTAAACTCAGACAAGACTGAAGTCATCATCTTTGGCCCACAGAAACATAGAGAAAGTGTCAGCAGTCACCTCCAGTCTCTCTCTCTAAAACCTTCAAATCAGGCTAGAAATCTAGGGGTAACAGGGGACTCAGACTTGAACTTTAACAGCCACATCAAATCAATAACATCTGCAGCTTTTTACCACCTAAAAAACATTGCAAAAATCAAAGGTAAACTGTCAAAGCCAGACTTAGAGAGACTTATCATGCATTTGTCTCCAGTAGGTTAGACGACTGTAACGTCCTGCTCACTGGCCTCTCCAAACGAGCCTTAACACAGAACAGAACATCCAGAACACTGCTGCTCAGGTCCTGACTAGAACCAGGAAGTATGAGCACATAAGTCCTGTGCTCAGGTCTCTGCACTGGCTTCCTGTAGCTCAAAGAATAGACTTTAAAGCAGCTCTGCTTGTGTATAAGTCTCTCCATGGCCTAGGTCCAAAGTTCATCTCCGACATGTTAGTACCATATGAACCATCTCACACTCTGAGGACTTCAGGGACCGGCCTCCTGCTGGTGCCCAGAGTCAGGACTAAACATGGGGAATCAGTGTTTAAGTTTTATGCAGCTAAAACTTGGAACAGTCTTCCTGAAGATGTGAGACAGGCCTCGACTTTGACAATGTTTAAATCCAGGCTCAAAATGGTTCTGTTTAGCTGTGCATACGACCGAAAGGTTTTTATTCTGCCTCTTCTCCTTTAATGGTAATTTTATGATGATTATTTGTGATTATTTATGTTTTGATTTGTGTGATTTTAATGTCTTTCTTATTCTGTAAAACACTTTGAATTACCTTGTGTACGAATTGTGCTATACAAATAAACTTGCCTTGCCTCTCCCTCCCTCTCTCTCTCTCTCTCTCTCTCTCTCTCTGTCTCTCTCTCTCTTTATATATATATAATAAAACCATTATTGCATATCCTTAAGGTGTGCAAAAGTCATTTATGGACTGTATAATAATAATAATAATAATAATAATAATAATAATAATAATAATAATAATAATAATAATAATAATAATAATAATAATAATAATAATAATAATTGATCAGACCTTCAGTATCTATAGATGAATACAATGTTGCATTGTTACATTTGCCATATGTGTTTGTATTATCCAGTATTTACACACATATACACAGATTCACTTTCAATCTGGACCTTACAAATTAGTTGGACATAATTATTGATTATTTCTCTTTGCAGTTCACAATTTAAATCTCTGTGAGCTGACAGGATTTTTTTCTCCACACTATACTCACTTTGCTCTCCAGGACAAAGAAAACACTGCCCTGTGACGAACTGCATAACTGTATGTCTATGGACGCCTGTACGTCTGAAGAGCAGCTGAATGCTGCCAATACTGAGCCAAATGTAATGACATGTGTATTACAGTAAAAAAGGTTATGGATTAATACTGTCCATATAACATTTCTAGTCAATCCCTGAAACTTGTTTAGTTTGTTCGTTTTCATCTGTTGAGGTACATAACAAAGTTGGAACTTGCTGTGAACTGACAGTCATCATTGTTTAAAACCAACTGAAGAGAGTTATGTAATATTTACTTCATGATGACTTTATTGTACTGTATTGGTAAATAGTGAGACTAGTAGTACTGTAACATTTGCAGTAGCAGTAATACTTATGTTACTATAGCTTGCTCTTTAATTATTGCAAAGATTTCCAGATTTTTCATTTATTTTCATGAAGTAATAATTCATATCTATTTATTTTAAAATAGTTGTATTCATTTCAGATATTGATCATAGAGATTGTGCCTCATGTCTTAGTGTAAAGATTCCACAGTCTCCAGTATTTTGTATCAATATTTATCATGTTGATGGGTTTCAGTTTACAGTTTACAGGAGACATTTTAAGCATTTTTCACTACAAATTTTCTTCACTCTGAATCCTAAGAGGAGGACCACAGGAAAAGTAGTTGTCAATTTGGTAACAGCAAATGGAGATAAAAGGTGTAGGCTATGTGTTATACAAGTGATGTGTTATACAAGTGATATTATGGAGTGTTCTATGTGCTTTTATGGATTTGTCAACTCTACTTAAAGTTCTTATTATGAATAGATAGCTAATGAAGCTCTAAGAATTATGATTTGAATACAGACAGCAAAGGTGTTATTGCACATTGTAATCTTTTTCAGCTTTGGTCCTTTTTTCTGCCAAAGAAACAAAAAAAATATCCATCTTTTAAAAATGGGGAACTGCAATACAAAGGTGCTTAATAAAATGAGTCCATCGGTCCAAAATCAACCAAGTAGTAGCCTATGTATTTCCTTGGATGTTGTTGCATCTTGGTTGTCAAAAACATTAGTTGCAGCAGAAGTCCAGACAGAAGGAAAAAAATAAACCCACACTGCAAATCACCACATAGATGAAAAATAATCTCAGTCAAGTATTATGCGCAAAGCCTTTGGTCGTTAGGTTTTATTGTCCACAAGTATCTCTGGTGCATCTCCCGTAGTCATTGGTGTAAAAAGACTGTAGTAGTTGTAGTCTGTCTTTTTTATATACCTTCTGCTGTCGGAATTAGATTAGAGGATTGTGAGGTGCTGCACAGGAGGTCAGTAATTAACTCTTAATCTAGATCAGTGAAGTCCGGAGAAGACCTGCTAATCCCAATCAAAGGATTTCACTTCCGAAACTATAAGTACATTATTTACATGTAGTGAAGAAAACAAATTAAATCCGTAATCTCAACGGGAATTAAGAAGCTTATAATTACATGGAACAATCTTAAAGAGCAATGCAAGTTTCTAAGACCAGAAAATGCATGCATCTATTTATCTACCCTACACAGTCTCCCAGAGATAACATAGGCCGCTCTGTGTCTACTTACAATCAAGACGGTGCACATACGTCATAGGGAGTTCATAAAATAGCTCACCCCAAGGTGCGACTTGAAACTTGATTGGATTACTTTTACATTGCTTGGCTGTGAGAAGGCAAAGCTTACTGTCACCTTAGGAACAGATGCCATGATCCTCCTTAAGCTTTACAAACCCTGCAGCCTATCCAAATAGAAAACGATCTTCATTCTCTGACAAATATAAAAGGAGTAAACTGTCAATACAATACTACGTCTATGAAATTTCTTATGGAAATGAAAAGATGTTAAATATAACAGGATCTCTCACTATCTGGGTAAATTTAATATGATTCTCTCAATATTCATGGGTTTCAGGCAAATAATTCCTTCCTGATTATAAGGATATTGTGAGAAAATACAGGAGATCTCTATTATAACTATACATCCTGAAGATTAGTGCCATAGTGACTTTTTCGGTATATCGTCCAATAGGGTCAAAACAGTAACAAGAAGCGGCATTATGCACAATATATTATGTATGGTTATTGTACACAGAAAAGTATGGATAAGTGGCACACTGTATAGAAGCTTGTTAAGATAAACAACCTTATTTTAAAAGGCAAAGAGCAGAGTTATCAAACTAATGTGACTATAAGATATCTCTGCTCAAAGGCCGCAATGGGGCAAAAGCCAGGACGATAACTGTTAAAGTTGGGACTTAAACTCACAATGCTGCATATGTGCTGAAGCTCTACTGATGAGCCACTGCATAACTGCTCTTGATTTGTTTAAAGGCAAATGTATTTCTTAATATTGTTGGCTGATAACACATCACTGAAGAAGTTTGATTTGTAAAAAAAAAAAAATAAAAAAATAGATTCACTTTTATTTGCAGCACTGTCTCTTAATAAAGCAAAACTTGTTTTTGTATTTGTTATAATATTGATTTTTGTAATATTTTTCTAGCTTTCTATATAGCTCCCAACTTAATATAATTCAAGTTGCATGGCATGCTTAAGTGACTATTTATTTTTATTTACTTATTTATTTTATTTATTAATTATATTTTATTTTACAGTTTCTGTCTGAAACAATTCATAATTTGATGTTAGCCTAGAATTGACAAAGACATGCTTCCTGTGACCCTAGACTTAGTGACTGGCCTCTTTCTAAAGTAAATAATTAGTCTTACGTGAGTGACCCGTTTCCTCTTAGCCAATTCACTAATCTCATAGTGCGGATAAAACTGAGAGTATATAACAACAGACACCTCAGGCAGAGCTTAGACACCTCCAGGTTCACACCACAGCTGACTACAGCCAACTTAGACGACCAAAGATGGGCTGGGACGGAGGCTATGAGCCAAATGGCACAGAGGGAAAAAACTTCTACATCCCCTTTTCCAACAGGACAGGGGTTGTCAGGAGTCCTTTTGAAGCTCCTCAGTATTATATGGTTGACCCCATGATCTACAAGCTGCTGGCATTCTACATGTTCTTCCTCATCTGCACTGGCACCCCCATCAACGGCCTGACTCTGCTGGTAACCTTCCAGAACAAGAAACTGCGACAGCCCCTGAACTTCATCCTAGTCAACCTGGCTGTGGCTGGTCTCATCATGTGCGCTTTCGGCTTCACCATCACCATCACCTCTGCGATGAACGGCTACTTCATCATGGGACCTACTCTCTGCGCTGTGGAGGGTTTCATGGCCACACTAGGAGGTAAGTTAGACAGGTTTACAGATGCAGTAGAGACTGTAATGGCTACAGTGGATTGAATCCATAGGTCTCCTTGTCTTTCCTCTGCTCAGGTGAAGTGGCTCTCTGGTCTCTGGTCGTGCTGGCTGTGGAGAGGTACATCGTTGTCTGCAAACCCATGGGAAGCTTCAAGTTTAGCGGAACCCACGCTGCTGTTGGAGTCGCCTTCACCTGGATCATGGCTCTGGCTTGTGCTGCTCCTCCTCTCTTTGGATGGTCCAGGTAAATATCAAGTTGAATCAAACTTCAAGATAATAAAAAAGAAGGAAATAATAAAATTTTGCTTCCACAGATACCTCCCTGAGGGCATGCAGTGCTCATGTGGACCTGACTACTACACTCTGGCCCCAGGCTTCAACAATGAATCCTACGTCATTTACATGTTTGTGGTGCACTTCTTCATCCCCGTCTTCCTCATCTTCTTCACTTATGGCAGCCTTGTGCTCACTGTGAAAGCTGTAAGTAATAGATTTTATACTCTGAATTATATTTTAGTTTTTTCATGTATCACTCAAGATTAACAAAGGTCTTAATGTTTGTGAACTGTAGGCTGCAGCCCAGCAGCAGGACTCAGCCTCCACTCAGAAAGCAGAGAAAGAGGTGACCCGCATGTGCTTCCTGATGGTCATGGGCTTCCTGGTAGCCTGGACTCCGTATGCCACCTTTGCTGGATGGATCTTCATGAACAAGGGAGCTGCATTCACTGCTTTGACTGCTGCTCTCCCTGCCTTCTTTGCCAAGAGCTCAGCCCTGTACAACCCTGTTATCTATGTGCTCATGAACAAACAGGTATGTCTTTGTCCATTACAACGGCTCTCCCTTTTTTGTTGAAAGCTTTCATGAATGAAATATGTTTCTATTTTCACTTTTTCAGTTCCGTAATTGCATGCTCAGTGCAGTTGGTATGGGAGGCATGGTTGATGATGAGACCTCAGTGTCTGCAAGCAAGACAGAAGTGTCCTCTGTCTCTTAAATATCTTTATAACATCAAACCTCTGGACATTTTTAACAATGGCTTCCAGACTGTCAAAGATCCCAGAAGAAAGTCTGTTGCCAAATGGAAAGGGATTCGGGGATTGGAGAGGGAACAACACAATGAACTCTTCGTCTGTTACCTGTGTAAATGTAAATACTGGCCTGTGTACATGTGCAGTGTAAATGAGACAAAGTATGTGTGAATGAGCCACGACTCAATGTGCAGCTTTGGTGACGACACACAAACTCTACAGTCACACTGTGGAAGTGTCATCCCCAGAGCTGTGTGCATGTACTTGTGTGGAGCGCATGTGTCCTGCTGGGCTTCCAGTGTAATTTTTATGTACATTCAATGAAAAAAATGAAAAAAATATTAGGGTCAATAGATAAATCCTGCATGCAATGAAAAGAAACACTGTTGTGTGTCTTCATTTTCCTGCTTTATAGTTTCATAGCCACCTTTTAGATAAAGAGCAATGATATATTACATAGGACCTATGACCTCAATGTAATTTAATTATATGTATTTGATTTGCATCTTCATATAGTCTGAAAACACAAAGGAATAATCTATAAGACATAGTTTAAAACTATATTTGAGAGAGGCGCAGAGAATTAGAACAGGATACTGTCTTAAGAGAAGCACGTCAGTGTGGCTAATCCTTTTTGCAAACAACTTGCCATTTACCATTTTCACAAGACAGACTTTAATTGAATTATTTTAGCATTTTTTGGCAGGTGTTAGAATATTTTTTATGACTCCTCCTGATCACCGTGAATCACTATAGACACATACAAAACAAACAAATACACCCAATGTAACACAGGATAACCTGTAGAGTTTGAAAGTATGCCAGGCCTAATGCCTAAGTAAAGTAGGCCTTAGTAGGCCCTAAGCCTTATATCTACTTTTTATATGATGACACTGAGGAGCATGTCCTAAAGATCAGATCAGTTTATAGCACTGAAGACATTATTTATTTGTCCCTCAATTGTCCAGGTAGGTTTTATAGCAAAAGAAGGTTTATAGGATTATAGTGAGATGCAGTGAGATTGAACAGTTATAATAGGCCTGATAAATATGATCCATTGTTGATAACTTTCTGTTTTTGCTGGTGTAGTGTTGTGCACAGATCTGATATGCTTCATTTAGTCTTGACCATGGAACTAAGAAGAAAGTGCATATTGTACAGTACTCCTTACTGTGACACTACTGTGATTCTGTTATAGGCAGGAAATGTTATATATGAATTATTTTGATTTACAAAATGAGTAACTTAAAGTCTCTAGAGTCTGTGTAATTTTTCTAGTTACATAGACTCTAGGTTATAGATCATGTGAGGCAGCCCACTCACAGTAAAAAAGAAAACAATTAAAAACACCTCAGTGCAATAAGTTTAATGCAATAATGTTGAGCATGCCAGGCAAAGCAATATTACCTCACCCTCCACCAGAAAAGTTACACAGTGCACCTTTAAACAACAACTTATCATGATACTGATGATGACTTCCAAGCATACTTTGAAGACACTCAGGTCTGATGTAAAAGCCTCAGGACACTCTTTCTCGTAAGTATAACATGTATTTGACTCAGAGCACAGATTAGGCTCTATATGCAACTGTCTTAGTTTTATTGATGCACATATTCGATCACTATGTAGTACACACACGTACTAAGAAGCTTACCTCCAGCTCTGTCTGCCCATCCCGTTCATAGATTTACTAGGAATTCATCCACAGGTGAGGGGCAGGTGGCAGGTGACTGGTGCCCCCTAGTGACTTCTACACAGAACTGCCCAGTGTTTTGGCCTCAGTTGAGCGAACATAATGTTACTACACGTGCTCCCGGGCAAGTAACACCCATAGCTCGCAGCTCACTTTTACACATAAATATAGGTTAAAGCCTTAAGTAATAATTATATGTAAATGCAGTCCTCTTGAGGAGCTGATAAGCCACCCATGCAATGACGTAACCCTTTATTTCCCGCTGATAACCTGACCTAATTGTCATGCCGTTGGCCCGTCCTCTGTAATTTGCTTCAAAGCGTTTGGCATGGACACCTGCATGTGCTTAGGCTCTGTCAGGGGCACAGAGAAAGCCTTTTTGTTCTATTTACCCCTCACATTACAGAGGCTGAATGGAGAGAAAGCTTAACAACAAACTTACATTTACTCTGATCTGATACATTTGAGAGTATTTGAAAATGAACATGATGAGATAACAATAACTTTTTCAAAATCATATCATAATAATCATATCATTACAGTGCATTACATTATATATAATCAATTAATCAATACAAATATTAAAGTCCCCCCAATAAAACAAAAGTAGTTTATTTAAATCAAAACACAAAAACAATATTAGCTTTTTTTTTTTTTTTTTTTTTTAGAATAATACATTTTGAAACTACACAAAAACCACACCCTCATATATCCTCTCATGTGGGATGTAGGATGACTCTTAGAGAACCAAGCATCAAGTCTGAAGCTTAACCGCTGCCACGACACCAGTGAAGTGTGAGCTGGTGTTGTGTTAAGTGCCTTAGACAGGATCGAGGATTATCCAGTTGGCCTCTCACACTGTCCCCGTAAACACTAACAAGCTTCTAAATATCAGACATGTATTGATTCAGTAAGTGATTTTTAACCAACACAAATACTGCTTAAATTTGCCATTACTTGATTATGATCTAATTAATACTCAGTGATTCCTGTACATTCCTCCTTGTCTTTCTTTCATCTCCAATTACAGCAATCAAAATAGCAAAAATCAATTCTTTTTTTTACTCATTCAGATATGATCATACTAAAAACAATTATTACTTGGCCAACTGGATTTCAGAACACACAACATGGAAAAATACTGCATTCGTACCAAGAACATTACTTCCTTCAAATTGTATGTAGCCGTATAACAAATAATGGAGACACATTTCATATATTGCACGGATATTTTGTCCTAAAACCATTACCAGAAAACAATTACTTGAAAATACTAGTTCCGCACTGTAAATAATCATATGTTGTCTAAATTACATCTCATTGACAAAAATGACTGGCCCCTTTGTCCTGACCTTACTGTCTCTCTCATGGCCAGCTGGTTTTCCCACATGTGTCTGCGGTAGACTGAAGGGGCTCTGGTGTACACTGGACTGCCTCTGCAGCTCTCGGGCCTGGATGTACGGCTCCAGTCGGGGCTGGTTGAAACTGTCTTGTCTGAAAGGTTGTGGTCCAAAGTCATCCGGCTGCTCAAAGCTGCTCTCACTGTACAGCCTCTGCCTCATCTCACTGGCACGTTTCCCAGAGGCGCTCCTGGTCGGGTATCTCTGGCCGCTCTTGTACCAGCCTGTCTCTTTGAACACAAACCAAATGTTTCCAGCCCACAGAATGAGATTCACAAAGCCAAAGACCTGCGCACACAAAGGAGTAAAGAGGTGATGGAGCGATTACACATTTAAACGTAAATTTTCCCCATGATGATGTAGTATCGTCACTTGGAATGTTTCTTGGAATGTTCCACAGTATCTTTAAACTTTTCTGTCATGCATTAAATCCACTATGGGTATTTTTAAGGCTCAAAAATACATAGAAAAAGTATGCATTCTGTGAGCCGTGTGGTCTTTCACTTGTCACTTGGTTGTGTCCTTAGAAAGAGTTAAGTTTAATGCCAAACTGTGGTTCTTTCTAAACAGATCAAGAATGGCGGGACATCCACAAGAAAAGTTACATGGGACACCTTTAAATAAAGGAACAGTAGCCCTGGATTTCAGAGTGATGAAATGTTCCAAATAAACAAAACACAGGTCATTTGAGTCTAAGGAGGTCAGGATGTTTTAATTCAAGTCTTGATTATTCAAGTCTTAAAGGCGCTATCAGTGACATTGATGCTCCAAAAAAAGGCAAAATGTAAAGTGCTATACTAGATTTTTTATTTATTTATTTTTTATTATATGTACTGGACAATGCTTTTTAAGGAAAAAACAGGATGTCATCTGACTGCTGTTTGGTCAAGGCATCTCAAAACTTGTGATAATAAAAGCTGATATTGTGACAATCATTGAATGGTTTCTTATAGTTTCTGTATTGCATCATTCTTGGATCGTATATGACCTAACAAAAGCATTACTCTATTTAATATCCAAATCTTAATTAGATTACAACTTTATCCCTAGTTTTTCTCATCTGCAGAGTCTCAGAAGCTCAGACGTAGCTCCGTTATTCACCTAAGGTCACAAAACTAATTTAATGTAGTAAGTGGTGATTTGCACATTCTTTTGGCTGTGGAATAAAAAAAGAGAGAGATTAAGGGCACAACATTTTTAGTCCAAATAATATATTTAAAACCTGTACTTCAGCTAAATGTTTGGAATGTTTGGACTGGACTGTAGACTGTCTAATACAAAAGAAACTAATCATGGTTTTCAAAATGATGAAAAACAATTAAAACAAAACATTCTCCCATTCAAATGATCAAGTTGAAACCCATGAAAAAGTATGAGAGTTCATATTTACCACAGAGGTGTTGAGGCGGGCCCAGCGTGGCTCCTGTGTGACAGTACATTTGTTTTCGGGAGCTCTACAGGCTGAGATCAGCAATAACACCTGGGTCGGGTTTGTAGCATTTTTGACGTTAGACAGCGATTTCGCCCAACAGCATGTGCTCACCAGCCACAAGCAGGAGAAGACCACGGTCACCACAAAATCCTTCACAAGAATCAGAGACATCAATAAGGCTTTGACAAGACAAGGATAGGAGAGACTAGAAATACGAGGGGGAGTTTGGGGGCAGTTAGATTGTGATAGTTCAGTAAGGTGACCAGACCTATTTACCCAGGACAGTCCCAGTTTGGAGCCCTGAGTCCCCTGTCCCAGTAGATTTATCCAAAGTCAGTGATTTATCCCAGTTTTATAAAAGAAATGACCCAGATATCCCTATTTTTGACCAAGTTGTTTAGATAAAATATAGAAAACCATGCTTGAAAGTGACCATAAGGCAAAAAAATGCACCTACGTCAGCCAAAATAAACATGAGAAGAGACTGACCACAAGAGGACCACGGTTGTTCCTCAGGTATGAATTCTGGTAGAAGACGTACACCACCGTTGCCAGGAGTGAGTAGAGAAATGCAAAAACCCCCACCATTACAAAGAACTGGGCCGAGACCGACATATCCCCATCCAGGAAGTAGACCTCATGTCTCCTGGCCTCACACAGCGGGGCTCTGAAATGCACCTGCTGCAGTCTGTAAGGAAAAGCAACGGTATCAAAGGTGGATGACAAATCAGGTGTAAAATCTAGAAGAAATGCGACGTAGACTACATCTTAATTATTATACAAAATGTAGTATGACTTCTCTGAACATTTACCCATTCTTAAAGTAGCACATTTTATATAGAAATTGTGAATGTGCTCATGCAATTCTTATTAGATTAATGTGAAACCAATGGACATTTTCGGACTATAACTGCATTTGAAAAATACCAGTATGCGGTTGTTTCACAGCTCTTTTATTTGCTTTTTATAGTGTTCCGGCTAATGCATTTCTATTGACATTTGGCTTACAGCAAAGAAGGCCACTTATGTTGGATTTGTGATGTTAAATCTCTGAATGAAAATTACTGGTAATTGACTTTTACTGGAAAAACAAAATTATTACAAATGTATTGATCTAACAGTATTTATTTCAAATAAAAATGTAAAGGTTGTAACTTTCTGGCGGTGGCACATCATGATTCCATAGAAATAGAAAATTAAAAGCCACAGGAACCACATTTCCATGGTAACAAGCAGGAGGAGGCCAAATAAGAGTGTGGAGACAGTAACAATGCATGTTTTTCAATGTTTTTTTCTTTTCTTTCTGTGCAATAAAAAACAAAATTTTGGCCTGTTTTGGTCTAAAAAGTTACATATTGTGTCTTTTAAATTAGATTCAATGCTCTTAAATATTTCAGGCACTGTTAACGTCATAGGCCTACATGTACTGAAATGTAGATACGCTTTATTGTTTTACCTATTAATTGTACGATATTTTGGCGTGAAATATCCAAATGGTAAATACAGAGAAGCTGAATGATAATTTCGATTTATGACTACACTTTAGAACTTGCTTTACAACATCAATCTGGATTTCAACAGCAATATTCATCTGAGCTGCCCCCCCTCCATCTGTAAATACTTTTAGCCCACATGTTGCAATTTCATCTGTGCAAATAAATCTACAGTTGACTTTTCAGCACAGAACTCAATGAGGCCACTATAATGCATGCTAGCTTTTAAATTGAGTGTTGTCACGTCAAATGAGCTGCTAATTGCACCCCTGTTTTGCTCTGACACTGCCACTGGGGGGCTAAACACAGGGGGCGACCACACTGCTGCACCATACTGCATTCACGCGTTTAACCGCTTATTTAAACCGTAAGGCTGACCGCCGCTCCTCGGAACTACGTTAAATTCATTAATCTCAAACAGACAGATATGACCCGGTCGTATATTCGCTAAGTGCTCTTACAAGTGCAGCTAGAAACCACAGAATTAACATGGCGGACCACATGACCGCACATCAGAGCCACCAGCGCCTTTGAAGATTGCCCAATTTAAAATCAGGAAGCTGTGCAGCAGAACAGGAGGTCACCCCAATTTGAAATCCCCCAAGTACAAAATGTCTCCCTGCATCATTAGACTAGAGACGGTTTGTGAGGGAGGTAGTCCTGTTACAGTCCTTAATCGACATATTTGGAAACGGTTGCATTTTTCTTGTCAGCTTTATTTACAGATGTTTACTTTCATTGAACTTAACACTTGTCTAATCTCTAATGCATGACTGTATTCGTGATATTCAATTAAATGGTAGCCAACAGGAAAAATGCTCTTGTCTGAATAATAACAAACTAACAAATGAGATAAATAGTCTTGTTACCTGAATGGATAGCTGAAGTCAATATTGATGGTGTGGTTGCTCTGCCTTCGCTCAGCACAGTCCACTTTAACCTGGAGATGACCATAGTAGCCTCCACATGTTGCAAATGCGCACACTGCAAAAATCTACAGACATCATCATCAATAACAGAGGTGCATGGTGTTTAAAAAGTACAGAAAAATATAAATAGTATATCAGAATTGTATAGTACAGTACAGTATAGTATAGTATATAATGATATTTGCATAGAAAACATGATAACATAAGTATTCCTAGACAAAACAATACTTTTTGATGTCCTGGCTTATATAAATCAGGATCAGTTGCTATTCCAAGCTCTATACCTGTGTTTTACGGATAAACATTGAAACTCCTGCGTTCTTTCATCAGTCTTTATAAGTTTAAATTCATCAAGTACACCCACATTGCCCAATTGTCCCACTTAAACTACAACTTGAGGTGTGGTCAACCGAAATGCACTTTGTTTGTCATTGTGATAGCTGGTTCTGTATCAATTAGAAAAAGACTTTACTGTTTGAATTGTAAGTATATTTAATTATTTACACCATACATATATAGTCTAGTTATGCAGCATTATGGGCTATTTGTTGAAAATACTAAATGTGAATAATTAAAAAGAGGAAAATGTGAGTGAAGCTTAGTGTGCTCTAGAGGCTCTCCTGGCAGTCACTCACAAACCTCTAAGAGCCTCTTACATTAAACGTTCAACAGCTCTCCACGCGCAAAACGTGCAAAATAAACACTGAAGATAATACTTTACTCAAGATCGCAGCAAGATGGCAAAACAGGTACATCAGCTGTGGGTGAACAATGAAAAAAGTAAAAAAAAATGAACTTACCGGAGCAAAAATTACCATACACATTTAAAGTGTTGATATGGGGTACAGTTCCTCAGTCTTTTGGTTCCTTTGGGCTGGTCATCAGTTGTGAAAGCGCGGATGGAGAGAAGAAGAAGAAGAAGAAGAAAAAGAGGAAGAGGAGCAGCGTTTGTACAAATCGAAGAGGGAGGGGGCTCGTACTACCACATTAGAGCCAAACAAGGAGGAGGGTGGACTGGTGTCTAATTTCTTTTTTTTTTTTTTTTTTTTTTAAATATATATATATATCGTAGCAAAGTACAATTAAATACATTTTTCTCAATTATATTATGTTATTTCTAATGTTACTCTTAATCTAGGCGAATTTTAAATATTTGAGTGTATTACTATATTTATTGCCAGATTGAGTTGAACCTTTTTAATTTCATTTATAATTTCTCAAAGTTTAATAAAAGTTACACAAACCTATATAATACATTTGTAATAATAATTTTTCAATGTCCCAACAAAAACACACATTTTCTGATGGTAAAAAAGTGACAGTCTGAAGTTGTGTGCCGCCCTCTGCTGGTCATTTGCCGCTACAAACTTGACACAAAGGTGAAAGAAACAGGAGACATAGAGGCAAATATTTATCACTAAAGTACATTCCAGTAATGTGATGAATATATAATAAATACCATATAAAATACCTTTATGCACCAGTGAAGTTATGTTGGTGAAATATTTTTGCACTAACTTTTTCCATTGTTTTATTGTTGAATTCTGCAGTGTGATGTTGTAAACTGCTCAAGGCCAGTGTAATACTCAACAATACTTTATGGGGTTTTCAAACTGATAATAAAAGTGCCGTTACTTTTCCATCGTATGAACATTAGAGCCATCATTTACAGTAAAGGAGTCACTTTTTATAGTCCACTCTGGTTCTAAAGTGGTTGATGTAAACAACTAGAGAACATAAAACCACAATTACATAAGAAAAAACTTATGGACTCTAAGACATATTTAAAGGTGCACTATGTAACTTTTCGTATCTCCATGGTAATGTTATTGCTTTGTCTAGACATTCCCACAGTGTGGCATTAAAATGATCTTTATGGAAACACCACCAGGCTGAGTTGTGTAACAGGTGACTCCATTCATAGCAACAATTCAAGTTTCTTTTACCTGTAAATGAATATATGCAAGGTAGGTAAGTTCAATGCCACAATGCGGAACATTGTAGACAAGGCAATAACATGGAGACATGAGGTAGAGGACTCCCCAGCACAAAAGTTGCATAGTGCACTGCAGACTGTAGATATTTAATTGTAAATCAGTCAATTTGAAAATGGTACTTCATTAGACTAATGTTCTAAAACAGCTTCAGTTTAAGTATTTTCTGTTTTTAAAATGTTGTTTGTTTATGTCTGAAATAAAAGTTAGTCTTACACTACTGAAAGTTTTTTGAACCCTGCAAAGTTCTGGTATAAGACAAGACATCATTTTTACACCAGATGGAAGCCACAAATGACTCTGAAAGTAGTGTGTCTTGAATGAAACAACAAAGCTTTTATAATTGCCTGAAACTCCCCAGGCAGCCCTTCCACGCTAATGACAAATTAACCAATCATCATTTGTTTTCAGCAGGAGCAGATTGGAAAACCGACAGAGGAGGCACAGTCATATCTCAGCACTCCATAACTTTCTCCAGTGGTTCAAGTGAGGTGAACCGTTTTGCTTTATACATGATCATATAATGTGAAGTGTGGACCATGTCTGAGGTTTGTATT
This sequence comes from Periophthalmus magnuspinnatus, assembly GCF_009829125.3. Classification (NCBI taxonomy): domain Eukaryota; kingdom Metazoa; phylum Chordata; class Actinopteri; order Gobiiformes; family Gobiidae; genus Periophthalmus; species Periophthalmus magnuspinnatus. Next base: position 25,522,676 of record NC_047130.1, on the reverse strand, counting down.
TGTTATGTTAGCAATGTAATCTTTCTCATAGTTACTTCAAAATACCATAGCTCAGATATGCTTACCAGGATACCTCTACTACTGTAAGGACATGTACCAACATGACTTTTTTTTTTAACTAAATGATGTTGTATGTTGTAACTATAGAACATCCTACCTGTGAATAATAAATCACTGCTCGTCCACTAGAGGGCAGTACACATCCGTGCTGCTTATGTAGAAAATCATTGGCGCTGCAGTCATCAAGCCCTTTTTGGATTTGATTTCTAGTCCATTTGTCAAACGTCTCTTTTGTCAGAGTGCACAATAGGCTAAAAATCTGATCCACTGCAGCTAATGGTGAGATTAAACCTATTTGTGTCTGATAGAGAGTCTAAAGCAGGTCTGGACTAACCGCTATGAGGTTTTCAGCATGTTTAAGACTCCAGACTCTCCCTGCATTATTGATGAAGTCTATTCTAGCATCATCTGCTCTGTATAAGAAAAAAAAACAAAAAACAAACAAGTAGTTTATGCTACAATTATGATGTTCCAATGCAGGATTTACACAGTTGTTTTTATACCTCAAATGACTTAAGCCCAGGGGCTGAAATCCAAATAAAATCTTTAAGACAACTGTGTGGAATACAACAGAATATAACTAAAACTTCCCTTTTGTACCTTCTGGCTTTTCCTGTGAGGCATTATCTACAATCAACTACAATCCTCTGTGACTTATTAAGGTGTAGGGTTTGTAGGATTGGTTCCTTATGTTGTGTCCTTGGGCAAAGTGCTTCACCCTTCTCACATAATATCTAGTTGTAACAGCAAAGCAAAAAAAAAAGTGCCAATTTAATGTGCAGGGTCCCTCTGGAGGCTGAGGGTATCATGTAGTCGCTGCACTGAAACTTGTATAATAAACCTAACCACACTAAAGATATTGTATTTCTGAGCTGAATGTTCTGCCCACTCCACTCCTCACTTTTGCATAAAACCTGTGTTATTATATGAATTAATCTAGAGGCTGATTATTTGCCATAAAAACCCTCTTAAGTAACCCTCTTAAAGGCAAAACAAAACCTTTTACTAAGGGACAATCCCATTTTGACCTTGTTATGTTAAAAGAATCGTATTTGTAATTTTCTTCTTGCTCCTACAACTCAATATCAGCATCACCATCTTAATCTGCTAAACATTTACTCCTCTGCCTACATGTATCTAATCTCCCCGCTCCTTACTCATGCTCATTCCTAGATCCAAAGGCATTCCTGGTGATGCCGTATTGAGTGTTATCCCACAGTATTTGGTTGGGTGACGGCCCCGGTTCTCAGGGAGCCTGTTGTAGTAGCTGCATTGCTGACCCTATTCCATCAATCTCACATTAAAACGCTTGCAGCATTTAAATATTTCAAAGAGCTCTCTAGTCTAACTCCAGAGAAGCTGTGAGGCACTGTGTGAGTGTGAGTGTGCTCTGCCTAGAATCCCCTTTGTAATAAAAGCCTCTGAACTCACTAATGTGACTAACACCGAACCAGATGAATGATTAATACTAGAGAAAATACACAATAATATCAATCAGGAAGTAAACAGTCATAAATCATGGTTTACAAAATGATTTTCATTGGCCATGTGTTTCTATGGCAACTGCTAATCAACTTGTAATTTTGGCCAACAATATTTGTAAAAATATGACTTTTGTCTTACTGAGATTTATTCAACTGGTTTGTTTTAGTTTGAGCAGGAGGCCATAGGTAATGAATGAATTGTGGCTAAAATAAATTATAGGCATAAATATAAGGCATATATATTATACTATTATAGATTATATTACAGAGCATATTTTTCCCCTACTGTTTTTGTAACGGCTTTTTACCATCTAAAAAACAAGGCATCAAAGGTATACTGTCTAAACCAGATGTGGAGAGACTTATCCATTCTCTGCTCACTGGCCTCCCCAAACGAGTGGTAAGACGCTGCTGCTCAGGTCCTGACTAGAACCAGGAAGTACAAGCCTATAAATCCTGTGCTCAGGTCTCTGGCTCCTGTGGCTCAGAGACTTTAAAGCAGCTCTGTGTGAACAAGTCTCTCCCTGGACCAGCACCAACGTACATCTGACATGTTAGTGACACATGAACCATGTCACACTCTGAGGACTTCAGGGACCGGCCTCCTGCTGGTGCCAGAGTCAGGACTAAACATGGAGAATCAGCGTCTCAGTTTTGTGCAGCTAAAATTTGAAACAGTCTTCCTGAAGATGTGAGACAGGCCTCTACTTTGACAATTTTAAAATCCAGAACCCAAATGTTTCTGTTTAGCTGTGCAGACGACTGAAAGGTTTTTATTTTGCCCTCTTCTCTTTTAAAGTTAATTCCATGATGATTATTTATGCTTTAAATTGTTTGTACCATGATTTTAACGTCTTTCTTATTCTGTAAAGCACTTTGAATTACATTGTGTGAGAATTGGGCTGTACAAATAAACTTGCTTTGCCTTGTCTTGCCTTATCTCCGATTTGCATTTACACATATTCACTCTTCGACTACCCATCCAGTGCCCCCTAAAAGTATGTTCAGTGTCACCTCTTTACCAGCAACGGACCCTCACCCAGTGCTGTGGTTGGCCCAGTGGCATTCACATAACAATTACCCAGCAGTATGACACAGACAATGGAATAAACCCCTGTTAGAGCACCCTTTCAGTGGCATGTAGAAATAAAGACAAAACACGCACAAACACACCCAAAAAGGAAAATATCTTACTCAATGAACAATGCCTCTATAAACTACTGACAATTTACCCTACCTGCTGCTACTGCAACACAATATTGATACAAGATAGACTACTCAGGCCTATGTTACTTGTTAAAAATATACGATTAGGGAGTAGCCAAATTGTAAATAATTTATCTGGCCCTAAGGAATCGGGACATTTGCCAGTCTGGCTCTTCTGATAATCGAATTGAATATCTCTGGACCACTACAAATCTAAATCTACCCCCAAATAAAAACACTTCAAGGCACACACATCAAGGTAATTAATGTAAATACATGTATTGTGTCACTTTTTGATCATGGTTCAACTAGATTTCATTATCTTGAATTGCTTTGGATCGGCATAAAATAAGTAAATGAGAAAATCTAGCGTAATATTTATTTAAAGTCAACATTTCACTATATCTTATCAGTGTAATATAGTAAACAAATATTTTAAAACACATTGTATTACTTTCACCTTATCTCCACTACATCCACTTGTATAAAACATTTCTTCTATACCCTCTTTAAGAATATACATGAGATAAATTAAACATTATCTGTTCAGTGCGTATAGACTGGGAGAGTGGATTGGAAAAAGCAGAAGAAGAGAGAGGGGAAGTCATGAATATATTATCATGCAGTAGTTTTGATGGTTGGGCTGTGCAGTGCAGTACAGTCTGGTGCGTCACTGTACTTTACATATACAACCTGTGTCACTCCCTAGAGACACACAACATCGCACTCACCCCCCCCCCCCCCCCCCCCCCCACACACACACACACACATCACACCATGACCAAACCAGCACATTTCCTGGTGCTGTTTGGTAATAATGTCAGATCTGTGTTTGCCTTTGAAATCCCCAGTAAAGACGACACTAACATTAGAAGTGTGATTAAAAATGAATCGTGCACAGAGGTCAAGCTGAGTTCAAAGATGTCGTTATTGCTCTGCGGTCCGGTCTTGTTAAATATAATGTTCTAACCAGGATGTGACATTACAGGTAGGCTAACGATAAATTAAACTAACAAAACTAATCTTAAATAAATGTCCAAATTTATAGCTAATATTTCAGTGGTACGTGCTGATTCTCTTATTCTTCTCCGTGGGAGTGGCGCACAGGGGTCTGTCGGATAATGATTTTTTAATGTTTACTTGGTTTTTGTGTTGATGGATAATTTTCTTTCCATTTTCCGTAAAGTTTGGTTTCCTAACAAATATTAAACACAATTGACAGAACGCTGAAAAAGAGTCCAAGGACGTGCTGGGAAGGTTTACTCAGAGCAAACACATTAGATTTGCTCTTAAGCCATATTTGTTGTTGAATGCGCATTTTATTATGAGAAAACTGGGCTGTGATGTAGGACCCAGGAACATGAAGATTTAATGTGTACACACTGTTGTGAAGGCAATGGTGAAGCATGTCAGTCAATTATTCATGTATAAATGGTTTGGAGAGGCCTGCAGCTGAGGTTAGAGCAGGTTTTAAAAAGCTACTTCGATTGGTTTAGGCTTGGCGAAAGCGTTGGCTGTCAGTGTTATAGGTAGTTCATTGTTTAAAATGAAATTTAATAAATACATTTAGTTTGTTATTTTGCAAAAAAGTCTATACCTTTGTTTTTCTATCCATCTATAAATATGAGTAAAAGTACTTTCCAATAAAACCCGAAGAGTGATATAGTGACAGCAGAGACAGAAATTATTCTAGGCAAAGCAATACAATATTATATAGGCAACCTGTCAAGAAATAACGATGAGTGATAACAATATTACATTAATACATGTTATGACATATTCTCCTACATATCTATAACATATCTGATAATGCAAAGCATCATTTTCACTTTGGCATCAATTGATTCAATTGAATTTAGTTTGAGTTTGGGGTTGAATTTGGTCGGTACAACACCCATTAGCTGTAACTTTTATTATGTTTGTGGAACCATGTATAAAACATCATTCAAACACATCAGTGCCTGTAAAGAACAATAAAATATAACAATAAGACGACGTGAAGAGCGGGGGCTCCTTCAGCTGTCACGCTTTGTCAAAGGTGAATGTGCCAATGTTCACATATGTAGCACTATATGTGTGTGTGTGTGAAAGAGACAAAAGAGTACAGCACAAGAGAAAGAATTAGAAAGAGAGAGAGAGAGAGAGAGAGAGAGAGAGAGAGAGAGTATCAGAACAGATCAGAGCGTGTACAAATGTATGAAGACTGTTTGTTTATGCTCGTTCATTGTTCAACAACAGAAAGACAAAAGCTCACAGAGAAGAACACAAGATGAAATAACCCTGTCTTTGTCCAAGAGTCAGGAAAATCAATAAATCCATCAGAAGAATCAATATAATGATTATTCAAAAGAACAAAAACTGTAAACCATCAGCCAATGTTCAGCACTGACTTGAGCAAATTATAATGTATTATATTATTTAATAAATAACATTGTAATAATAAAATAAAAGGTTCAGGTGTTAATAATATTGGCACATTTAAACCAGTCACAATGAACTTTCATATTTACAAAAGATGCAGTGTGTTATTTGTCATAACCTCCTGAGACCCGAGCTCTTGCATGACAGGCTTTATTAATTTCTCTTTGTTATTTGGGCTGACTGGGACCTGATGAGTCTAAATACAAAGAATTATCTTTTTACATTATGTAGTTTCTGAGAAAAAATTATGCAAATCAAATGTCCTCATATGTGACATTTTACTCATTTTGATAAAACATTTAAATAATGATTTGCAAAAACTATTTATTAAGCAAAATGAGAAACAACAATTGTGCCTCTTGGAACAATGTGTCTCATGTGAAGATCGGCAGACAGGAGCAGGAAGAAAACCCCCCAAAAATTAAATAAAATATTCTAAAAATTCTAAACTGTTAAAAATGAATATATATAATATATTTACATTGTTGCTGTTATTGTTGCTGTTATTCTTCATCTAATAATTTGCACTGTGGCCTAGACAAACCAAGAACGTGTTGTCCACATATGAGGACGCCAGGTCTCAGGAGGATAATTTATGCTTTTATAACCAAAGGCAGAAATAGTAATTGCCTGTCAGCAGGCTCAATATACTTAAATCACCTCCAGGTTGGGGATCAAAGGTCAAAGTGCAAAGTGCAAAATGCTGTCAGTGTGACAGGCTCTTGTTTTAACTCTGCTGTTGCCTGTAAATCATCAAATCAAAATAAAACGTCATCAAGAGTTATGAGTCCAGCTGTGGAGACAAATGCACTGGTTATTTCTTATCAAGATGTATGAAATCCAAATCCAAAGTACTGCTCTTTGACCATGATTTTCATTAAACAGAAATTCTCAAATGACAGTGTTTTGCCACTTCCTCATATATGCTTGTATTGCACTGTTTGGTCTGCATGGATTAATTTGTTTTGTTGGCCAAGGATTTAGAGTCACATGACCACTCAAAACAAAGACCAAATCCCCACAACAAAATCTCTTACAGGTTGATGTTTCCAACTCTAATTGAACATACACACAGACAAACTCTCTTCTATTTGGATAGTAGTTAAGTCTCCAGAAGAGATGATAATACATGTGTGTAGCTCACAGGCGGAAAATGAAGAGTGTTTTATGGTCCTCCCACCCCACAGTGAACCACGAACGATCAATGAGACATTTTAACTGATCCATGTACACATCCTGTGCTGCCCCCAGTAAAGCTCCCAGTCTGAAGGAGAGTCCCGTGGCAGCCATCTTAGGTGTAGCTCTGCAGACTGTAGTGAGGAGCTCCAAACAGGACGCATCCTTCACTCCACTCTGTACTCCTGCTTTCATTTCAGCACCACGGCCAGCTCCACTCCCTCTCTCCTCTCTCCTCTCTCCTCTCTCCCTCCCTTCGCTCTCTCTCCCTCTCCCTCCCTCTCCCTCCCTCTCGCTCCCTCTCTGAGCAGGCTGGGAGAGGCCATCTCCCGCTTTCACCTTCTCTCATCTGTACTCTAGCCCCTCCTCTTTCTCCTCACATCCGCAGCGGTCTAACTGGACGCTCAAACACAGAAAGCACGTAAGCGTCGACGAGTGCTCGACGCAGGCGGAGAATGCTCATTGTGAAGCAGACTACGAGTACTGCTGACATTCACCAGCGAGCGGCTACAACCGGGGCCTATTTCTGCTCCTCTTCGGGCTCGTCCAAGTCCAAACGCCAGCACAAGCCAATATAGCGAGGACAGCGCGAGTCACAAGAGGCACGAGCCGCCCGTAGAGCAAGATGCTCGACCCGTCGTCCAGCGAGGAGGAGTCTGATGGGATAGTAGAGGAGGAGAGTAAAGAGGCGAAGGCTCCTCAGGCCGGCTCCCGCGTCTCCCCGAGCAGGACCAGCAACAGCTCGGGTGGCTTGGCCCCCAGCAGCGGCCGCAGCAGTGCCCGTCCGACCAGCCCAAGCCCCTCAGCTGTCAGCGAGGAGAAGGAGGACCTGGAGAAGCTGCAGCGAGAGGAAGAGGACCGCAAGAAGAAGCTGCAGTTGTATGTTTTTGTCATGCGGTGCATCGCGTACCCTTTCAACGCCAAACAGCCTACAGATATGGCTCGGCGACAGCTGAAGGTAAGTAACATAGTAATAAGCACGCGTTGACAAATCGCGTCTCTGGTATTGCAGATGTTGTCATTGATGACCTACATAAGGCTGAACACACACGGCCTATCCCACAACCCATAAATTATAGCACTGCCACCTCTAGATTCATGCAGTTGTGGATTTGATGCAAAATGCTGAATGTCCCATGCATGGCAGGAGCACAAGGCGCGTGAGAGCGAGGGAAAAGGACACATGGCACTGCAGAGCTCCATTCACAAGCTCGCACTTAAATCAATGCCAGCAGCGTTAGAAGGGCGTTCAGGAGCAGCTCCATGCAGGCGCTTTGAGACAGCACACTGTCCTTGTTGGCCTGTTCATCCCTGGACTCATGCCGCTGTGCATGCCTGCCTGCTGGCCCTGTCCCACACCGTTACCCCCATTACTTACCCTTCCAATCTGGCCTCCCAAGGTGACTTTTAGGCACAGACCTCTGGAGATGTACAGTTTAATAACCCCTGTCCTTTCAGAGGAGAGAATGGCTGCTCCTGATGGCTCAAAGTCAATTAACAGCCATTACATTTGACACACATGATGTACATGATATATATTATACAATGAGCTTTGTCCAGGTTGGACCCTCTCTCAGTGATGTTGCTCCTCTGGGGGACAGGCTTGGGCCCACTTCCTGGTTTCATGTTGCAGCTCTGCGCCTCACTGAGGGGGGGAGCCACTTTTGGGTCATACTGTCCTTACTGTCAAAGTCACCACTAGGAGCCATGGACAGTACAAGACCTACTTTTAGTGGCCTGTGTTTTTCAGGCACAGTAACCATTCATCCTCCCACTGCCTATTTAGTGAATTGCTTTTTGGACTCACTTCAGTACAAACAGCCCTGATGCCAACAGGACAGTAGTATCCAGCAGACTTCTGAATGACTTTAAAGCTGTTCTTTAAATTATATGGCCTCACCATTACTCATGTTCTTGTGTGTATGCGAGCGATATTTTCCTTACGCTCACTTCCTTTTGTGTAACCTGTAGACTATGTGTCTTTCCTTGGACACAGTTAAGCCATATGGTGGTGTTTTTTGCTGAGTCATGCACTACAGTGTGTAGGAGGCTTAAACTACAGCCTTTCCAACCATTTGTTTGTTTTGCAGTGCTGATCCGAGTGGGTTACTGGTAGACTACAACATGGTTACTTATCTGATACAGGCAGCATCGATGACCACTGTGGGAGAGTGATAGAACCGAGCCCATGTATTTGAAGCTTCTGGCAACCAGTCTATTTTTGACAACAGATAAAATCTTCATCCGATGATTGCACTTGTAAAACACCATAATTGTTATTACTATCTTTAGTTGCCTAATTAAAGTGGCAATGAAAGAACCCATTAAATAGTTAAATGTAGTTGTCTTACAGCTGTGAGTGAAATATTCCAACCATTTATTGATTGAAAGATAGTGATGATTATGTAATATTGTAAATGGCAAAGAGGTCCCTGGCTTGACCCGATCCAAATGAAGACTTGTGTTGTGGTGGGGCATCTGCTAATCAACCTAAAAAACCTGTAGGTATTTTCCCCAATGCTTGGAAAAGTTTGAATCATTGCAAAACAATATATTGAAATGTAAGTTTATTTTCCGTATTTCGCTTGAACGACTATGATCACGATCATTCTTTTGTAATGTGACGTTCCTGTCTTGTCTATACTAGTCTCCAGTTTTGTTATGCTGTACTTTTCTACCAGTGTCATTGATACATTATCATCATCTTATTTTTGATGAGTCCCTGCATTTGCTGTGGTATTGGGGTAATGAAAAGACTTAAAGGCGTGTGCAGAACATGCGGAGGAGCTCCACTGTAATCCGTTATTAAGGACATTGGCATCAAAAATACATTCATGGTTTAACATGGCCAACCTCCCAAAGTCTGCAGCCATGATTGTTTCAAAATAGTATTTTATAAAACACCATGCAATATCTGTGTGTGTGTGTGTGTGTGTGTGTGTATATATGTATATGTATATATATATATATATATATATATATATATATATATATATATATATGCAGTTAGTTGTTGTTGTAAACCATTTGCATGTTTAATTGCTAAGAGGTTTTGCATTAAGGGCTTACTGTCCCAGGAGACCCTTGGACTAATGGCGCTGTTCCTCTAAGAATATAATGTAGGTAAGAAATTAAGTTTATTGACACATATGGATTGTGTTAGTTTAATTTATGGAAATATACACTTATTGAGATTGTTCCAGAGGGCACAATAAGACTATAGAGTGGCATTATAGTCTTGGCTAAGTGTAGTGTGTCCACAGAGGGACAGAAAGCATATTGTAGGAAGAAAGGTAGGAGGACGGCATTTAATTTTCTTAAGTTTGAAAGGGAAATGCTTTTATGTAACATTAATATTGTAAGCAGATGTTTCAGTAGTTTTAAGGTTAGATGGATTTGTAAGTAAGTAAATTAAAAGTTAAAAAAAAATGACAATGAAAATATACAGACAATATTCTGGCAGTCCATCCAAATGTGCTGAAATGTGTCTGTTAGTGATTTGGTTGAGGTTCAAGACTTTAAGTTTCACACAAGTGAATGAACTGTAAATTTAACCACATGCAAGTGCATAAGCATCACTCCATCCTCTTGTTTATCAGCACTTTTTTCAGCCCATCTTTTAAATAATTCAGGTTTTTTTTTTAGTGACAATATGTAAATATGGGGCATGGCCGACGTTCTGAATCATCTGACCCAAACTGCTCTCACAGAACCACATCTGCATGGGAATTCATGTAAAAACATCTATATATGCAGAAAAAAGTACCTGGAAACAATGTATTTTTACATTGACAGATTAAACTTGCGCATTATGAGTTTAAACTGCCTTTTTACATATAAATACCCCAAAATACCAAATCTTCAGCTAACTCACTCACTCAATAACTTTCCTTCTATAATAATATCCATAAAATCTATGTACATGATTAGTCAACTAATGCAAATTTTGATCAACTAAAGGACCACAGCCTGAAAACTAGAAGACATATTTTTAAAAATCAGTACATTATTAACACAGAAACACTTACACATTTATACAGTTGTAGAAATAAGCAAAAACAGTCCCATGTCCCATCTTCCATGCAGCATGTCCATCATCCTCTCCTTCCACATTTTCAGTGTAGGAGTATTGGATTCCTTCCACATTGTCAGAATTAGCCTGGCACATGTCTTTTGATGTTTTTTATTAGACAATATACTCAATGTTCTAATTTCGCATATCTCTAAAACAATAATTGTGATATTATCAATTATCACCTCTAATTAGCTGTGGTCTGCTAATAGCTGGTTCCTTATCATTAGGCTCGGACCAAGTCCCTGTTGGGCCGCTGCTCTGAACACAGTACATCACAGTGTTAATGCTAGTGGTACAGTGCTGCAAAGTGTTCCTCATGTTGTGATGTGAATGTGAAGTAGTTGCTAATCGCTAAGACTGGAGGTGGAAGTTTGCTCCTTTATTGTTTAATGCTGGCACCAGTCCATGGCTCAGTTGGATCTACTGCGTTGTTTCACCTTGCAGCCTTGAAAGAAAGTGGTATTTTTAAGGTCCATCTAAAATCAACAGTAATTTCTGTATTAGTGTGAACTTACATTAGTGTTATATCTTTTGCCCATTTCACTTTTCCCCTCTGGAGTTGTCAAAGTAAGTTATTTGTGTCCTAGAAAGCGAAGATTTGTATGCTGCCATAGCCCTCTGACCCCATGTGGCTATAAATGGCTTAATGAAGTTATTCTCCTATCTGTTCTATTCGAGTATACAGTAGAGGGAAGGTGTACGAGCCAATGATGTAACACAGAAATATACTTGGTTTTGAAACAGTGGCACTGAGGAAATCGCAGATCACAGCAGGAGATAGAGCGTAAGTAGTTGAGGATGTTGAGACGTTGAGTTAATGCAGGTATTCTTCATTAAAAAGTTGTAATGTTAAAATGAGGAGTACCTAAGGCCAGGCTGAGATGAACATCAGTCTACTGGCACCTTTCAGATTGTAAAATGTGATATTTCTATTCATGAGTTCCAGTCAAATAATTCCTTCTTGTGAGGACTTTTACCCATGCAAAAGATATCATTTATTACTATGGTGATGGAGCGCTGTAGCCATAGCTTGTTGTAACCTGTGAATACTCCTAGATGGAGGGCCAGAGCCAGTTTTCTCAGTATTTTCATGAGAAATATCCAAAAGATCAATACATAAATGTTGAACTATCTCCTGTCTATTAGTGACTAAACCAAACACTCACTACAATTCAACATAAAATCAAAAATCTTCATTCAAATCTTCATTTTGCTGCCCATCATATTGATCTTATCCCCGCCCACTTTTTCCATAAATGTGATTAAACTGTGCTTTCTTTGTGATGGCACTTCCCATGCATTTCAATGGAGAGTTTGGCAATATAAAATAGGTTGATTTGTGTAAAATGTTCAATGTTCATATGCACCAACAAGTCAACTCTGCACTGATTCTCTGGGAGGCTTTAAAATGGCTCTGTAGGGCGTATATAGAACTTGCTGTCAAGATGGGCAGCCCCATGCAAAAGAATAAGGGAAAAGGCAGGATGATGACAAAAGAAAGGATAATAGGATGTAGTGACAGATGACATAACAACTTAACGCCATAAGTATGTACAAGATAAGATTGGAGAATATATATATATACTCATAGCCTGCAACTTATGTGTGAAATAAAATGCATCTTTCCTTGTGTCTTTTGTCAGAACTTGCTTGCTCTGGTGTGATGTTGCCTGTACGCAACCAAAACTAGCTTGTAGTGTGATTGTAAAACACTGTGTCTATGTGAAGTTCAAAGAGTGACAGCTGAGAGCCAGCAGGTGACATCTCCAGACGCTGCAAAATCCCATCACAGAAAAACACACAAACGCACCACGACTTGTACGCAGCTCCTGTCTGTATATGTAGTCACTCACATCTGGTTTGTTAGAACATTATTTCCCAGAAGCCCTGATAACTTTGAAGGCAGCAATCAGAATTGGGGTCAAAATGACAATGACATTCGTTGCAGCTAGTCACCTGATATTTGCCACACAGAGAAACGCTTGCGGCAAAAATAGCAACGAAATGTAAATGTTTCAGGACTGAATGCAGGCCAATGTGTTGGTTTGAATTTTTCTGTATAGGGGTGTTTCATATATTTTTAAAAGGCTGGAAGGTGGAAAAATAGGTGTGAATGCTTGCTGATTTCAGAGGCAAGAAAATAACTTTATAATCAACCACAAAGTGATTTTAATGTTGGTGTATAGTTTGTTTTACACCATATCATGTCAACCATTGTCCCACACAAATGTAAGATAAAACAACACTTGATCAAAATGAAAGGGCCTCATAAAATATCTGTTTGTGCCAAGGAATATCACAGTATGAAATCTTAGTGCTGCTTTTACTGTTTATCTTTGTTTTATGATTATTGACAACATAACCAAACAACAGTGAAATCATTCATTCTTTTTTATTAGCACCGTCTATGTTATTATTGCCCTAGTATGTGACTAGTGCCATGAAATCAAAATGTCTGAATGATAAAGATAAAACAAAACACATATTTACTTTTTCTTTTTTGATTATAGATTGTAGGGCTATTTTTAAATCTTGACATTTCTAATAGACTGGTCCCAATGCCGTGCTTTGAAAATGTAGTATTAATCTTAAAGTAAATTCGCAGTGCTGGTTTGTCACTCAGAGTAATCAGACCTGGCTTTTATTAGTGCCTCTTCATGTTCATTACAGACTTTTGTTCCTCACAGACGCGGCTGCAGTTCAGTTCAGTGACTAAAACCCAATGATCTAAACAAATGTGTTACCTCAGGTCCGCTGCACCAGAGCAACCGTTGTTAAGGACACCAATAACATTACACGTATGACAGCGCCGTCCTCTCGCCCACATACATAAATACTGTACATGGAGAGATTAATCTAAGGGGCTCCCATCCACTGTTCTTAAAAGACGTGGCATAATCCCCGCTCCCAATACTCCACATAAATCACACGAGAGAAATCACAATGTCAAACCTCATATTAAGCGTGCTATCATATTTTTCTTAAAGCACAAATGGAAACAGTATGCTTGGTAAGTGATAACTCAACATGTACATGCATTAGGGTCGTCAGAAGAATCGATTCCCAGATATCAACTGATACTAGATATATTTAAGCTAGTATTGGTTTGATATTGAAACTAACTGCGAAAATGGTTTTGATCTATCAGTTCTATCAAGCCTAAATGTTGAGCTGAAATGAAAGAAAGTACTACTACTACTATAAAAAATAAATAATAAATAAAATCAATGCCGAAAACTGCCAGCTAAATTGCAGTGATATCGCTCTATATAGGGTCAGTTTTTCCTATCTGCATGTCTTCAACCTTAATAAATGAAATGGGATGAAGATATGATGAAGGGCATCTGGTCTAAAGAAGCCAAATCAATATGGCTTTGACGATCCAGAAGGGAAACGCTGAAAGGAAAACGGACAGAACAGAAGTGTAAGTACAATCACCAATAAGCCATTCACAAAAATACCCAGTGATCTCCCATAAAGTAAAGCATGGGGTGTATTTCATGAAGTACTGCACAGATGCTTATAAATACAAGCATTACTTCCTTATTCCTTATATTTTCATTATGACATTCCAGTAGATGTAAACGATAGCTACTGATTTTCCTTGTAAAATCTCACTTTAGCTGCTTGCATAATATCGTGTTATATATTCCTTTTTATATCGAACATGACTAATGCCACATGTTAATAATCATATAATCCGTGTGATCTGTTTCGTTTTGAACATCAAATGGACCACTCCCCTGAAATATAAAAATGAAAGATGGAACGTGGGGGAGAAGGCAGGCGCGAGAGGGAGTGAGAGAGAGAGAGAGAGGGGGAGAGGGAGAGAGTGTTATACAAAGGCAAAGACAGTAAGTGATTTGTGATGGGGGAGCAGATTAAAAGGATTTATGCCTTTTCCTTGGGAGAGTAATAGACTGGCAACAAACAGGGACATAAGCAGCACCCAGCGCGCTCCCCACACTGTGAAATAACAGTCAGGTGCAGCAGATTTAAGACTCCAACTTTACACATGTCAATATGAGTAGCAGAGCTTTTGTACAAACGTTTGAGCATTTGAATTGAGCTGTTCACGTTTCACAGCAATCTAAAAGCTACACCTGCAACGTAAGAGCACGCCTGTCACCAAATAATACAACCAAACAGAATGAAACACAAAAATCCTTTCAGTCTTTTTACTGAAGTCAGATTTTTCATTTGCTGAAGTCTAATTTGAAAGTTTGAAATGATGTTATGCTCATTTCAGTGTCCCGGCAGACTCACATCTTTTCCATTTCAAATACTGTCTCCCTTAACAAGCCAATAACTACAACTGCCAGAGAGAGACTAAGCAGGAAAACAGCCCGTCTTAGTCCTAAAATGTTGATAATATAATCGTATATCGTCCGAGACTATCATGAAATGAGTCATATTAGAATTTTTTTTAGGTTTGTTCATCATGTCATACGCTAGAAAGGCCACAGTATCACATTTTTAGTGTTGTAAATATTGTGAAAAGAATCATTCACAGTTATTAAGACACACAACACACACACACAACAGTGCAATACATCAACATAGGTCTAGTATGTGACCTCCAGCTTTATGATATCAACATTTTGAATCTGTCATTAAAAATCCCACAAAATGTGGTTTTCCTTTTGCAGTATATTGAATTGAAATGTATTTTTATTTTTATTTTTATTTTTATTTTTATTTTTATTTTTATTTTTATTTTTATTTTTATTTTTATTTTTATTTTTTTTGTTTAATTGAAAAAATAATCACTTTTCTATTTGTGGATTGAGTAGATTATATGCTAATGAAATTTAGTCCTAAAAGTGTGAAAAAGTGAGAAAAAATGTGCAAGATTTTGAGCAAGTTTCTAAGTGACAACATTTTGGTGACGATCAAATAACTGATGAAATGAAGTTGGTTTTGAGTGAAAAGTGTCAGAACACACAACTGAACCACAGTGCCAGTGATGCTGCAAATCGCACTAGTGATTATGATTTTTTGATTTGTTTTGTACTATGTTTGTACAACACAAGATCGTTTTTCAGATTTGCCAGATACAAAAGTGACCTTTACACAGCGTTGAAATGTTAAGTGTCAAAGTGAAATGTGTGGAATGGGAGGTGCTGCACTTTAGGCTTTATGTGTTTATGTTGTGGTTGTCTTGTTTTATTTTCATCATTTAAAAGTATTATTCTTCACATCTCAATATTAATAATGCAGCTTAGACAAACTCAGGCTCAAGTTCAAAGTGAAGTGTGCACATATTTGTTAGCATTATCACTCCAAACCAGTCTGTTCATTCTGAAGTGAGCTTTGGCATTTTCACTGTTCTCATTGATTGTCATGCATAACAATATCCATCTGCATTTTGAAACTACAACTCAAGCTATATTTAAATTCACCTTATATCTGGAAATTAGAAGTAAAGGTTTGCTGTACTTTGAATGTCTTACTGTATGACATTGAACGCAACTAGTATTTATTTAATTACATTAGTGTTTGTGATTTTATTGCTAAAAATAACCTTGAAACGGGCACTCATACAGAGCAGCATCGTCTCACCACGGTTCTGTCATATAACTCGACCTTCTGCCGTCACCTACTTGTCTCCATGGAGATAGTTTTATGCCATACTGTGGAACATTCCAAGCTAAGCAATAAGATCTTCCTGGAGACAAGTAGGTGGTGGAAAAAAGTAACACAGTGCACCTTTACGTGTCGCTAAATTAAATGAATCCACTGAACTGCAGCTAAATAGATTCACAGACTGAAAGAGAGCAGGCCTTTCTAAAATAAACAATAAAATGTCCAGTGGCTGTATGTACCTGAGTTGTTTGGGGATCATTTCTCTGAGCTCACAGTTAGTCCCTGTTTGCGGCGCGTTGCACACCTGGATGTTTGCTAACCTGGCCCAGTGCTATTTATTCACGCTGTTTGTATGTCCTCTGAACAAATGGAGCTACATGTCGGGCTCAGGCTAATCGCTGGTGCATCTGTCTTTGTACAGTGGTATTTGGTGACCCCATGCAGACACTATAGGGCATTATGTTTGATGAGGCCAGGAGCAGGGTGTCTGTGAGCAGCTGTCAGTCATGGAGGATTTGCTGTTTACTCAGATGGAGAGGACTGCTGTCTGGGACAATAGGGCTACAACAGGGACACTTCAGCTAACAGCAGGTGAACACATTAATATGACCCGCCTCAACAGTATTACTCCAGGTGTAGCAAAGAGGTGGGTGATAATATATCATCCACAAGATAATGTCAAAAAATAAACTTTTTTACCAAAAAATGTGATAAGCGATATCTTTGCATCTCTTTTGTGGTTTATTTTTATTTAACTTTGGTGTGATACCAAGGGATTTAAAGGCACATTTTTGATGAATTACAAAAATATCATCTGATTGTTGCTGCTAAAATAAACCAAACAAATACTGAGATATTCATTATTGTCAACAGCCTATTTCTTAGTAAGTAAACTTCTTTGTTACCGTGGATTTTGTCTTCTATACAAAGTTATCACAAACATAATACTTCTATGGTTTAGCCAAATACTTCTACTACTACTATTACCACATACACCCAAAGTTTTTTCATGTTATAATATCCCATGGCATTAATGATTACTGTTTGTTTTATTCATTTTTACTCATTTAAAGGTATACAATCTTTCTGGTGGAAGGTCTCTCTGGAGAAGTTCTTTTCTTGCCTAAATGTTCCACACTACAGAATATGTAAGTAGTAGGTAGTAGGTATTTGTGACCAATATAAATCCTAATTCATTAACTGCAAGATACATTTAATGCCTTACTGTGGAACATTCCCGGAAAAGGGACAAACATATGGCATACCCTCTAGCAGAAAAGTTACATAGTGCTCCTTTAACTACAGTGAGTATCTTCTAAACTTAAGGAAACACCTCCATGTACCGTTATTTTTTTCAGTTATGTAACTAGAGGAAACCTTACGTGAGTCAGCAGCAGAGGCTTTATTGTGCTAAACTTTGCCAGCTCTTCTACGATGTGTGTGTATATATATATATATATATACTACATTCAATTAGCTCATTAGTCCACTCCTCAAAGCTGTGCTGATGTGGGCTAACAGCTCTACCTGTGTGCCATGTTGATCAGGGGTTTCTGAATATATGAAGTTGGTGTAAAATGTTCAGCGTTTTCTAGCTCATAATATTTTGACACTTTCAGCCAACACAAAGTCGACCTATAATATGCATTTTCTTTCTTCTGGCGAACACAATAGAAATTCATTTGGACACAGTCATGACCTTTTGCTAAGCTTCTTTCAAGTTGCAAATAGCTTTTTTTTTTTCTTTTTTCTTTTTTCTTTTGTACAACTTTATGAAACCATAATAATAATTAGATTTTTTCTCTCACTTCAGATTAACAGCTTCGCTCATTGATCTGCAATGTTTTCTTTTCTTTTTTCCTCATAGGCAGCCATATTTGTTTTGATACGGCAGACTATGCATGTCCCTGGTTGGCTAAAAAGTTGTCTGGTTGTAACATGAGACAGAAACATAGATCCAAGGTGAACTAAAAGGTTTTGCTTGTAGGCATTTAAGTAGAAAGTATAGGCTAACTTAGATGGAGCGCTAGTAACTGTACAGAAATACTTTTTGTAACAGCTGGCAGATCAAAAGACTCTGGATTTAAAAACTGAACAGAGTTTATTACAAGGAAAATTGCAAAAGCTGGTCGTAGGGAGCTGGGTCGGAGGCTGAGGTGATCGGTGGGTTCTAAGATCTGAAAAAAACAAGAAAAACAGACTAAGTACTACGAATTACACAACAAATTAGACTGGGCCAAGCAGTAAAATACAACAGAAGATACGCTGATGATCTGACCTTGTGCGTAGAAATGACCAGACTCTTTGTGCTCCAGAGGGTGTATCTTGATTGCTGATTGGCTGCAGGTGTGTAGTGGGTGGTGCCAGATTCTCCGCCCAGCTCCAGGCACAGACACATAAGGGAGGGGGGGGATACAGCACAGAAACACAGGGAAAAACTGGGATCCTGACAATACTATAGATGCTTGATTTTTTGTTCCAGGCTAAAGAATGTCTGGAGTGACAAATTTCTAACCTAAGGAAAAGTGGAGCATAACGTCCCTTGTATTGACAGGGCGATATGAGAGAGAGCAGGCTGTGCGCTCTGCTGGAGAATCACTAAAGACAGCTTACATTTAACCACAGAGGGGCCGCAGGGGCTTACTTGACCCTCCATCGGAGACTCTGCAGGCTTTGGGCTGGGTGAACATGCATTTTGTTATGCTGCTAAGGTTAAATCTGCTTACGTAATATTATAAAAGGCGTACATTACATTCAAATTGCATTAGCTCCATTACATTGCATTAGTTAAGTCATGTAAGTCATATCTGTATTTTAATGGTTAATCAATGAAGTTTATATTTAGCTGTTACTTACACTTTGTTTTTGGACTACTATGGCAATTGCTCTGGTTTGATCAACCTAGACCTCTACAAAAATTTTACATCTAAAACTACTACTACTACTACTATTACTATTGCTACTTTTACTGATCCTCAAGTAGCCAAAAGATGACTTCAATCTTTGCTGTTTTGACACATAAAAATGAAATATACCATTGAAAGTTTCATGGTTAAACATATGAACCAGAGATAATAGTGAAATATCATCATTGACAAAATTGTTATTGCAATATTGTGAGGAGGCAAACATTGTAGAAATGATAAAAGAAGAGCCCTGGAGATCTTCTAGCACTTTCCAAGGGGATCAGAGTGATTAAAAATTAGCACTGTTGCCATAGCAATTCAAAACAAAATATTAAGTACTCAAAATGGCGCACATAACTGAGAAGCTGAATTGTTACATGTCATATTCTAAAAGATTGGGATTTACAATATGTTTAGCGACCAGCATTTGACTGCCCTAAAACATAGCACCGAGTCATGACAGTTCCCTTCTTTTATGGTACAGCTGCAGAAAAAAAATGCATATAACCTGCGATTTAGTGAGGGCTGGGCCATATGCCAAAACCATATCACAATTTTGTAGGACACCATTTTGTCACACACTTTTAAATCGTTACTTTTGGAGGAAACTAACAAAGTCTGCTGCCTCTGAGAGTTCACACTTGGCTGTGTGACTGGTTAAGTCCATCTGTCACTCACTCAGAGCATTACAGAGGATGACCAATAGGAGGCGAGGGTGGGGAAAAGGGTCCATGTCCGAGCAAAGAGCTGCAGTCAACGGAGAATTACTGAATCTGCTATATCACAAAAATAGCATTAAGTTTTCACAGCCCTATCCTCCTGAGACCTGGCGTCCTCATATGTGGACAACACGTTTTTGGTTTGTCTTTGTTTTGCAAATTATTAGAGGCACATTGTTCCAAGAGGCACAATTGTTGTTTCTCATTTTGTTTTTAGATTCAGGACAAATGTTGCTGTTTTCAGGGTTTTAATAAATAGTTTTTGCAAATCATTATTTAAATGTTTTATCAAAATGAGTAAAATGTCACATATGAGGACATTTGATTTGCATAATTTTTTCTCAGAAACTACATAATGTAAAAAGATAATTCTTTGTATTTAGACTCATCAGGTCCCAGTCAGCCCAAATAACAAAGAGAAATTAATAAAGCCTGTCATGCAAGAGCTCGGGTCTCAGGAGGTTAAGAAATTGCATTGGAATTGTTCTCAACACTTATATAGCTACATTCCATACACACACACACACACCCCCACCCACACACATACCCACACACCCACACACACACACACACACACACACATATATATACATCAGTTTATCCTACCATATTATCAGCCATCATCAGAAACATATAGGAACCGTAATGAAGTTATTGTACTGCTCAGTGGGGCCTCTGCACTGTGAATTTGCTCTGTATTGATATGTGAAGGGTGATTAATGTTACCGCCCACTTCATCTCGAGCCAATGAATCACTGTTACACTCCAATCTTGATAAGAGCCACAGAGAGAGAATCAATAAAAGCAAAGCAGAAAAGTATGTCTTGGGAGTCTGGCCATACTGATGAAAATGGACACGTTTTCTTGCATCCATCACAGTTGTAACTAATCAACCAGCTCTTTGAGTCAGCAATCAGCCCGTGCCACACTGCAAAGGCTTTGGACAGTTGATTTGGTAATTGAAGTCGGCACATTTGGTTTTTGTGTCGATATTTTTTTCTCTTTCTCACTTGATTGGGATTTTGAAAGCTGATCGGAGCATTGTTGTATTCTTGGTGCTAAAAATACGCCGTGTAACTTTTCTGACGGAGTGTCCGGTATGCCACCTGGTTGTCATGGAGATGTTGCTTGGATGTGTCATAGTTTGGTATTAAACTTATATCTCTATGGACACAGGTGCATGATGGCAACAGGCCAAGTTACAGACTGCAGTGAGGTGACCCAGTTCATTGTAAAAATGCATGTTTTCCGAGCAATAAAAAGTAAATAAATAAATGCAAGATTGATAAGTTTCATTGTTATGTCACTGTGGAACATTCCAGGCTAAAGAATAACATCTCCACAGAGACAAACAGGTAGTGGACCCACACCAGAAAAGCTACATAGTGCACCTTTAAAACGCCTTCTTCCAGTTGTGGTCATGGCTAATTTAGTTTCACCTAAAATATTCCAAAATCTTCAAATTTGTTGCAAGATTTATCCTCATTTGAAAATAAAATGAGTGTCCCTGTACATTTACAATAGCATACTGTATTTTCTTTAAAACGCTGCTATGATGTAAAGAGTCTTTAATATTCCAAGGCCAAGCTAAAAAGTCTTTGAGCTTTACAATAAGTTAAGAGTAACCCTTGATAAATTGAATTCCCAGCCCATATATGACAGTTTATGATGAGAGCTGACTGGAGCGTCTCTGCAGACCGGTTTGATCTGCATACTGTGGTTAATATAACATGCCGCTCATGTGGATGTACCCTGAACATTATGGCATGTTAAACAGAGCTTGGGCGCTTCTCATTTGTCTTTAATCTCACATGTAACGGCTGCACGGAGCTGAGACTGAGGCAGGAGACATGCTATTGATCCCACTGCTGTTCATGTGTTGTGTTTTAAGAGGATGGTACTTTATGGGCAGACATTAAAAAAAAAAACAATTTACAGGATTACAAATGTTGCATACGGTTTACTGTTCTTCTGTGGGACTGGCTGAATTACTGCCTGATTGATGGTGAGTTATAAACAGTGTTTTTTGTATGTGTTGTTGCTTCAGTTGCTTCATGCTGCTGTTATAGTGGGTTGTAGACAGAGTTGGGAAATAACAGCATGTACCAAAAATAACTATACTAGAGAATACAAATTTTGAGCAACTATATTCCAGGACAGTTCCTCCAGTACTCACCGCTCTTGTGTTGAGGTGATACATGTGTTCAGTGATAAATATATGCAGAATACATGATGTAACAAATATAAGGCTAATGCCACATTTTGTTTATACAATACAGCAAAAATACAGGTATTCAGTCCTGTAATGAAACACATTTTATAGACTATGTTACCGATCCCTGGCTGTAGAACAATGTGTTCTTAGATGCCTGGTTTCTTCTCCTTATTATTGGAAGGACACATAAGAGCTCTGCGGTGATTGTTTGTTTGCGTTTATATGTCCCAGGTCTGAACATGGCGTTTCCCCTGACCCCATTAGAGCCCTTTTGGTTGCATGATGGCTGGTTTCTCTGGTGCTGGGATGTGATGATGGACACACAGATGGTGCAGGGACTGCCTCACAGGCACATGACAAGTGTGGGATTTTTCCACAGCACTCCTACACTCGAGTCTGTCACTGTGTGTGTGGACTCTGTGAGCACTCTTCAGCAGCAGGCCTCTGTGCTGCATGCAGAGATGTAGCATGTGACAGGGCTAACAGCTCAACATTAGCACAAGCTCGAAATGTCATTTGCACATGTCATCATTTTCTGGACATTTCAGATGAAGAATGAGCTAAACTAAGATCTCCTGATGTGCACATATTACGGGCGTCAAAAATCCATATCCAGACACTCAAGGGTACTAAAACTAGTATTGAAAATAGATACTAATTTCAACAACTATATACACAAAAACATATTTTTGCGAATGGGCTGGAGCATATGACAGCATGTTTCTACCATCTATAATTTTATGTTGAAAACTCCACTCAATTGCCTAAAAGAAATTGTGTTTTTCTTATCATTGTGAATTGACTTTTAGCATAAAGATATGAAGCCTTATCCTTATATTAAAATGTTAGCATTCTGGCAGCATTAGTATACATGGAGCATAGACTAACACCAGAAATCTTTCATTTTTCAACCCTCTCAATCTTTTGAGATTTGAGGAATGATACAAAGAGAGAAGCACCTTTTTGGCTGTAACATAAGATACTATGAATGTACTTCTGTGCCTATAAGCATCACACTACAAACAAAATAGCACTGGCCTTTGAGACGACCACTGTCAGTTTTTCCATTAGTGAAATTTATGATGGTCCATAAACAGCTGCTGTGGTCCTGGTGGTGACATAGAGGTGTATGTATGTGAGGTTTCCTTCTGCTTTGG
This sequence comes from Periophthalmus magnuspinnatus, assembly GCF_009829125.3. Taxonomy (NCBI): domain Eukaryota; kingdom Metazoa; phylum Chordata; class Actinopteri; order Gobiiformes; family Gobiidae; genus Periophthalmus; species Periophthalmus magnuspinnatus. The sequence continues at coordinate 25,499,671 of NC_047130.1, read as the reverse complement.
TTTAAATATTCCCTCATTCTCTGCTTTGGTTTGCTGTTTAAGATTGCAATTTATGGAGATTGTTTTAACATTTGGTAGTTTTACACAAGCCCATTATAACTGGATTTTTTTAAAGCTTTTATCATGTAAATACTTTTTTATCCCAAAAGAGCGACTGTGCTTAGCTCGTAGTAAGAGGTTTATTTTCTGTCATTATAATTCTGTAACAGCAATAAAAGCCAAAGATATTTTCTGCATATTTGCCCCTGAGAACACTAAAAGATGGAGTTTGTATCTTTGGCCCTTTGCTCAAAGTTTCTTTAGAATTTGGCGAGTTCTGATGTCAAATCCATAATTCACTCCTGGGATTTTGTATCTCGCATTGGGAATCCTCTAGTAACCTGTCATGTGAAGAAAGGTCTCTGTGGTCAAAACTGAAAAAATCAGCTGTTCATTCTTGTTTTAAAACTTTTCTAAAATTGGGTTTTGTTTTTGATCCCTTTTAGATTAGCAAGCAGCAGCTCCAGCAGACCAAGGACCGCTTCCAGGCCTTTCTCAATGGAGACACCCAAATAGTGGCTGATGAGGCATTCATCAACGCTGTGCAGAGTTATTCAGAGGTAAGGTTAAATTTAACTATACTGGACTAGACTCATTTTAAACTTTTACTACTTTTACTGTTGCATCTTTCACTCGCATATGCAAAATACTTTTGGGACAATAAATATCTTACTACTGCCACAGTATTAAAGCTGACTCTCAGTTTTTTACAGTTCTCACCATAAACAAGACACACAATAAGCACACACTTTACCTGCAGCAGGACTGGTTATGGACCTCTCGAATAAAAAGATTCAAGTATGTCACTGATGATTAGAAATGACTTGATCCCAATCTCAGTTAAAATGCTGCTAAAAACCTAACCCAACATGTTCAAAATGACTAGTTTCTAGTTTTAATGGCTAGTTTCTCTGGGTGTATGGAGGGACTAAGGAGTGAAATGCTAAAGCACTATTCACAGCCCAGACTATGAGTCAGAGCATGTGGCTGACACAATCATCATTCTGTAACGCCACTTTCTTGATCCTAGATGAAAAGTCCATATTACTAATACATGGCCACCATATTCTACAAACCACCGAGCTGATATCCTCATGTGCTCAGGCTAAATCCACCAGGAATCCATTATTTTGCAGAAATGAAGTGTCAGGGGAAAGCCATCTGTAAATTACTTCCAGGGAATTAATTGTAGAATAACCTCCCTTCCATGCAGCTGCTAATCTGAATTATGAGTTTAATATACCGTGATTTTAATGTGGATTTGATATTGTACATTTATTTTATAGGTAAAATTAAAAAGTAATGCCATTATAATACTTCTTCTAACTACACCCGAATCTTTCTCCATTGGCCAGTCACAAAAAGCAACAAAAAACTTTAAGTGTGATATATTGCGACAGAGCGTTAGCAGGTCAATCCCTGTAAAGAATTTTTCTAAATGTTCAATATTGTTTAAAGCATTATCTGCTATTAAAAATGCTGAAAGTAGTCTTTTTGTAATTTGTCATTTTAATGAGTCACGACCCACAACTACTCAAATCTTATTGTAGCATAAAAAATAAAAAAAAACTTGTAGAAAGAAAAAGGAAGATTTTGTGACAGAAATGAGCTGCAATAAAATAAAAGCTGAATGAAACACTTTAGTTCTTAGTTAGTCGATCTTTAATGAGTTGTAGCAGCTGCCTATTCGACCCCCAACAGCTCAGATCTTATTGTACTATACAAAGTATGGTGACAGGCCTCTTTCGCCCACATTATGAGTACATTACCCTGACTCACTACTGCTCCTGTAATTACCTGCAGGTGTTCCTAAAGAGTGACCGCGTGGCCAAGATTGTGCAGAGCGGAGGCTTCTCTGCGGGTGATTTCAGGGAAGTGTTCAAGAGGCACATTGAGAAGCGTGTGCGCAGTCTGCCAGAGATAGATGGCCTGAGCAAAGAGACAGTGCTCAGCTCGTGGATGGCCAAGTTTGATACCATCTACCGCGGAGATGAAGACCCTCGCAAAGCCCAGCAGCGCATGACCGCCAGCGCAGCGTCCGAGCTCATCCTCAGCAAGGACCAGCTGTACGAAATGTTCCAGAATATTCTCGGCATCAAGAAGTTTGAACACCAACTGCTGTACCAGGCCTGTCAGGTGAGAGACACAGTGGAGAGGAGTTCACACATCTGCTCTATAGACTAGTATAATATCACAGTACAGACCCAAGCCCCTCAGGCTGGGAAGCAACTAATTACATGTACCAAAAATATACATGTAGAATATTTATTTTGAGTAACTGTATTTTGGTTATTTTTTGTCTGATATTTAACAAGCCTGTCTCTTAGCATTTGCAGAGAAACCTGTAGAAGTTTTTTTTTCCATTTCCTCTCAGCACGTCTACATGCGTGCCTGACCTCACGTATATTCTCATTAAGCCAAAGCTGCAGGGTTTGTACACGTTAGTCTTAATGGAGTGTCATTGAAATAAGAGAGCAGACCATCCGGTGTGGTGTTTCGCCAGTCATGTCCAGTCATAGATTCAGATGCACTGAAAGCACCACAAAACAAAGAGGCAATCATAGAGTTCACTGTGCGCTCTCTGAGTGCTGGAAAACATGGACTAACTAAAAACATGGCAAAGTGTGTTTTGCAGATCTTTTGGTCTAGATTTACATCTAGACCATTTGACAACACCAAGTCCAGGGTGTGTCCTTTCTTGTGTGCTGAGCCAGACACTGACTGGAATAAGTTAAACGTCTTTTGCCAGAGATCTGGATTCAGACATGAATATTAAAATCCTTGACAATCAAAAAGTGGTCATAGCGTAATACTCGGCCCGTCAGGAGATCTGTGAAGTCCTGAATAAAATCTTTATTGAACTTTGGATACACCAAAGCACACAGGACCGGGGTGTCAAGGTTTACTCTGAAAGCTGAAAATATGAAAACGAGTATATTGGAACCTGCCTACAGATGTAGCTGGATTTGTACACTGTTGTTAGCCCCCCACCTCTGCCAGTAAGCCGAAGAGAGTCTAGATAGAAACAGTCAGGTGGTGAAAGCTCTAGGAATGGAGAAGACTCACTGGGCCTGAGCCATGTCTCTGTGAGCAACATAAAATCCAATTCTTTGAAGTGCATTCAAGAGAAATGTTTTATTAGCTCATGATCTAACATTCAAAAGCCCCAAGCGGAGAGTCACATCCTCTGGATCCTGTGTAAAGCTACAGTGCAGCAACTGGAGGCATCTCAAAGGCATCTTGGCTAGATGCTTGTGCAGCGGTGCCACCAGTGGCAAGTGACACAGGCCGATGTCTAGGCGTGCAGGGCTCACAGGCTGCATCCCCTAGGAGCTGTAATGAGAAATAACTCCAGAATTGGCCCTTTACTCTCACTAAAATGTTTCTGGCCCACTTCCTCTGTAAGGACACAGGTGAGCGCAGCAGGTAGGCCAGGACCTATGTCAAGTGAGGAGGGAATCTGGATGCTTGATCCTCAAAATAGTGATTAAGTATTAAAAAAAGTATTAATTTCATGAGATCGCTTTAGATTAATAAGTGCCTGGCAATTGTAGACTAGCAGTCCAGAGATATCTTGGCACAAAATACAAAGCAATGCCACAGCAAGCAACAGTTTAAACAGAGCAGGTGACTCCGGGTACACGCTGGTGCCATCTTGCCTTTGTCTGTTCTGTGTAGTGCCCAACATGGGTTCGTTGATTTAAACTTTACAGGGCTACATAGTCAGTGCAATGATTTCCTTTAAGATAAGACTTGTTTTATGTTTCCAGGCCATCAATACTTGATTAGATAGAGGCCTGTGTTGAAATTGCAAGGAGACATTTAAGTGCACATGTGGAACTGTGCTATCTTTCCCTTATTGTCTTTACTGCAGCTGTTATAGCAGCAGTAATGGCTTCTCTCTTCAGGAGCTGGATTAAAAGTTTAATCACAGCAGGGTAGGAAAGGAGCCTTTCTCCAAATTTGCATCGACTAGTCATTTCAAGTATGACGACAATGGTACTATTTTGCCTTTTTATAGCTCCACAGACCTGCAATTCAATGAAACACTCCAGTTGTAATGTTAAAATGTAAATACTCCATCTGCCTCTAAATGCAGATGCTTCTTAGGGCTGGTCTGCACAAACAAAGCTCTCCGCCACAGACTTACCAAGAAAACTAAGAATTTTATGTTTTAGCAGGTGGTGTGAGGCCTATTTTTCATAACATTATAAAAAGAGCATATTTCTTGAGTTGTTGTTGTTGTTGGATGTTTAGTCTTGTTTTATTTTTTCTAGCAGCAGATTTTCTTTGAGGTCAGAAATAATCCAGAGAAAATGCTACTAGTAACTTCCTTTCACACTTCCCACACTAAACATGGAGACACAGCTAAAGAATGGCCAGGCTAAACAAACAGTTGTAAAACATATGCACTTTTGTAGCTGGCTGCCTTTGATCATGTTGTAAGAAGTCGATTTGTACATTGACTGGGGCAGCCTCCATATTGTGAATGTACAAGGCTCAGTGAAAGCAGCAGAGCACAGCAGCACGGCTCGCAGTGGCTGGGATTTTGATGAAAGCTTTCCAGGGATTGGCTAAGAATCAGAGCTCATGTTTTTGAGCATGGATTTACATTTATGCAGTAAATGGCAAAAGGGAAGAGAAGAGCAAGAGTCTCTCATGTCAAAGTAAAGACTGAGAGGAAAGGTCAAACTGGTGGGACTGTGTTAACCAGCCTCTGACTCCCTGATGAATACGATGAAACTAACAGGTTTTTTTTAGGTGAACTGCGCTTAACATTCCAGTCAATCTATTTATTTGGTTACAGATGTTTTATTGCCAAAAATACTTGAAGTAGATCAGATCATAGTTTTCAGATCTAAAAACGTACATAATGTCCTTTTAATTACTTGGCACAAACTATGATACACTGCCTGGCCAAAAAAAAAGTCGCTACCTGGATTTAACTAAGCAAATAGGTCCGAGCTTCCTGCAGTTGGTCAGGTCTAGGTTCAGCAACAGTCTGTGCTCAAAGAATGAGACCTGAATATACTGAATGACCAGGTTATTCCATCAGTGGAGTTTTTCTTCCCTTCTTCTGGTTCAGGGAGCATGAGACATCATTTTCACACATGGATTGGCCACCACAGAGTCCATTTGTGGGGAAAAAAATTAATAAAAAAATTCACTATATGACAAATTGCAACACAATGAGGCTAAATATAGACAAGGAGTTGAAGGAAATTTAATTTGTATTGCATAATTCAGACACATAATTTCAAATCATTCTATTATTTATATACAGTTTCTTCACTAAAATCCCAATGCCAGCTATTTAAACTAAATTGTCAGATTAAATTACCTGCTGGTGTAGGTATGATCATCAGATTCAGACTCCCCCCAAACGCACAGTGCTGTCTGTGGGGCTCAGACTGAATGCATGCTCAAATCAGCTTTCCTCTGGGCATTGAAAAAGAGCCCCCCTCTTCCACTTTAATTTGTCTTGTCAGCAACTGTTACTTGGGAAATGAGGCTTGAGCCCTTCCTGGTTTAGCCCTTAGCTGATATAATTGTGTAATGGAGCCCCTTCACTGCACACAGGATTGGGAGAGGAGAAACATATTTATGCCTGCACAGCCACATCCAAGCAAAAATAGGCAATCATGCTCAAAATGCAAACGAATGCTAGACAGCGCGGCAAGCTCTGAAATCTGATGTACGTGCAAAAGTTGAAAATAATACTAAACCCATTCCAAGGTAAAACTGAATTATTCTCAACATGTATATAGAGAGGAAGAGCCACACTGGGAATAAAAATCTCTTCCAAAAGCACCCTCGTCAAGAGGCAACAGTAGAAATTGCATGCCAGTTCCAACCAGCACACTGTCACATTCTCACAAAACGTGTTAAGAATTTAAAAGCTATTGCATCTTATTTTTTCAGCACAAAACCAAGAGTAAGCTCAATGTTAAATCATCTTATTTATTTAAAAAAACAAAAAAACTCAGCTTTGAAAGTTGACCTCCCCTGCCTTTTCAACCGATCCTGTTGTATTGCAGGATAGGGCCAGATGCTCACTCCAAACACAATGAGTTTTATGCATGGATTTTTGAGGTGTTTGTGCTGAAACAGTAATTTTGTAACTTCCCAAAAAGGAACATTTTTGATCCCAGAATGTTTCGGATCACAGAAGCACATGCCCTAATTAGCATGTTGTGGCTGTGGATACAACTAAAGCATTTAAAACACGACATCAGACACACAGTGCTGCTCTAAATATAGCACAGATGTTGAAATCCCAGCCCTCATCTAGTTTTAAGCCATGCCCACTCAGCCTGCCTTTGTTTTTTTTACCTCATTCCAGCTAGCTGCTAATGTCCCAGCGGCTTTTAGGATCCAGCCGTGAACCGTGCCGTTAACTGGCGCCATGTTTGTGGGCTGTCACCTTTAACCTGCTGTCAGTTTGGCTAGCAATGAGCCTGTGTCACCTTTATTTTGCCACTAGGCCGCTGTCCACTTCGGTTAAAGTAAAACTCTCATATTCTCATTATTGCTCATTGAAGTTTTGAGTGACCTTTGTCAGTTGTTGTTCATCCTGGTGAGGGAGTTAGAAGGGAGGATTATTCAGGCCTTAACAGCATTCGAAAACATGAAAAGTGCTGTATTATGTAGCAAAGATGCAACTAACAATGGCATTTGGAATTTTGACCTTGTAACTTAAAAATCACAGAAAATGTCTTAAACAATAGATCAAATACAACAGGTAATACAAGTGCATAAGTATCAAATAAGAGAAATGATATCTGTCATACTGTGACACGTGATATTGTGAACAGCTCTCTCCACATTCCTCAGTCATGTTAAAACACCTTTTCATTGAATATATTAGCTTATCACTGCTGTCTCCCACTACATCCATGTCATCAGCATTAAGTAACACAGGGGCAACAACAGTAGGGTCCTGCCCATCCCCCCTTTACACTATCTGCTTACGTCCCCCATCTTTCCTATAAGCGGTAACATCCAAAACTGCAGTGTCAGGCCCAAAGTGCTGGGTTTCCGGGCAGGACATTGACATGTCTTTGGAGATTCAGATGTCACAAACTCTGCAGCACGATCTTGCCCACGGTATTATTTTTTGGACGAGTGTTTTGACAGTTGGTAGAGTTTCACTATAGCAGCAGGGGAAAAAGGTCAACTTAACCACATACTCATGGCAAGAACACAATCAGTCACAGTTATGGCCAGGGTGAATCTGCTTTTTATGGTGTGAGACAAGACTAAATGGGACATAAAAGATGGTAGTAAGACCTCCCTTGTGAAGATGCTCCGTGTTGTTTGTGTGTCATTGTGCGGTGCGGTTGTGTAGGAAGAGCTCAAGAGCCTGTATTGTGTTGCAGCTGGTGGCAAAGTCACATTATGTGCTCTACTAAACAGGAACTCTGAGCTGAGGAGCAGAGCGGCCGACGGAGCACTGGCCACCACTGGTTACAATAGCAGGCTTTAACTAACACTATCAGGCCTGCTTTGAAAGTGATAATCAAACATCACTCTAAGGTGTCGACACAATAAGACAGCAGAATCAGGCACATAAAAGGGAAACCAATGAATGCAGAATATGTTATGTTGCCACTCATTGTCTAACTTTCTCTGATTTCTCTGATTTAACAAATAAAGTGGAACAGATGCGTATTGCAAGACTATTTTTTGGCCTCCTGCCTTATTTGTACAGTGTAATTATAAGCACATAAATAACCTGGATCTTGAAACTTTGCTTGGAATGGTTTATACTTTGACATTAAACTTGTCTTGCATTTTTTATTACATTTTTTTTATGGCTGTGAATGGGCTTGCCAAGATCTTACCTGTAACTTGTCACCTGCTTGTCTCCATGGAGATAGATAGGTTTAATGTTTCTGTAATAGTATAGTAAATTTGAAAGCCATAAATGTGATTATTTGCTCCATAGAGATGACCAAAGTAAATCCTTTGCCGCAGCAAGCAGTGATTTAGATATGGTTTTGCCATGCGTTCTTGCCAAGAAATACTGGCTTGTAACTCCCTGTGGCTTAATATATACAGTTCAAATAAATAAACACCTGCTTAAGGGAGTGCACTCGAGTTTTTCATGTAATAAGTAAAAGCTGTCATACTCCAGTACTTGTAAAAGCAGTTCAAAGGGTCAGTATGAGACCACTGTAATGTTTGTATCTAATTATAAAGCATTTTTATCATCCCTGAACCAGGAAGTAACTCTGCCTGGTGAGCTGTCAATGTTTTAAGATGCCTTTAAATAAAGTCCTGCTATTTTGAATTTTAGAAAAAAAAAAAGTAAATATAGAATGGAAATTTTCTCTGGTAGCATTCAGATGGATCAATACCTTCACTGATCATGTATGGCCTGTTTGCTCATTGTTCTTGTGTTTTTGACCCTCTGTGCACCCCCTCCCCTCTACTAACAGATGCCCCGTGACTTCTGCTCACTCCCCTTTAAAAGGATCTTTGAAAGGGGCAGAGAATCAATATGATAAATCCAGAAGGACAGGCCATTTCAATGTAATCAAAGTGGGTAAAGTACCACAAAGCCAAAAGCCAATGAGAGGTCAGTGCTGGCTGCTCTCCCAGTGTCAAAAACTATTAACAATTTAGACAAAAAAAAAAACAAAACAGGCAAACAATCAGTCCTTGATATTTGGACATTTTATAACCAAGGATATTTTTTATTTTATTTTTTCTGAAATTCTGAATAGAAAGGTCAAACGAACATTTAAAAAAAGTAATATTATTTTTTGTGTTAGTTTTCATTGTGAATAACCTTGTAAAAGCAAAATCAGGTGAATTCATTGTTCTCATTTTCAGCAGTATTCAGATATAAAACCAAGGACTTAATGTTGGTGTATCATACAGCACAGCTCAAAAATGAAACCCAAAAAACTTATTATTATTTATATGGAACATTTTGAGGACTTTTTCTCATTCAAAGGATATAAGATTTTGGTTTTAAATGTTAATCACTATGGCAACTGTCCTTATTTATCATTCTGGACCCATGGATAATTATAGTAGCAATGTAACTAGGAATATTATTGCTATTATAACTTTCATTACCGTTGCTTTTATAGGTGCAATAAAACAAGAAGCCGAAAGCAGAGAAAGACATCATGGTTCTGTTCTGTTTGCTTGTGTCAGCTAATATAAAACTCTCATTCATTATTGATGTGTCAGAGGGGGCCTAGATTTCTCCGCGGGGCAAAAACTAGGCTAACTGATGTCATCTGTCTCCTCATGAGATACCACTCTGCCCAACATCAGCTGCCGATTTACACCGGGGCCACATCTTTAAGTATATATTATAAGTTTCTTGTCAAATGTAAATAACAGTAAACCAATTGAAATGGTGAATTACATGTCAAACTTTTTGTCATGCACTATATTATTTGCGTATCATCCATAAAACACACAAGCGAGTAAGTGCTCTTTGTGTGTGTCCTCAGCTTGGACAAAACGCACAATAGTATATGGATAGGTATATAGGATTGTCAAAAAATGTATACCCAGATGTAATGTATACTCTATTGAGCAGGTATTGATACTGGGGGAAAAAACAAAAAACATAGACTGGACAAAACTGGACTTTGAATAGTTTCCGATCAGACGTGGTAAACTAATAGTGTGTGTTGAAAATTACACTCTATTGTCTCAACAAATAAGGTGTCTTTAACATCATTGGTATCCATTTTAGTAACGTGACACTATAAGGACATATAGTGTAAAACAATGCAACATAATATGCTAATGTTAGAATGCTTAGAGGCAAATGGTTTGACTTTTTGAGCAGAATGAAATCAGCTTCAGTGCATTGGCCCATTGGTCTCTATGGTGATGGTCCCTGTGAGGCTGTCATGTGCGCTGCCACACCAGGCTGCCATGATTACAGCTTTCAACAAACCATTTTAGCATTCATGAATGCATTTTCAATGACAAAATCAGGGCTTGTTTGTGCAATCACATTTTCCTTTTTCCAGCTCATTAAAAAAATAGTTTAGTGTTTTCAGTATTGTAGGTATTGTACTAAACTCTTAAATGCTACCAGACCTTGACACAAATGAAAATGCCAGTCATGTCATTCAAGTCAGTCAATCTAGCCATTATATAAAGTATGTGATATTTAAAGCAGTATGCATAAGATGCAGTACAGACTATGTACCGCTGTGTGTAATTTGCATGTGGATTTGGCATTCAGGCTGGGTTATACATCAACCATCTGATAAATGTATATAATTATTAATCTACCATAACCTGTTTGTCACATTTTGTGTTATAATCATATATAGTCACATATCTTTATGAATAATCTTAATATATCGCTGATTGTAATTAGCTTGCTCACCTATACTGACATAATGAGATAGGAGCCATATGTTCAAACTGGTTTCACAAACAAACAGTCAGAGTGAGTGAGAATATTGAGCACACATGAATATTACCATCGTAACGGCTTGTGCGGACCAAGGAGCGCAGACTCAGGGCAAGTTGACAGTGTTTATTTACAAAGTAGTGAATTTCAGTTTTTAATAGTTCATTTAACACACACGGGGAGCCAGGGAACGGGAGGCAGAGCAGACGGGCATAGTGCAGAGTGGGGACGGGAAAGTCAGGACCAGAGCGAGGACAGGATCGAGACGAGACCGGGGCAGGCCGGGCCGGGGTAGTCCAGAGAGCGGGAGCCAGGGCAGGAGGCGAGAAGCGGCCGGAGACCGAGACGGAACAGGAGGCAAGACAGAGGGGTGACTGTACCGGAGCTGGAGCGCAGAGGCAGGAGCAGGGACGAGCGAGAGCAGGGACGAGCGAGAGCAGGGACGAGCGAGAGCAGGGACGAGCGAGAGCAGGGACGAGCGAGAGCAGGGACGAGCGAGAGCAGGGACGAGCGAGAGCAGGGACGAGCGAGAGCAGGGACGAGCGAGAGCAGGGACGAGCGAGAGCAGGGACGAGCGAGAGCAGGGATCTGGAAGGTGGCAAAAAGGTCCAATGAGTAACAGGCAGACAGGCAACAAAATACCAAGACTAAGCTGGAGCATTGGCGTTGACACGCGGACAGTCTGGCCCCGAGTGTCTTCTGCTGAGCCCTCATATACTCAGCAGCAGGTGCAGGTAATTGCGCTGATGCGCTCCAGGTGCGCACGGGAGGAGTCAGGAACTCCGCCCAGCTCAGGTAGACAGGCAGGGGGAGAGAACACAGGAAGACAGGAAATGCAGGCATCATGACAATTACTAAAGCACATAAATAGTTTCATACTGTATCATTGAGGCAGGTCCTGATTTGAGCTCAATGAGTCCTGATGTAGACTTGCTTTGATTCTAGTCCTGGTTTAGTCCTGGTCCAGTCCAAGTTTATTTCTGGGTTTAGTCACAGTTCAGTTTCGTTGAAAAGTTTAATATGGCATGTGTCAGTTTTGCCACAATGCGAAAATTTGAAACTCGATTTTCATACTAAGGGAAAGGCTCAGTGCCAATTTTAACACCACAAAATGTATCCATTTTGTTTAGACAGAAATAAAGTATGGAAATAATTAAAGTAGTAGTAAAGAGGTGCAATGAAAGCCAGGAGAATCTGGACATAATCTCCATTCAAGTCTAGCCATGCGTCTGTTGTAGGGAGTATTAAATTTAGCCTCTGATGATGTAGGTCAACTGTTGTTTGGTTATGATTATTGATGTGTTGGGGTTGGGTTGTTGGGCTGTCGGGTGGCTGGGTGGGTTTGGTGGGTGGGACTGATTTTAATGCTTTGTAAAGCACTTTGTGTTACTTTTTTTTTGTATGAAAAGTGCTATATAAATAAAGTTTGATTTGATTTGATATCAATAAACAAAGATTTTTCATTTTTCTAATGCATGCCTAGCATCATAATTATTCACTGTGAAGAGTTTATAATCAGTTTTCAGAGGGCAGCCACAGTTTTACAGTTAGGGTAATGTTAACAAACATTAGCATGCTTAACATACTGACAGCTCACTTCCTGATTCTTGGAAGATAAGATGCATACAGCACGCAGCACGTCTCATTTCTACCGTTATTCTTTAAAAACAAGTTTGCTTGAATACATAGAAGAAAACTGCCTACAGCCGCTTTAGTTTGTGTGACGCTGAATACCTCCACACCTCGGTCCTGTCACGTGACCTCACTGACCTCTTCCTTTGTGTTTTTCAGTTGGATAACCTGGACGAGCAGGCTGCACAGATCCGCAGAGAGCTGGACGGGCGTCTTCAGATGGCAGACCAGATTGCCAGAGTGAGTCAGACTCTGCAGGAGACTCTTCAGATTCCCTTTAATAAGCCCTGTTGTATAGTTGGTAGTATGTTACTAATATGGTGATACTTGGTGTTGGTAGCCTACTGTGAGCAAGTGGCCACCCACTCACCTGCTCTCGTCCAAATGGGACACATTCCTACTCTGGCTGTGTATCACAATGTCTCAGTATTGCCTAATATTTTAAATGCTTTTTAATACCTTCACATATATCCCAGTAGGACAGTTTTTTTTCTTTTGTTTTTTTTTTCTTTTTTGAGTACCTGCACTGCAAACAATACCTTTTCCTGGATAAATCTCTAGAACAATGAAATAGAACTATCATGCTCTTTAATTTGGTTCAATATTTTTGGTTTGATGGAAAACTATAGATTGCATCCTTCATTTGTGGTTATCATACTTCTTTCTATAGTGCTCTCCCAGGACTCACCAGGTACTCAACTAGTTTTTGCTAGCAACAGGCACTTAATGTTTAATGCTTTCATTTGTTCATATAAATATATTGCAAAAACGATAACAGTAAGAGGTTTGGAGGTTTAGAACATAAAATATTTGGCTAGAATACTTTAAGTTTTTAATTTCTTCATTCATTTTGTTACCAGGGTGGCAAGTTCCCCAAATTTGTGTCCAAAGAGATGGAGGCCATGTACATCGAGGAGCTGAAGTCGTCCGTGAACCAGCTAATGGCCAATTTGGAGAGCATGCCCGTGTCGAAAGGAGGGGAATTCAAACTGCAGAAGCTGAAGAGGGGGCACAATACCTCCATCATCGACATGGGCCAGGAGGACGAGAACACGCTGTCCAAGTCCGATGTGGTGCTGTCCTTCACACTCGAGGTATGCACATGCCCAATCAGGAACTTTATTTCAATGGACCCATTCTGATGGATTCTGTCAAACTACTTTTCAACAACTTTACACCAACTGTCTTAAACTATGAATTCTGGCATTTGAGAATAAAAATACGAAGTTATACTTTTAAAGTCCAGTGCCACCTGCACTCTGTCACCTGCTTGTCTCCATGAAGACAAGACCTCTTGAGTGGCCACCGCACTCACAGATAGATCACACTTGTTTTTTGAGCCATAAAACCACCTGCAATTGAATAAACACCAATTATATGAGTTTAACCCCACGTCACTCCCCCAACATTCATATAGACAATACAATATATCCTTTCAAATAAATATATATGGCCTCAGTGTCAAGGGTTATGTCATTAATATATGGAAATAGGCTTTCTTCTGCAGGCTATTCAACTTCAGAGTGTCCATAAAGCCCATACATTCTATCACTATAACAGCTAGACTTTGTTCTAAGAGCAGCACATGTGAAAGCAGGCGCGGCCCTTTTAACCCGCTCCTTTAATGTGAATGTGAGTCATCCTATTATCAGCTCCTCATCGAGGTGCTATCACCTGTGAAAGAGGAGCAGTCGCACCTCCATTTATGATGCTGTGTGAATCCACAGTCGTTCTGTTCTGTGCCTGCGACGCTGATCATGGACTCAAAAACACCATAATAAAATATCAAATATTTACACAATATCACCGTACCAAAACCAACAAAGTATTCTGTCTGTATCCTGTTGAAAGATTATCTCTGTATTTTAGACCTCAACAAAGATATTCTAAATTATATTGGTTTCTTGTGTTTTGAAGTTAAATATTCTCTCAAATGTTAATGGTGAACATGTGAACTCTGAAAAGAGTCCTATTGAAAGATAAAGTGCAAATCTAATCGCAATGGCAATGTTTATTTGTATATATATGTTTATGTTTTATAAATCAGATTTTTATTTTTTATTTTTTTAAATAATTGTTCAGCCCTACAGAACTAATACAAAAATATTAACAAAGCTGTCACATAACTATAACAGGTCTTGTATAGAATACTGTATAGAATAATTAACCTCTTATGTTAATTAATTATTCATTAAAATACCATGATGATATAACTGTTAATAGCATTATACATATACACACCTTAAACTAATCAGCTTAATGCCTGCTGGCCAATCTTGCTAATACTTAATATTGCATGTCACTCACTTATATTATCTGCCTCCAGCGGAAAACGTCTACCCTGTAAATGTTCACAGCCTGATGCCCTGATCTGCTACGTGGACTCTAATTCATACTGAGTGTTTTTCAGTGTTACAGTTACTAATATGGTGCCTTAATAATAGTCTAAGTTTAATTTAAATAAGATGCATAAATGAAGTGAAATGAGATGAACTGCACATTTCACTATGGTCAGTGTACTTTTTCTCCTGTGCAAGTCTTATCAAATTTACATTTTACATTTTAACAGATCTGCTTCTGCTCTCCTGAAGGACAAACATTGACCGCGCATTTTACTATTCCCTCGAAAATTGACAGCAGCTCTGTGTGGCGTGTAGTGTTTTGAAAAGTCTCATCAAATGTCATAGTAGAATTTCAGCAAAATTATTAAAAGTGCAGAGTACAGTTACGGCAGTCATTCATGTATAGAAACGAATGAGTTGAGTGGGTGTCATTTTTACAGCAAGTGAGACTTAAAAATGTCCACAATGTTCTGTCAGTTACTACTACAGTTATAACACAAACCTCTAACTATCCAGGAATGGTTCAAGTGAGTATTTTCTGCATCAGTCAGCTTTAGTATGGAGGTTATTCGGGTATCCGTGTTGTCAAACCCTACTTTGCTATCAACTGCATCCCACCTCATGCCCAAAGCTGTCAGAATAAGCTGCTGCAGCAAAGGTTAAGCAGTGGAAAATGAATGGATTTGACGTGACATGCTGCTGTTGAGTCATTGCTTGTGGATGTGTGTGCTTGCAGGTAGTGATCATGGAAGTACAAGGGCTCAAGTCACTGGCCCCGAACCGCATTGTGTACTGTACCATGGAGGTGGAGGGAGGAGAAAAGCTCCAGACCGACCAGGCCGAAGCATCCAAGCCCACGTAAGCCATAAACTGTTAAATATCTTACACCAGCGCACGAACTGTAATCAACTGCAATAGGACCAAACGCAGTGAAAACATTTACTTTTAAGTCATAAGTTGAATCATTTCTACATTCTACCATTTATTACCTTGCCCTTACAATACATTTTGCTACAACAGGCAGTTCAAAGCCTACAAAATGAAGATGTGCATTGGGAGAAAAGGCAGATTAAAATGCAAATCACTACATTCTTGTAATTTTCACTATGGGATTTGGGGACCTTTGAAAATAATCACCAAAAGGGCAAAAGATTGTTGAAACTGAAAGTCCAAAGATTGAACCTTGAAGACAAGATTTTCTGTTCAAAATGAAAATGTAACTTTTCAAAGGTTCATTTTTTTGGTCCAATTCAACGGCTATTTCTCATCTCTTCTGTTTGTATGACATTGAGTTCCTTTCTCTCTGCCTCCTGCACAGTTCAATGTTCTTTCTGTGTCAAATACTTTCAAAATACTGGCGATCAAAGTGTTAATTGCCAGAGTTGTCAATCGATTATCAGGTCAAGGTCGCGACAGAGGCTATTGCTGAAATGTCCTTCAACATTATTGTAAATCAAACAGGTATTACTCCTACGATTACTTCATTAATTCAAACCTCATATTTCAGAGAGTCTCAGATGTGAATGAGAAAGGGATTATATACAAACAAAAAGAGGCTTTGTGTGTAGGTGGAAATTGCATGTGCACACGAGCAACGCAACAGTGCAACAACATATATCACCAAAACACAACCAACTGCCATCTATAAAAGATTTCAAATGCTTGTATTTTCTCTTATACTGTCTGTAATTGTGTGTAATTTGACCTGGTTGAGCTTCAATATCATTTAGAGGAAGACTTGTAGTTGCACAGCGATGTCAGGTCTATTAATAGAGCCTAGATTGATCCACAAGGTCACCTTCATAGTGGTACAATGGCTCCCTTCAGCTGCTGCTTGGGATGTGGGAACTGCAGTGTCCGGGCTTTGCATTCATCACAATTACAAAAACACCACGCGGCATTTCGACACAATGGGAGGAGAGGAGAGAAAGATGTGTACAGTGAATATATTTCCATGTTAGTATCTTATTTTTTGACAATCGCACCATTTAAGCATTTGTTTTTTTTAGGGTAGCCATATGAAATAATCGCTCTGTGTATCTGTTTAGAGTTAGGTTTATTGCATATATTTGGTTTCTTTCTTGCCCCAGCCTTCTTTATTTAAGGCTTAAGATTGAGCAGCCTTGGGACTCTCTGGCTACACTTTTAACAATTCATTAAAATTCAAGTGAAAAATGAAAATGAATGAAAGTAAATGAAATGAAATGAAAGTAAATCAAACTCAGTTGTAATCATAATTGTAAAACTTCATATCTTTTGCACACTTTCCTTTTACAATGGGAAAATAAATTCAACATGCAACTTTATCACAATCTTTATCGTTCTCATTTGCTGCTGGGAATTGAATATTTGTTCATCTTTGTCTGCTGTGTGTAATATTATCATGCTGATCTGCTTTGTCACATTCAACATCTAGTTCCACAAGAATAAAGAAAAAACGTATGTAAGAGTTTTGCTATTCCAAGTGACACAATAAGCAACCAAGTGGGAGGTAAAGGGGACATATTATATATTGTATAACCTAATCAAGAACAGGTATACATAACCATGTTTAATGAGTGTTATGTCATCTTTTCCTCACATTACTTCTGTCCAATTTGCTCATTTCAATAGGTTTTATAAAGGTTGTTTTAACAGAACAAAAACCTGTCACCTTTACGTAACTAAACAGAACAGGCCTGACTTTGCAAAGTTAATTTTAGGATTTCTGCCGTTTCTTGTTTTTCTCTTTTCTCCAGCTGACACACTCAATAAATTTTGCTGATAGGATGAGGACTCTTTTGTAGAGAAATCATGCAGGTTTAAGAAATGTCTGGATTATAAATAGAAGGGAGAAGGGACAGTGCTATTATTATTTTGTCTCATCCTGCCTCTTCTGCTGCAGTGTCCCTTTGTATGTCATGAACTACATAAATGTATTATATCTCTCCTGCAACGTGAACTGCAATCCCAGTGGTGCCTAATGTGTCAGCTGTTGTTGTGTATTAGTGTCTAGTCTCCTCTGCACCTGCACCATTTGAATTTATGGCCATACTGAAAACATTCTATGATGTCATGGAAGCTTTACTCATGCGATTGTGTGTTGTGTGTTTCAGCTGGGGCACACAGGGGGACTTCACCACCACACACCCGCTGCCTGCCGTCAAGGTGAAGCTGTTTACGGAGAGCACCGGCGTGCTGGCGCTGGAGGACAAGGAGCTGGGCAGGGTGATGCTCCCGCTCTCTGTTTTATACACCTGTTTACAGCATACATAGTCAATACAGCAGCTGCACATAAAACATTAGCACTTGTCAGTCCAATACAAGGCTAAAGTGCTTCTCAAAATTAACACAAAATCATGGTTTGAATCCCGCTGTAAAAATAGTTCATAATCTCTCAGCACAGACACCAAAGGGGACAGCAGTGCTGTATTTGTCCCCCAGTCCTTAGGCAAACATTTGTCCATGTTTATTCTCAGAAAGTTTTCTGTTCTGTTGTTGTCATCAGTGTGTAACTAGAGGTCTGTATTGGAGAGAACCTGGTAATATGACAATATATACTATTGATAGGGTATCAAAACTCACCAGCAATAATAATGATGATGATCATGGCAGACAAAGTGATGATCAAAGGCCATTTGGGGTCTTCTCAGTTAATTGGCGCTCTGGCTTTATATGCCCCTCATACCTGGAAGATAGAAGTAATGAGAACAAGAAACTCGAGTCAGAGGGCATGTAAACAAGACGACGGAGAGGAAATGCAGTAGCGTCTGTAACCAGACCATACAGTGGATCAGACAAACATCCTATTTTGGGGCAGACAAATTATGAGTCTGTCAAATGTGAAAGATATCTTGAATACTCTCTGAACATTCTTTAACTTTTACCTCTGATTCATGGAGTTTAATGCTTTGCTTGTAAAAATGAAAGAAATCCCTGCAGTTTCGCCCACGATGGTTTTGACAGAACTATTTGCTTAATCTGCTTATCAATCACCCCTATCGGAAATCAGGAGACAGGATGTGGTCCTAGAAATTGACGTTTTGTGAAGTATTATAAATAGCAGAACATCGGCGTAGTTGATATTTCCGATACACCTAATTGAAAACTTGTTTAGATATTCCAGAGGTAATTGGACCTACTTCTCCTCAAAGTTAGTGTTTTAGTTGAAGCAGTTCTATGTTCCTTGCCGTAGTAGTGACCTTGTCTGTGCGGGCCTGTTTGATCCCCCTCTGCAGCGGCGATGGCAGAAAGGCACGTTTCCTGAAAGCTCTTTAACTCGGCAAAGAGAGATTAGGCCTCCTCTTCAGGGAGCCACTGCAAAACGCCGTTCCACAACACTTTCATTCTCTCACTTCCCATAAAACTCAAAGACTCGCAGCAGATTCTTTCAAGCACTTTTCCTCTTAATGTTGCAGGAGATGGTCATTTTATTAAATCTGTTACATTATGTTCTCTGAGTGCAGGTTGTGCTCCACCCCACTCCCAACAGCCCCAAACAGTCGGAGCTCCATAAGATGACTGTTACCAAGGCGTGCCCGGACCAGGACCTGAGGATCAAACTGGCCATCCGCATGGACAAACCTCAGAACATGAAGCACTGCGGGTGAGGAAGGCCTGGACTATGGAGCTCCAGCTCTCACTCCTTGGCCTCATTTTCTAGTCACGTACCATGGAAAAATACTGTCAAGTGCACTACACCCCCTGGTGGAGGCTAGGGTGTACTTGAAGTGCTTAATGAAGGGCTGCTTCATATAAAATAGAAAAGAGTTATGGTTTAAATATACAAGTGTGCTGAAGATAACCTTGACTGGATAAAGAATTTTAGTTTTGTGAATTTTCTGTGGCAGGTACCTCTGGGCATTTGGAAAGAATGTTTGGAAACGCTGGAAAAAGCGTTTCTTTGTCCTTGTACAGGTTAGTAGAAAAATTCATATTGGCAGGTTCATATTTACATTGTGAAAGTCAATAGTAACTGTAGTTTTGAGGCTGCTGAAGTGGAACAGTCTTTCAGGTTATTTTGTATGTTTTGTCATTATTTTCAGGTGAGCCAATACACATTTGCCATGTGCAGCTACAGAGAGAAGAAGTCTGAACCACAGGAACTTCTCCAGCTGGACGGATACACTGTAGACTACAGTGACCCACAGCCAGGTCTGTGACTTTATACACTAAAAACAATCAATCTCTAATCCTTTTTATACCAAGTAATCCTGTTCTATTTAAATACTTGAAATAAAATAGAAATAACTGTAGATTATTACAAAATCTGAATTATTTTCTTTGGATCAACATAACATAATTCAATGCAAAAGGTGACATAACATATTTAAACAGGGTTAATATTTTCACCGACACTGTGCCAATGTAATAGTCCAATATTAAATGTATGAATGTTTTTTTAAATGAACATACAAAAACAGCTTACTTTATCAGTTAATTTTATATTGCAAGATAATGACTTTAAACATGTGATCTGAATGTACACAAAGTATTTTTATTTGTATTATGGCTAACTAACCAACAATACAATCTTATATGTATTTGAACAGGTTTGGATGGGGGCAGAGCCTTCTTCAACGCAGTGAAAGAAGGCGACACTGTGATCTTTGCCAGTGACGACGAACAGGATCGCATCCTGTGGGTCCAGGCCATGTACCGTGCCACGGGCCAGTCCCACAAGCCTGTCCCGCCCACTCAGGTCCAGAAACTCAACTCCAAAGGGGGCGTGTCTGCTCAGATGGACGCTCCCATTTCACAGTTCTGTAAGTAGCACCACATGTGTACCTCACCCATAAGCTCACCTATAGCAGGCAGCAGTTTTCATCCACAAATCAATGTTAAGGTGTAACTCATTGTTGTCTCACGCCATGCGCTCCACACTGCCGTCACAAATGTGCTGGTAGAACTAACACACAAGCACGCACACACAACTCACGGAATCCCATAGCATCTGATGGACCGCTACTGTTTAAGGTGCAACCCCATCAATAAGATAAGACTGTAATCTTCAAAAATTGGCCCGTCAATGTGAAAATATGCATTAAGTAAGAATGACTAAATGGGGTTGGATTAAGACAGTACAACTTTTGCCCTTACTATATTATTATTATTATTATTATTATTATTATTATTATTATTATTATTATTATTATTATTATTATTATTATTATTATTATTATTATTATTGTTATATTCATAGTTGTAAAGGGAAGTTGTAGCACATGCTAACCACTCTGCTAATATACCCATAGCAGCACCACTCATGTAGCAAAGGTGAAGGTAAGATCATGCACAATAGTGTGCCATCTGTACAAACTCCTGTCTGTTCAATGTATCGTGTTCTTTATCATTACTGAGAATAAAAAGTAGCAGTAGTCAAAGTGTATGCCCAAATCTGTAAGGTATGTTTTCATTATAATTTAAAAATAATAGATCCTGCTATTCAGAACAACTGAACGCAAAGTACAATCTTATTTTTTAAATAATTGGCACTTTATCCAAATGTATACAGATTTCTGTATTCTCATTACATACTAGTAAATCTAAAGACATGAACTGTAAGAATCTTTAACCACCTAAAGTCTATGTTGTTTCTCCATTGGTTTCTTTGTCCAGTATGTGAGTGTTCTTGTGGTTAGTTGACTTCTCTGATGCCAGCTGTTGCCATTCAAAGCGTCCCCACAGTGGCACAGATCCTCCTCTTCCTCCCTGAAACATTGTGGCACACCACGCAAACATGTTTCAACCCTGGTGCTCTTGAATGGCACTGGGACCATAACATACACAGCCTCCTCACTCTGCTGCGAAAAGTCTATTTTAATGCTCAGATAGGGAGTAATTATTCCCCTGGTCAAGTGTGTCATGACCGGTTAATATTCTGCAGTATACAAATTAAGCTGTGCAGTTTAGGCATACAAAACATCTCTCCAAAAGTTTGCAGCTTCTTCCTGGGTAAGGCTGTTAAAATCTTAATGGGTACATGATTAATTTGCCAAAATACAATATGAATGCAAGATGGTTCTGTCAGGCGCTAACTCTTCAACACAATTAGTGTAGCAGATTAGTACCCCATTTGTTTCATAGATAAAATTGAAATTTGGCTCAAATAATATCAAAAGTTCTAGCTTCTTCAAAGTGATACTGAAAATAAAGCTCAGTGTTAAAGCCCCTCAGAATTATTTTTGGATTTCTGTTATGATCTTTAGATTTTCTTTAATTTATTTTACTGTTACTCACATAGCTCTACTCAAAACCACTGACACTTACATACAACACACTGTGGACATTTAATTAAGGAAGAAAGACACTAGACTGAAGCGTAAATGGTCTTCCTGTGTTTCATGTCTACCGTTTGACAGTAACTTACTTGGATCTTCAGCTCTGGAGTTTGACAGTACTTAAAGTGAAATCCAGATCAACGCACTGCAGCAGAGTGAAGAGGACACATGACTTTTTCTCTACCTGTTTCTATGGCTCTTCTTCTGTCTTTCTCTCTCTTTCCCTGTCTCTCCTTCTTTACACAATGTCTCTCGCCACATATCCACCACACACTCTCATATCGGTATATAGGCTGTTGTTTTTTCAGTTGTGTTTTCTACTACTTTCTCATGCTTTCTGCCTGTTACCCTTCTTGAGTGATGCTAGTAGCTGCTAGGTCAGGGTATCTCTTCTCTTCCTCCAGCCTTGTTGCTAGTCTTTATGTTATATTCTGGTTTGTCCCTTCTTACCCTGCTGTCTTCTAGCTGGACTCAAGGGTAAGTGCTTCCCTGTATAGCCGGCACAGCTCAGATAATCCCCGCTGATTATCTGACCAATGCAACGTTCTCTATCTCTCTGAATCCCCCTCCTTTCTCTTCTCCTTTCACGTCTCGCTTCATGTCTTCTTACTAGATCTTAGTTTATTTTTTTATTTCTATTTTTTTCCGACGACCTCTAACTTGAGGATCGAAGTATCTAAGCATCCATTTGTGCCAATATAGGATGCATGTAAGAAGTTTTTGATTTCAGCAATAGTTCAAGTTGATCTTACAGCTGTTACTGCATAATTGCCTTCTCTCTGTATTCCCATTGGTGCGCAGATCCCTCATAGTAAAGCGTTGCATAATCTTATAACATATGCACATTTCCTTTTGGCAAGTTTATTCAAATCTGGCTGATTTTCTGCTTTACATCAGAGGGCTCAATCTTTTTACTTATTTTTTTTTTCTTTGAGAGTTGGCAAATATGTACGCGGAGTATTCTGAATGCCCAGTAGACAGAGTATAGCTTATGCCGCCCCCTACTGCCAGTAAAAATACTCCGGACCTATCCCACGATCAGCATAGTAGCTTGTAGTCATAGAAACCACAGTTAAACCCAGAGCAAAGGCCAGAACTCATTTTTGTTTTTGACTGCCCTTTTGTTTGCCTGTATAGGATCACACCTGTGTCATGTGACCATAACTAAAACATTATCAATACTCTTATCCTCCCCATATACCCCGGAGAATGTCAGCTTCATGCTACTTTACTCATGCACCAAATTGTATTGCTACCCCTTAACAGACTTCTCCAGTAGTGGTATGCCTTGTTTAGAGAACCATGAATACACTGCAACATACTCCAAGTATTGTCAACTTGCAAATGCCTTGAGAAAAAAACAAAAAAAACAAAAAAACAACAACTGAAGGAATGCCAGAAAAAATGGAAATATTATCGAATCTGCAAATGTGCATGGTATTTAAAAGTTAATGAGTCACACTGATCTCCAGCATGTAATGAT
Organism: Periophthalmus magnuspinnatus; assembly: GCF_009829125.3. Classification (NCBI taxonomy): domain Eukaryota; kingdom Metazoa; phylum Chordata; class Actinopteri; order Gobiiformes; family Gobiidae; genus Periophthalmus; species Periophthalmus magnuspinnatus. The sequence goes on along the minus strand of NC_047130.1, from coordinate 25,476,520 downwards.
TTATCAATGAATGCCAACAGTACGTGCCTATTCACGATTTATTACTCATGGGTGATTATTGACAACTGTTTATTCCACTGTAGTATTGACTTGTATTCTTGAGTGTTTTTTTTTTACAACCAGCCAGAGGAGAATTAGTCACCTTGTCTCATAGCTCTCACCCTTATAACATTCTCACTCTTTGGATGTATTTCCATGCTCATTTTTGACCACTTTTGCTCACTATACCTCTTCAGTATTCCTTTGCACTCACTAATAACACTTTTTAATCTAAATGTTTTGCACAACAACACCCTCTACCTGTCACTTGTCTATGTTTTACCTGTTGTCTCGCGTTTTTGTGTCTCTTAGATGAACTAAAATAACTTACAGCTCGCACCTCTATAATAGAAAGTTCCCATATTAGTTGCCCTTTGACCCTCTTAAACCTGTAGGGTAGGCAGATGTCACTCAATGCCTGATTTGGTCCATCAGCCTATAGCTCCCCCCAAAATAACTGTTCCGCCTTCACGCTCCAATCATCTTCATTCAGAGTGTTTCATGACATAGCCTGTTTTTCACAGAGGACACCACTGCATCTCTCTATACAGTTTGCCTGATTGTCCTCATTATTTTGTGTATTGCTTCCAGATATCAATGTTAATCTAATCTTCAAATGTGTTACTAATTTTCATATTTTTGAGACAGCAAAAACATATTAGAATTACTTTTTCCTAGGCTGTTCTTGTTTTCACTTTCTTACCAATGTGCAGTAATTGTCATTTAGTGATTAAGAATGGCAGAATCTATTGAATACAACATTTAGTTAGGATGCATTACAGGTTTTCTTAGAGTCTTTTTTTCTCATCACGGATATTGACTTTTTATATTACAACAACTTCAGGGAATGAAAAGTCTTGCATGCACATAGTGTCCAAGCAGTTGTCCCCTGTAGCATAGTTGTAGCTATCCAATCTCTTTACGCTGGCTTGACACAATGCAAGTTGACAATTTAAGCTGTGTTTATAATTTGCCCTTAGAAGTAGCCAAATAGCTCCCCCTGTTTGTGCTGTGATGAACTGTCTGGCCCCACTCATGGCTGTCCTCTGAACCGTGTGCTTCTCCCTGTGCCGTTGGCCGGATAGATGCTGACAGAGCTCAGAAACATGGCATGGATGAGTTTATCTCGGCTAACCCCTGTAGCTTTGACCACGCCTCCCTTTTTGAGATGGTGCAGCGGCTCACATTGGACCACAGACTCAACGACACCTTCTGCTGTTTGGTAAGACCCTGCTCCTGTCCTGCTTTTTATGGATAAGCTACTCTTAAAATGAAAGCCTCTTTTCTGCAGGGATGGTTCAGTCCAGGCCAGGTATTTGTCCTGGATGAGTACTGTGCCAGGAACGGGGTGCGAGGCTGCCACAGACACCTGTGCTACCTGCGGGACCTGCTGGAGAGGGCAGAGAAGGGGGCCATCATCGACCCCACTCTGCTGCACTACAGCTTTGCTTTCTGTGCATCCCATGTCCATGGGAACAGGTGTGCACAAACCTCTGACAAATGCACTCACTCTGCTCACAAATCAGCCCACAGAGCTAGGACAATGAACTATGATCTAAAAGAGAGTAGAAGCAGTGACCTCAAAACAAACTCTCATCCTGCCTCATTATTCACTGGTTTAATTTGTGTGATTTGTGTTCTGTTTTTATGTTGGTATTTTGTGTTGCTTTTGTGTTATGTTTTTAATCAGTTGCATATTTCTATATACTTTTGTTTCTATCATTTTGTTTTCTTTTCTCTTTGTCCTTTGTTGACATAGTTTCTTACTTTCCATATTATTCATCCTCCCATGCGTCTGTAAAAGTCAGAGAGGGCAGCTACTGGGGGCCGCTGGGCTATGAGGCTCTCCAGTCCCCAAAGAGCAGCCCAAGTCCAGACCCCAGCACTGCCACATTACCGACACGCATGTTCAAGTTTAGAAAGAGAAAGGAGCTCAAATTTCCTTTCTTTCAAGTGCCTAAAAGGTGAGCCCAAGTCCTATTTTCTGATTTTCTACTAAGAGCTCTCATCACCATGTGCTCCTGTGGAGCCTAAAGCTCGCAGCTCATTGCTCTTATCAGACTCAGACCAAATTGCATAAGTGAAAGTTCAGCAGGACGTGTGCTTCCTTCAATGTGTGGTGTGATCTCCACAGGCCCGATGGGCTCAGCACAGTCATTGTGGACGAGAAGGAGCGTTTTGAAGACATCAAGGAACGGTTGCGTGTGATTTTGGAAAACCAGATTGTAAATTTCAGGTGATTAGCCAATCACTCACATCTTACAGCCCCGAGTCACTCAACATTTCTTGACCTAACTTTGGCCTTTCTTGTAGATATTTTTTCCCCTTCGGTCGTCCAGAGGGGGCACTGAAGGCAACTTTATCTTTGCTAGAGCGGGTGTGTAGATTAAGAATATACTTTAACATGACTAATGAGAGGATGAAAAATGCCAAACCCTTTAACTGTGTCTGCAGGTCCTGATGAAAGACATAGTGACCCCAGTCCCTCCGGAGGAAGTGAAAGGAGTAATCCGCAAATGTTTGGAGCAGGCAGCACAACTCAACTACCAGCGGATTAAAGACTACGCCAAAATTGAAGGTAAATAACATACATAGGTGTTTGAATGTGCCTCAGAGTGTAACGTAACTGCCCATAAGTTGACGTTATTATTTCATGGTTGATAATTTGTGTAATTCTTAAGTGACTTCTTGTTGTCATGATTTCTTTCTGAGCACGCAGTGAGCTCACTTGGCATATGGTATATTTGTGTCCATATCCCAAATGACCTGTGACAGTGTGTGGGTCCTTTTGTCTCTCAGTCCAATAACTTTCTCCTTTGTTTCAGGCCCACTTTAGCTCTGTGCTGTTCTGTAGGTCAAGTTGGCTTTTGTGTAGAGGTGTGTGAGTAAAAATGCATTCAAATCCAAAGCCCTGAAATCTGTTGATTGATGTGCTGATCTGTCATTGTGACTATATGGACTCCAGCTGTGTCTCTGGCCCTTTTAGACATTAGGTGACTGGACCCCCTTTCGCCCTTTGGACAATCTCTTTCTCTCTTCACCTCTATCTCAAGATCTCTCCTTCACTTCCCTCTTGCACACGTTGCTTCCCTCCCAAACTAACTAAAGAAACACTGGGATTTAAAGCAACAGACAGCCTCCCTGCACCGCTTGCATGTGCTTTGACACATAACATGACAGCATGGATAACACATTAAATGATCCAAAGACATTTCTGGATGTCTTATTAAATCTCTCAGGGTGCTAAAGATACTAAGGACTTTAGTATCTTTTCCAATGATTCCCACTGTCACTGTGAGGCCACTTTACTAGGTGCCTCCTGAACTCCACTTCCCATAATCCCTCTCGCTTGTAGCCTTCCCATGTCTGACCCGAGCTTCCTCTTGCACGGTCCCATCCTTTTTTGTAGGCAAAAAGAGGGAAATGTTTGAGCACCCTGTCTTCTGCTTGGCGTCTCAAGTGATGGATTTAACCATCCGTGAGTACCTCCATCTTTGCGTCCATGAACCTTCTCAACCTCAAAACTTTCTTTTACATTTTTTACCTTCCAGCTCACTTCATATCCCAACTTTTCTCTTTTCAAACTGCGACATACAGTATTTGTAAACATCAGCCTCTTTGTTTGTGGGAGTGAATGGCCGGGGTGAGACTGTTCAGAAGCAGCACTAGTCAATCAGTGGACACGAGTGAGCATGTCTGTAAGCTTTTTGGTTTTGTTTTGGGTTCCCATATTACTTTGACTTGAATGCATTTTTACATTGCTTACATTGTGATCTCCTTCAGTCATTTGGTTCGGTTCATGTGTCAGTGGCGTGTTGTGCCCGGCAGGTAGGATGTACAGTATTTCTACAATGAAAACAATTTGACCACATAGAAAGACAGTATAGGTGTTATTTTTGAAACCACGCAATGTCTCGTCTGATGCCGACAGCTTTCCGTGTGTCTCCTGTGTATTTGGATAAGTTCGAGCTTCTTTGTTTATGTTTGTGATCATCTTTTTTAATTTGACTTTTCACAGGCGCTGTTTTGATTGTATGTTGTTGTGTGATGTTTGTTGTCTGTTGCCTAGAAACCCCACTGTCCCCGGATCAGAGAGCGGCCCCAGCAGATCTCAGTGAATCCCCAGTAACCTGACAGAGAACCTTAGCGCGTGCTAATGCTAAACCTCTCCTCTTTATCTTTTCTCTCCCTCCTGTCCATCGCTGAAGTTGAGAAAGGTCAAAAGGATCAAAAGGATCCAGGTGAAGCCATGTTTAGTTTGTGGTTTAGCCCCAAGCACACATTTATGTATTAATCTACAGAATACATAGAGATTATCAGACATAACTGCTAGAAAACTATTGTATATGCATGCTTCAGATAAAATATAGGCTACACTTAACCTATACAGTACACAGACTGTTTGTCATGCTTCAAGCTTTCCTAACACTACAATATTTATGTAGTAGATTGTTTGTATTTATCATTTAAAAGGACCTGAAAAGCTGAAATATTATTGGCAAGAATGTTACAACAAAACAAGCCATACATAGAACTGCACTGATCTTGATTATAAAGTACAATTACTACTAGTATTTTGTTATGTTAAAACTTAAAGCAACACTATGCAAGTTTTTATTTCAGCACATATGGAGACGTACAGTATAAAATCTATAACATATAAATATAAAGTCTATAACAAAGACATGGTTTGCACATCTTAACCAAATGTGAAGAATCGAAAGGATTTTGGTAAAAAAAAAAAAACCAAAACAATATATTGATGTTATTTCCCACTTTGCTTTTACAGCACAGTTATAAAAAGTTACATAGTGTTGCTTTAGTCACAGAAGGAGAGCATATTAAAGCAGGCCATTCAAGAATCACAAAAAAATGTGTTGTAGTGTAATTCATATCAATATTTGGAAATGCACCCATGTTTTTGTATAGTATTGTAATTCATGGCTCAAAAGAATTACAAATACTTTTCTAAACTCATAACTCAAAGTATATGTGAAATATTTATCTAAAAATATTACAACAGATGCTTTGCTATTTATTATGTATGACAGATGCTATCAAAAATACCCAAGCTAACCAAAGCATTCACAGGCCCCTTACAAAAATAATGAAAAGATTTGATGCCAGAGCAGTTACTGTTTCATGTAGAGTTATGTATATTTGTGCTTTTGATTTGAGATGTGTGTGGCCATCTGGTCTCATGTCCATGTCCAAGTCACACATCTGCCATTTTGCAAAGCTTTACGATCTGGTAAATCATCTTCACGTTCAGCTGTGTCATAACACATTCTGTCAGCAAAAAGCTTTCCTTTAGAGCTTGATTTGGCAACTAACTCACACAGAATACGAAGGAGGAATTCTCAGTACCTACATTACTAAATTACTGCACATATCGTAGTATAGTATTACTAATTCTCTGTAAGTCTGCGGCGTAGGTTCACTGGCCAGCCTGTCAGAGGGATTCAATTTAATGTCTAAGCTATTTATTTTTTACCGTATTAATTATTATAGTCCTTAAAATAAACAAACCAAATATATAGTAGGTGCAGTATGTAAATTTTCTAGTGATGAGTCCAGCACCAGTTTGTCTCCATGGTAATGTTACTTCTCTGTGAGTATTTTTAATGAAAAATACAGTGAAAATGATGCATTCTTACTGTGAGAAGCATCTAATTTAATGCCATACATAGGCAAAGCAATGATATCTCTTTGGAGGTAAGTAGATGGCCCTAAACCAGAAATGTTGCATAATGTTGAGTTAAAAAAGTAATATAGTTAGCATATATATTCACACATCATGCAGTTTATAGCTAATTTAATGCGCTACCATTTTCTGCATGTACTCTTTGCATCTTCATTTCAATGCCACTATTTCTGTGCCTGCCTTCTTAGACCTATTCTATGTTACTACAATACACTACTTTACTGATATAACACTGGGGTTTGTCATAGCTAGACGTCACAGTGTAGGTGCTGTGATGTTGTTATTAGATAATTAAATCTAGAGTTAGAATAGTTAAACAAATCCCCCTGGAAATCCTTCTGTGTGCTTGACTAACTGCTCGTCCCTCACCCTCATCCTTTTGTCTCAGAGAACGCAGGCCGCTTAGTCACGCCTGCCAAAAAGCTGGAGGAAACTATTCGCCTGGCGGAGTTAGTCATAGAAGTCCTCCAGCAGAACCAGGAACACCACGCGGAGGTGAGTGAGCCCGCCCCCTCCCTGTCGACGCACCCTTCCCCTCTCTCCCCAACTCTTATCGCATTCTACCCAGTTAGCCTTATTATTATTATTATTACCATCAACCTGTACTATAAATAAAGCTGCTTTCATCTACAGCTAACTTAGAAAAAAAAATAATTTAATTTAGGAGAGGCTGTAATTGGTGTGAAGCCGACCGTGCTAAAATGAGCCAATGTGTTTGTGCAAAGAATGTAAATTTGCTTCTGCATGAAAACACGTGTGCAGTTCTGTGCCCTGATTACAGTTCAGAGCTCAGGAGCGCTGTTACATAAGCCACTGAAAGCCCAGGGAGATGGCACTGTGTGTTTTTAAAGATATGAAGAAGGAAAAGTTCAGAGGGTTGTGTGGAAGAAGAGGTGAGGGAGAGCACAGGTTAATCCATGCTAGACAATTAGAATAAGTGTGACCTGTTTATCATGTTTACCAGGAAACTGCAAACCCAAGTCTATATGCATTGGGCCCTATTAAAGAAAATCAACAAATTTTATTCATAACATATTAGGTTAACTTATTTTTATTACCTGTGAAAAAAGAAGAAGAGTTAGAGAAACCTTTCAATTTTCTGACCTTTCTCATCTTATTTTTTGTTGCTACTTTCGATTTTGCTGCTAAATTGCTAGTACACTGAATACATTTTTGTTATATCATAAATAAAATACTGGAACTGGGTTTGTACTCCCCTTTGCTCCCCCTTGTCACCCCTTGTAGGAGTAAGCGTGATGAGCATGTGTAGATTTAAGCTTATCCAGTTTGCTCCCAGATAAAGCAGATTTATTCTATCTTTTTGAATATGCTTGACAGGCGGCAGTCACAAGTTCTGCAGATCAATCGGTACAGTATTTTTGTTTCTTTTTTTCCTCTTGCCCGCATCACGACCCCTCCTGAATGGCATGTTGCGCCACTACTGCTAAAGACCACCCTCTAGAGTTGAAATTGAACCCATAGACACTGTTAGATACTATAGTAATGGGCTGGGTGCTCGTGTAGGAGTAGGACTGAGACAAACTTGAAGAAATAGAAAAGGCACTGTAGCTTGCACCAACATAATTGTGACCATAAAGCATGTCCATCAGGCCATAAAAACGGTTTCTCTTCAAGCATGCCAAGCCGAGATTTATTCTGACGTTTGCTCATGTGAACCAAAGTTTGATCCTCCATAAACATTTCTTCTCCCTCCTCCATCCTGACGATTAATTTCACAGTCCGCCCTTGTTCAAACATTACCTCCCCTGGCTTTTCCTCCATCAGTCTCTGCTGTCCGAGTTTATAATCCCTGTTCCGCGTATTGCCTCAAAAATACATATTTGTTTTGTACGTTTTCTTGTTGTTTTCACTGTCATATGATTGGTGACTATCCCAGCAGGGAAAAGAGGTATGTAGTGAAGTTGTCCCGCCCTAAATGCTCTGTGCATGTCCCATAGATGGAGTTATGATGTCATGCCCCTTCCCCAAGCATCAGTACTGCCCCCTACAGACTGCTTCCTATATGACACTATTGCCTTGAAACAGCACTGTTGAGTGTTTATGGCTGAACACTGGGTTAGGTTCCTGAATGTGTTTCCCTTATCAAAGGTTGACGTGACCTTTGCCCCCTTTCTGGTCCATTTTGACCCCTGTCATAGAATCACTCCTTAAATGTGATGGAGAAAAGAGCTTTGTTTGCTGCCTGTATTTTCAACTGTATATTGTTTTGAATATGTTTGTTTGTCTCGAGAGGGTAAGTAGAGAGGTAAGTAACAGTTTGTGATGGCTTGACACAAAAGTTAAAAGGCACGTTTCAATAAATTCAAATATTGTGGAAAATAGTAGTAGTTCAAAACAAAAATGCAGATATGAGAAAATGTATTAGAATTTCCTTTTGGGCCTATACAAGTGCAGATTAATTAAAGACACATAATTAGTGATAGTGGGCAAAGTAGAAACAAAATATAATTCGCTTTCTGTTTTGTTTTTCTGTTTAATTCAAATGCAAATCACTTCAAATGCAAAAATTGTAATATTAAAACCCTACGTTGAACTACTACCACGTTGAACTTTTCACAGTATCTTTATTTACTGACTTGGGCCTGCCCGATAGATAAAATAAATAAAATGCTAGTATGCGCATGCAGCACCATTCAAATAGATTACATTTGGATTATTGAACTTGGCAACATGAGTGATATGCACAGCAGCCAAGCCGAGACTGCCTGCAAAGCACCTGCTGTAGTTTAAAGGGTGAAGAGGCCGTGACTGTGCCAGGATACAGTCAGCTGAATCTCAACACTTTGTTAATTGGAGCTGACACACTATAGAAATGATGCTATGTGCTGCAGTCTTTGGCGTGCCTTATTAAATGTGCATGACTTACATTCACATCAGTGTTAGATGCAGAGTTTGGCAGCGATGTGAATGATACTAGCCTGGTCTCTTAAAAGTCAGACAAAAGCATGGAGCATTTGCATGAGAGAAGCTAGTCTAAAACTGAACATACAAGCACACTGCGATTCTCATATTACACATGCAGCAGAACAGTGAGTTACCCATAATCCCTCCTCAGGGTCCCAATCAATACGAGCTGTGGATTTAAGAGATACATTTACTCATGGGCAATGGGTCTACACAGGCTGCTCCTCCTCCTTTAAAAGAATATATTGAGTACCACAGCTTCACAGTATTCATTTTCAGAATACCAGTGGCTGTAATCAACTAAAGACATTTTTGAGGTGCTCTGTCCATTGATTAGTCGACTAAAAGGAGGGTGTGGAATTAGTGAAAGATCTCAAAGCTATCTCTGCAGTTACCTCTGTGATTTGACTGTAAATTTGACCAAGAAATGTACTGGTAAATTGCTTCTTTGTACATAATTCACAATTAATTTTCAAATCTCCAGCTAATTTGCTTCATACTTTTTCCTCTTTGCTGTTGTCCATAAAAATCCTTAATAATGCCAATCCAATAATTAGTTGGCTAATGAAAATTTAGGTTGAATAAGACATGATTGACCAATCACTGGACTAAATGGCTAAAGAACTACAGCCCCACAGAATACACACACTTAAACACAAACATATTTTTTGACCTTATATGAACACCCCATTATTTAACTTTCCTGAAACAGCGCTCCCTTCTGGTGCCCCTCACCTGGCTCACCTGTGCTCTCACCTGTTCCTGTATCCCTGTAGGCCTTTGCCTGGTGGACAGACTTGATGGTAGAACATGCAGAGAACTTCCTGGCCCTCTATGCCATCGACATGGACGCCGCTCTGGAGATCCAGTCACCTGAGAGCTGGGACAGTTTCCCCCTCTTTCAGCTGCTCAACGACTACCTGCGGACAGACTGTGAGCCCCCTACTGTTCACTCAAACACACTGCAGGAGCACAGCAAACCTGTATTTAAATATAGTTTCTTGTATGATTTAACAATATTAAATGGATAAGTTTGAGCATGTAATCAATACACATGTTTTTTGTTTCTATATACTATAATATACATTTTTTTCTCATTAAAACAAATGCAGTTGCTACAATGCAGCATCCTTGAGCATTGTATTTTCTACAGAGACCAATTAATAATATTCCCCACATTCTCAAAGTCAAACAAATGCATATCCATTTGCACTTAAAAGCAGTACTTTAAAGCCTGTATGACCTTGTTTTGAGCTCTGATCTTTGTAATGTTTAACAAATGCTTTTTCCACTCTCCCTCTTCAGACCATCTGTGCAACGGAAAGTTCCACAAGCACCTGCAGGACCTGTACGCCCCCCTGGTGGTTAGATATGTGGATTTGATGGAGTCCTCCATCGCACAGTCTATTCACAAGGGCTTTGACCGCGAGTCCTGGGAGCCCGTCAAGTAAGGAGCCTGTAGATTGTAGCTCAGCCGTAGACTGTCTGGAGACCTGGGCCTTTTGTTCTGCTATGACAGGCCGACTGCATGGAGGCGTGAGAAACAGAGCAGAGATCTCGATAACCTATTTTCTTCTTCAGCAATAAGAAGAAATAGGTTGTTTTGTTTTAAAATAGCTTTGACTAATGTTTTTATTATACGTTTTCCCGACACATTGGGGTCAGGCCAGTATTTCTGTTGTTTCTGTTGCGTGAACTAACCTTCATAATGTTTGTTCTTTTGACGTGTTGCCAGATACAAATGGCCTCCAGTGTTGACATTATGATTTATTTGTTGTTGCTTTTTCACTGTTTTTCCTTTTGCATTTTCAATCACTAGTATAATTATTAGATTGATTAGGCGAGATGCCAGTTTGAAATATCTGTTTTGCATTTGCTTGCTACCTCATCGAATATTATATGTGTATTCATCTGTGTTCAGCCTATTGAACTATGTACTTCTATGTATAACATGTTTTTGTCTCTCTTACTGTCTGCGACATCTCTTTCTTTCAGACTTTTCCTTTGTAATGGATGTTTACATGGCTTTGTGCCGCTCTCATGCCACTGTTATGGATTCTTTATATTTTTCTTTTTGTCTGTCTTTTTCTGCAGGAGTTTAACAAGTAATCTGCCCAATGTGAACCTACCAAATGTGAACCTCCAAATTCCCAAAGTACCAAATCTGCCAGTGCCAGTAGCTGGACTATCAGTTAACCTTCCACAAATGCCTAGCTTTTCTACCCCGTCTTGGATGGCTGCTATATATGACTCTGAGTGTGTATTCACTACTAGTTCACTTGAGAAATAAGCTTTCAGAGACTTGGTATGAAGATGTCCCCAAAAATGCACACTGAACATTGAGATTGAGTAAATTACAGAACATGTCTCGGCGCAGCATGTGTGAACCATTATATAGCACACGTCTTCATGCCAAGGACTCTCTGAGAGGTGCTATAGACTAGATGGGGTTTGGAAATGAGTGACTGAATCGCACTCATTTGCCTCAACTTGCATGCTGTGCGGAGATACAGACAAACATTTAGGGACTTCAATTCACTGCAGTTGTGTATCTCCTGTGCTTAAAATCGAACGGCTATAGACTCATTCTTTGACTTTCCTGATAGCGCTTTGATTGGAGTGGTTGGAAATGTTACGACTAGTGCCTCAACCCAATCAGCGCTAGTCAGGATGTCCAAAAGTGCATGGTTTAGTAAAGTTTTCAGGTGACCCCACTACTTTGGAGACATGGATAATGAGAGATGGCTTGTAATATTATAAGTTCAATTTTAAAAATAGATATAAAATGAAAAAGATTATTATACATTTCAGTCTTACATGCCCTCCCTCACTGTTCCATTCACTATTTCCCTCTTGTCTTGACACTCTGTGACTGGAGCTGCAGTGACTTACCTGCATGTGGCCACTTCACACCTCATAACAATAACCATACGACTCAGCATGGTTATTGTTCCACTCTGCCTGCTCCCATTCACCCATACACTGACTGTCAACCAAAGCATTGAATCAACCAGTCAGTTTATGGTGGGAGTTACACCTAACACCACCTCCCCTGCCATGCTCTTAGTGCTTTTTATGAAAGACATTTTCTGACATAATGTGTGTGTTGTTGCCAATAGTAACGGCTCTGGAACATCTGAGGACCTCTTCTGGAAGCTGGATGCCCTGCAGACTTTCATTAGAGACCTGCACTGGCCAGAGGAGGAATTCGCCAAGCACCTGGAGAGTCGCATTAAGCTCATGTCCAGCAACATGATCGAGAACTGCGTCAAACGGTGAGTCGTGCTAGGACAAACAAAATAATCCAGCACAACAGTAACTATGCTCCAAGGCAGCGGAGGCAAAGGGGGAATGCATATTTCATAGCACAGTGGACATAAATATTTCACATTCACGTTGCAGCACCAGGATGGCCTTTGAGTCGAAGCTGGCAAAAAGCAGCAAGTCCACAGATTTCCGCATCTCTCCCACATTATGCACCATGTTCAATGTGATGGTGGATGCCAAGGACCAATCTGCCAAACTGTGTGCCATGGAGATGGGCCAGGAGGTACGGGAGACCCTATGTCACAGTAGTCAACAGAGGAGCCCTCTTTCACATTTCTCCAAAATGTTTTTTGTTTGGAAACAGATGCAGCCATTAATGCAGCGCTGTCAAGTCAATCATATATTAACAATATTACTTGATGAATTAAAATGTTATATTATTGGAGTGAGTGATACACCTCTCGTGCTCAGTTCAATGTCTCTTCTGTATTTACTGTTATTTTACTGTTTCTTTTAATAACTTTGTAGTAGTTAAAGGACATTCTGATATTTTACATTTTTTCAAAGTCACAAACCCATTCAACATTGTCATAAGCTGTGTCTTGCTTTTGCAGAAACAGTTCCACTCTCAAATTGACGAGCTGATTGAAGAAAGTGTGAAGGACATGATCCAGCTTCTGGTCGCTAAGGTCTGAATGTCAAACAAACATTACTGACTGTTACCTTTTTAGTGGATAGTTAAAGAAGTCGTGTTTTGTTTCACTTTCAGTTTGTGGCAATACTGGAGGGCGTTCTGGCAAAGATTTCTAGATATGATGAAGGAACACTCTTCTCCTCATTCCTGTCCTTTACGGTGATACTTCAGATTACACTATACAGCTCAGTCTGTTGCTAAACAATCATTTCATAATGTATTTTTCATAATTTGTTTGTAAACCTCTATTCTTATATGATTTCAGGTGAAAGCTGCCTCTAAATATGTGGAAGTACCTGTAAGTCTCCTGTTGGGTCAGGCTCAGTGTGGCACAGCATGGTGCTCTGGTCTAACCCTGTCTGTCTGTTTAATACATGAGCTTCATGAGGCACTGTGTGATTGACCCTTTGTGTTTGGTCTACAGAAGCCCGGGATGGACGTGGCTGACGGCTATGTGACCTTTGTGCGCCACTCTCAGGATATGCTTCGTGATAAGGTCAATGAGGAGGTGTATATAGAAAGGTTATTTGATGTAAGTAGATGCCTTCTCCTCCTCACACAAAGGGGAGGGGCCATCCAAAATGTGGCAAAACAAACTGGGCAGAGAGGGATAAGTCCCATTTTGAGCAGGACATGTTTCTGTGAGCTCTACTTCTTCTGTCTTTCTCTGTCTGTCTCTCTCAGCTCTCAGCTGCTGCCCTCTGCATTACTGTTGTACATTGCCACAGTGCTTTTGGGCCTTTGTGTATTCAAAAAGTAATGACTTTTATTTACAAAGAGTCCATAAAAGCATCCTCAGAAAGGATTATCACAAGCAGTGCTTTCTGGAAAGAACAGAATAATTGTCCATAGAAGCTCTGATAGTGCACTACATGTACCACACTACTCTGTGCTTTCACACGTGTATACAGAAAACATGGCAGCCTCCAGGAGAGTGCCACCGTCCACAGTGTAGCACCCAGGCTATTTGCGCATCTCCTCTAAATGCTGGGGCCAAACACACTGCTGGACCCTCCTGATACTAACAGAGAGGCTGACATGTTGTATACCCTCTGTCATCACTGTGGTTCCCAACCAGCGCTACAGACTATGGTTCCCTTATGAACTGAGAACAGGCTCTTATTTATTAATTATTATTAAATAATTATTAATATTTTAAGGGTAAATCACTTTTGAGCACCCAAACCGTGATAACCCATTTCAATTCCTACAAATATTTGCCTAATGCACTCAAATGTATTGAAGTAAGAGTTTTTACATTGTCGCCAGGTACAATAAGGGAACAAAGTCTGAGTTAGCTCCAGTGAGCTGAGGCTGGGAACCACCCAGACAGAGGGTCAAGAGAGCACTGTCTTCTCCCCCATAATCCTGTTGGATACATCCACATGAATGTGTCCTCCATGTGTGACACTGCACTTACTGCTGTGATGTTTGTGCCTCATGTTCATGAAGGACCTGCACAGATCCAGGTCTCCTTTGTCAGACTTGCTTCTGTGTGTCTGAAGATGCTGTGTTTGGTTGGATGTTTGTCTTCTGCACTGGGGTCAGACAGATTTCACTGTGTCCGAGTCAGGACTCTTGTCTATGGTGCTTATTGTATGTCTAGAAGGTCCACTCCTGTCATTTTGCTTCTCCCCAAAATACCTCGTCCGCACTGTCATGTAACTTCTGAGAAATACTTGTCGGTGTGTCAGGTTTAGACATGTTCAACAATCCGTTTGCTTCTAGGATTTCATTTGAATCCATCACTCCATGTGCATGCCGACTAAATGTTGCACTCAATGTTGCATAAGGCTCTTCCTGGTCTATCTTTCTTTCACTGGTTTGAATCTTCTTGATTCTGTTCTTATTAACTCCATTCCTGCTGCCTCCTCTATTCAAAAAGTGGCACTTATCTCTAGTGTTGCGTTGCGTTGTTTTCTCACATTATGTTGGTCGGCATGAGTTTTAGAGTCAGATAATCTTCCTGTGTACATCTCTTAGCATGACCCTCCTCCTCAGAGCATTTTGTACATACTGAACATAGAGCAGTGTTTCCTGCCTGTGTGAGGATGCCATCCATTCAGACGCAAGACTGCAGCAAAAGTGTCTCTTCCATCTGTGCTTTGTTTGTGCCACACCTACTTTGGGCTGTGAGATCCTCATGCCTCATATCAGCGAGTACAAAATAGTAGAAATGGTAGAAAACAGTAGTGATCCATATAATTACTAAGGTAAGAGTAAGAAAGCACTGGAAAGTGTAATTTATGAGTTTAAGTAATTGGACCAAAACATTCAATAATGCACAGAGTCTAGAATTTCCAAAGAAAGGCCAAAAAGTACAAATCATGTCTGAAGGTGAGAGGTAGAAGTGCAGATCTTTGAACAATTCAGTGTTGTTCACAAAAAGCTTTTGTCACAGTGGGAATAGTGGCCAAAAGTGTGATACTTGAGACAATATGAAGTAAAATGATTTGATGACATGAACCATCACAAATGCCTGAGACACTCTTCCTGCAGTTGTGTGTTTGTTTGGGAGGTTCTTTCATGCAGGTGTTTTTTTCCTCCTTCCGCACGTATTCTGCCTCCACCCACCTGCCAGGTCTGCATGCACTGCATGCTCAACTCGACTGTGAAGTGGACAGGCATCAACCAAGCTCCAAATAAAACAACCATAAAAACTACAACACAAAAACTAAATGACCTTGAATAATACATTTGGGCCTGAATATCTTATTTGCATTCCTGCCTACTCACAAGTTAAAAGTTGACTTATTTTCTTCGAGTTTGACAACGTATGTTTCTTCTCCAAGACGTTTGACGGTGCTGTTCTCTTGTAACTTAATAATCGATTAGATGATAAATACATTTTTAGCCTGGGGAAAGCTAGCCCACTACCCCCTGTGCTAATGTACTTAAACAGGACCAATACAAGAAAATAGCACCGCTGCTCCCTGCCTGCTAACACGCATTTACTCACTCATTCTATTTTTCTTTTGCTGAATAACTTTTGTCAAAACTAGAGTATCATTTCTATCCCTAGTAGAGGTTTTCCATCTTTACCACATAGTTTCAATAAGCCTACATTATAAATAAGATCAAAGTTATTTTAGTAATAAGTGATTTATATAAGTTTTCACCATCATCTTAGGACTTAAGTAATCACAAGTTAACACATACACCTTTCAGGCAGAACATTATCACGCCGTCATTTTGGCATTGATCCAAAGATAACTCCTCTGTATAATCATGATGCCATAATGTTTTGCCTGATCAGTGTATTTTAACTGTATGTTGGTTCCCCCTTGATATTGAGATGTTGTATTTTTCTAAGTTGCTAAAATCCCTCTTCTCTCTAGCTCTTTGCAGTACAGTAAAGGTGTGTGTGTGTGTGTATGGGGAGTGTTCTAGTGTGTGTGTCTTTGTGCATGCTTAGAGAAGTAAACAGTGACATCTCAAACTCTGGAGAAGTTTGTGAACTCCCACAGGTGCAGTCCCAGTGCTACACGCGGATGTTTTATTTAGGCAGAGGAGCTGAGCTGTATCAGGCATGAGAGGCCCTGGTCAAATAATAATCACAATAAGAAGCAAACCTGGTCAAAATTAGTGGTGTGGGTTTTGCTCGAAGGTTCTTCGGTCTAAAATATTATATTCACATTCTCACAAACAAAAACAACTGTATATATTTTATAATTTGATTAATGACCTAAAATAATAGATAAGAAAAAAAAAAAAAAAAAGGTTCATGTTAATTTTGGATGCAGAATGTGGATTTTTCTTCTTCCCAAACACTCGTGTTTCTGGACATGATCCTAGCAGTACGCCATATGGTTTTCCACGTCATCCCAAAACCTGTCAGGATTTCTTTAGGCTTCCTGATATCTTCCCCTAAACTAACCCATAAAACCCCAGTACTCTCAGTATGTATAGGCCCAAAGGCAGCAGCCTGTCTCCATGTCCTGTGTGTGAGTGAGTGTTTAGCTGGAGAGTGTCTGTTTATGTTGCAGCAATGGTACACTGCCACCATGAACCTCCTGGGCACCTGGCTGACCGAACGCATGGACCAACAGCTGCACGTCTACCAACTCAAGATACTCATCCGGATCACCAAGGTAACTACGAGTAACTGGGAGAGTGCGCAAGGGAAATTATTATTTTTGTTTCTTTTAAGCAAAGGCCATGCAAAACAACCATTCTGGATTCTTTCAACCAGTGAGAAAACTTTTTTCAGCAAGCAAGATACTGTCTCTGCCTATGAATATGGAGTGTGAATGATTAGAAATAGAGGCCTTTGGTGCAGATTGAAAGCCACAACTCATGTCACTGAGCCCCAGGGCACATATGACTTGCGTGCCATATCTGAGTGCAAAAAGCCCTACGTAAACCAACGCATTGTCATTAAGCACACGACCCAAATAAGCCATTATGATCAAATGTGTAATTTTTATGTGCAGAAAAAGTACCGGGACTTCCGCCTGCAGGGCGTACTGGACTCCACTCTGAACAGTAAGATGTATGACACAGTGCGTAACCGGCTCACAGTGGAGGAGGCGTCTGCGTCAGTGCGGGAGGGGGGCATGCAGGGCATCTCCATGAAGGACAGCGATGAGGAGGACGAAGAGGACTAGACACAGCCCTGACCCCACCCTCAAACACCCCTCACTTTTGACTTTAGCCTGGTTACCGATGCATGTACCAACTCAGATAGCCACTCTAGGACCTCTTTGTCAGCTCGAAATGCCTATGAAGGAACTAATAACTATAAAAAATAGTACTTATACTGAGGAAATAAAAATGTAAAAAATAATATGATTGGCAGTTTAGCTGTGTCATGATAAAGATAGCACCTATCTTTGATTCATTCATTTCTAAATTCATTTCTATGTGTTACTAAGCAATATGGAGAAACATTTGTTTGACAATGTTGAGTGAGATTAATAGGTGTGTCCCTGTCCAATGCAAACCTATATGGCGCTACTTTGTCGTATCTACATTCATTATGGTACATTGTCGTGAAGATGAGTGTGTGGACCCTTTTCTTTGTCTTGTCTGTTTTAAGTGAATGCCAACTGCTTCAAACTGAAAATAAAACCTCTGTATTTGTTGAAGGCTGTCGCAGATAAACTGTTGTCTACTGTTCAACATCAACAGTAAGTTTGTACCATGTGTCTGCGCTCTGTGCTCATCTCCACCTCCAATTAGACACTGACATACAGTTCTATAGAGATGCAATATTCTCATAGCTCCATTTTGATAACAGGAGATTCTATTTTTATTTCAACATTAAAGGCCTTGGAGCAGGTTCTATTTTAATTGAGTTGCACTTTTACAGAGAAAAGAGCAAAATAATTTTTTTTATTGAAAAAAGTTGGTCTGTCTTTGTTCTGTAATTGTGTAGAATGAGATGTCTGGCATTTGTTTGGGTCTCACTGTTGTTTTGTATATATGATATAAATATATATAAATATAAAATGCTGTACATTGCATTCTGAGCCATCGCTGCATGCTTGTGGGTTCCTGCCCTCCCCAAATGCTTTCTGTTTTCTGTGTCAATTAGCTGGTCCATTCATTCTTGCTTTTGCCTTATGAAAAGCCAACAGTTGTAATATGCAAGAGCTGTGGCCTCTAAATAAAATTATTGTACATGTGTATCCTCTCATTTATGTTTGCTGCCAGTAGGGGGCACCAGAACAACAGACTGGAGGCAGAAGAGATCCACTGCATCGCCAATACCATGACGCATCCAAACCCTTTATTTCATGTACAGCAGTACAAATAACCTCTCAAATAACACTAGCACAGCATTATATGGCATTTACCATCCTCATATGAACAACTGTAATGTCTCCAATTGTAATGTCATAGAAACAGGAGATATTAAGGAGAAAACATGTACATATTCATTACAAAATAGACTTTGAACCTGGCTCAAGTACTGGAAACCTGTGGAGTCATTTGGGTGGTTGATCTAAAAGAACTGTGGACAAGGTACATTCTGTTAAGGTCCACTTTACAAACAACTGCTTCATATAAAAATAGAAACTAATAAAAGCAGAAATGTACAGGTAAAGCCACCGCACAGAGATATACAAGAATGCACAAAAGTCATACAAAGCAACCAATGTTTACTGCAAAGAAGTGGGAGTAACTGTGAGGATAAAATAAATCCAATACAAGGTGGACAATAACATAGTATAGGTGCCAAAGGAATGTTTAAGGTTAGTGTGGATACAGACTTTGAGTCTAAACATATTCAACAAAACCCAATGCACTCACGCTTCCAATATCTGCACTAATATACTGAACCATGTTCAATTGTAGCTGATAAATAGACCACATAACCACATCTTTGGTTACAAATAAAGCATAAACCCGAGAAATAGCAGCAGTGCCTGTGCAAAGTGAGCAGCCCCTCCTTGGCCAATCTGCTCAGCTCATAATGGGTTTTCATAATCCAGAGATAATTAAATTTAACTGTGTAACTTAAAGTGTAAATAGGTATGATTTTTGGCAAAAAAGTAAGCACCATCAATGAACACAGACAAGGCACTGGGCTGTTCCACCACCATTTTCAAACATATGGCACAGCAGTAAACGAGAGCGGGAGACTTATCACGCAAGACCTTATTTAGTCATTTTGTAAATATTCATAAATATTCAAGAGCCTCAAACAGCAACAGTGTGGCAGTTCCAAAAGACAGTGAGCCATAACACTTCAGCTGCTGCGTCAAAACTGGTTTAAAACATTGGGTCTAGACTTCACATCAGGAGCAGAAAAGGGCACATATCAGTATTTGGATTAATGTGATTGCTTGGTGAGAACAGGCAGGTGATTTCTAGTCGATTCTAATGGCATGACGTTTATAATTTTGTACAGACACTATGAGGCAAGACTTTGCACAGGCACTGCACCGTGTAAATAGATGATCATTGACTGTTGAGGTTAGTAACTGGGGCAAATAAAACAACGTAATTAGATATATTTATAATGAGATACAAAAGTCAGTGGACAAACTGATAAAACTACAAAGAAAAGATACACTGGCTGGATATAATAGATATTATATATATTACAAAACAATATAACAATATACATAAATCCCTGCAAAAGCAATAAATGTTCACATTATATGTAGTAACACGTAAAATAAGCAATAATAATAAGTACAAGTTTTACAAGACAGTAGTGAGAGTTTTGGACAATATATCAATTATATATAGTGACCAATATTCTTCATGTGACAAAGGCGGAGTGGCTGTGACTGACTGCATGCGGCGGGCTGTAGTGCTGAAGTGTGGTTAGATTAAAATGGTCCTCCTGTGGTTCTCGTGCGTCTCTGGGTTTGTCACTTTGGGGTCATGAACCCAGATCCGTTGCCACGACGACTGTTTTTTTTTAGGCAGTAACACTGATAGTATAGTGCAAACTGGACAAAGCGGCTTCATCCTCGGTCAATCAACTTAAAACAGGTGCAAACGCTCAGCAGGGTAATGCTTAAGACAAAGAATTAAAGGACGAAAATAAACATAAATATCAAAAAACTTCATCAGTATAAAAGTAATAAGGTTATTTGTTTTAATCAATAGTCTGGCAAAAAAGGCCTCCAAAAGTCATTGTATTTTTTATACAAATTTAAGTGCGAGTGTCCTTAGACGAGGGACTCCATGCTTTCGGCAGGGTCAGACTCGTCGGCCATCACCACCAGTCCATTAGTGTCCATGTGCAGCGCGCTCAGACCATTCTCCCTGTGGCTCACCAGACTCAGCATGGCTTTGTATAGGTACTGGTACTGCTCCTGTGCACAGAAACATCATTATTCAGCAGTGGAGTCGCAGATCAATAAAGATACTGCTTTGGGTTGCTTGTTTAGTGAGATTCGTACAGAAAGAGCAAACAACTTTTGATGCAAATCTACTTGTTTTTGTGCCACGGTACAGGATGAAATCTGCAGCTCAAGGCACTAAAACATCTAACATCGAAACAGAGTTCAAAGTTAACAACATGTAAAAATAGTCAGATAGATTTTTATAATGAACCAACACGTCTCACAAGTTCTGCTTTACTACAGCCTATGGATGTGTATTACCAAAGTCATTAAAAGTCATTGAAACGTACATATGTATTCTGTACCCGCTGTGACAAGAATATTTAGTAGGATAAAGATTATGGGTAAGAGCTTATGAAACCCTCTGTCACATTCTTTTCATTTGTGTTTTCCTTCAATGGTTGTCAGTTGTGTGATGGACCTTATTCCGAGTACGCCACGACAATTTGCTGATTGATTTTACATTTTCCCCAAAACTTTTATTTATAATTAGTACACCATGACGTACATTTGTCACTGGATTATTATTATATAAAAAAAATACTTCAATAGATTATAACAATTATATATATACAGAAAAAATGTACTTAAATTTAAGTGAACTGAGTAAGTATAGTTAAGTAAAAAAATGTTTTAAAAAGAAGTACAAAATCCAAATCCTTTCAATTATTATTAACTATGCAAAAAACCTTGAAAAGAACTACAACATTTGAGTTCCTAGTTGTGCATTGTAAAGCCGCGAAAGGGTGAAGTCTTACTATATCAGTGAAGACGCCCGGTCTCATGAGGTTGATCATCTTTGCGACCTGATAGATGTCCACCACGCCCTCATTCTCAAGCTGCTGTGACAGAGTAGTGAGGGCACACAGCATCCCTGCAGACACAGCCCCGTACCTGCAACACCGTTAGGAAATCTCATTTATTCTCTGGGCCTTCTGGAGTCATTCAAGCAAAAAAAAACATTGGGTCCCAAATATGCAATGATTTGCACATGTATTTCTTTTTATCCAGATTTCGGACTAGTATAAAGAGCTCATAAGTAGGGCTGGGCTACATCTATTATTAGTATGTGAGGTTTGGAATATTGCGAAGCTGCTGATTGTCTTCTCGGGGGTGAGGGGAGGCAGACAGGGATCATGACTGTTTACTACTGCTAAAGCCTTAAGCGCCTGACCGACAAACACTGACTGTGGAGGCTCTGCAGAGAAGATGTGAGGAAAATAACTTATCCATGGGTTTCAGAGTTATGAAAATGTAGTTGTTGCTATAGAAATTAAAGAAAGAGGCGAAACATCACCTAATAACCGGAAGCTGAAACCCATGAATAGCTCTAAAGTAGCTATAAGTTACAAATGTTCTTTAATATCATCATAAAAACGTAGACCATATGTTGTAAGCTTGTGTTGCTCTAAAGACGAATGAAGACATCACCTCTGGACAGCAATGTACTCATAGTCTTGTCACAAAATGTCAAAAGTTTAACCCCTACAATAAAACACAGATTAGCATCTCAGTGTGTATGTGCTGTGTGGTAAATTACAGCAGAAAGCAGCCTGGTGGTTTAAATGGAGCAATAATTGTCAGGGCATCCCGTAATGAAGACAACATGCTGATGCTGCCACTAATCACTGAGCAGCACTGGGAGAAAGTACATTAACTAAAACTAGGGCTTGTGCACAATTACACACAGGCTAATACTGATTAGGCTAATGTTGATTTTAGTAACTGATAAAATACGGTATTTAAAATTTCACACTCATTTTATTCTGCTACGGCCATTCAACAAGACAGTCAAGTAAAATAACCTCAACAACAACTACCTATGAAATGATGATGTAATTAAATGAATGAATAAATAAATATGCATGGCAGAGTATTTAGCGGTTCCCAACATTAGTGACGGACGACCCAATACCAGGTAATACCATGGTAAGTGTATATAATATCGAGCATACACTGGGTTCTTTCTTGACATATGTGCTTTTCACTACTCATCATTACCCAAACTGCCCTAGAGAATTCACTTACTCATCGTGTACAATGGTTGGACCGTCCCGTGTCATGGCCTCCTCTTTGATGACACTGATGAGCTCAAATGTGCTGCTAAGCGGAGCGTCCGGGTTTGGCCATTTGGGGCATTGGAAATGTCTGACCTCCAACACATAATCGTCCTGTAAAACGTATCAAAAGCAATTTACGAAAAAGATAAACACGGAAATTATGGGGGTTAAAAGTTCACTGTGTAACTTTTCTGCCCGTTTCCATGGCGATGTTACTGCTTTACCAGGTATGTTCTACAGTATGGCAAAAAGTGTATACAGCTTCCATTTATTTTATTTTAAGAACGTTTTTATAGCTTAAAAATACCTTAAAAATACATACATATATTCTTACAGTGAGCGGCGTCACCTCTCCATTAATCACTTGTTTGCGTCCATGGAGAGAGATATTTAATGCCATACTGTGGAACATTACAGGCAAAGCAATAACACCTCCATGGACGCAAGCAGGCGGCAGACCCATCTCCTGAAAAATGACATAACGCACCTTTAGTGGGCGGACCTCTTACCTGTGTGGCCTCCAGGATGAAGTCGTGGATGATGATCTGCTCCTCGTTGGACAGGCACAGTCTGTCTTTGCTGATCAAAGTGACAGTGAAGGCAATGCAGTTCATGGCCTCCTCACGGCTGGGCCAATACACAAACTCATCCTCCGCCTAAAAGAAAAAGGTGCGCTTCATTTATATTATAATAGGGCAGTTCTTTTCACATTTTGATAAATATGGAATCAGACTGTGAACTACCTGCGATACTAATACTATTTATATTTGATAGAGCTGACAAATCTGAATCATGAAAAGGAAGTAAAGTATGCTAAATTTAAGAAATAATAACAGAGGGGGTGGGATTAAATAAGTTTTCTTCTTCCCACTCCTTTTTGGGCAATCGGAGATACTCTTTTTTTGTGTGTGTGTGTTTTGCTTGTCTGTTTTTGTTTGTTTTGCTTGTCTGTTTTTGTTTATTTTTTCCTTGTCTCTTGTATCATTGTGTTGATTGATCTCGATTGTGGCTGCCTAGGCTATGCAAAGAGAAAAGATGTCCATTTGCCCAAGACACATAATAATAAAAATAAATAAATAAAAAAATCTGAATAATCATGACTACTTGACTATTACAGTAATTGTAATTCAATTTTCATCATCAAAACCAATCAAACACATCAGCAAAACCAATCAAACACACACATTTTAGACATACACTTTAAATCAGCGGACTAGCATAATAATTGAAAAAAATAATAATAATAATAACAAAACAAACATATTTAAAGTTGGTAATAAAATGAAATTAACCAGATCCATTTACATACCAGTCCTTGGTTGTCAGGCAGCATTACAATAATCTGAGCATTATGGTCCCAAATCATTCTCCAAAAGTCTGTTGTGGTGTGGGGCAAAGGATGCTGGGTAATTATGAACTCATTACTCCTGTAGTATCCCTGTGATGTGAAAGGTCAGGGGTTAGTGACAGATGGGTAACGGGGCCTACAGTATGTAATAGCAGGAAATGGCAGGAGCACAGTACCATTATGTAGGAGGCATTAATGTAATCGGTTCCTTTCATTCCGGGCAGAGTGGTGAGTCCGACCCTGGCTCGCTCCGCTGTGGAGAGACGCACAGATTGAAAAAAGCTCGTGCCGGCCTTCCTCGATATTGTTCTGCTGATAATGCACACATTCATTACTGCTCCTGCTGTTGCTATAGAAACAAGTATCTCATTTTTCCCCCCGACCAGGGTTAGAGCCGAGGACGCACAGAAAGATTAACTTATAGGATTATGGAAATGGTTTCTAATTTTGGAATAGCCCTTAAAGATTTAGACTGGAAAAAGGAAAAGGGCAGAGGATTAAGGTGGCATACAAAAGAGCTATTGTTAGAAAATTTAATTAATGCTTTACCAACACTAATAGGCAATATTAAAGGAACAATTAACGCCTTAAAAATATACAAATTTAATACAGTTAAAGCATAATATATACCAAAATATATACCTGTTGGACATAGTTTATACCCCTTATATAGAATACTATACCAAGTGCACTCCTGCTCCTTTCTTGTAACAAAATATAAATACAAGAAAGATCCCCTAGGAGCTAAAATAATTGGGGAGATGCTCTGATCCAGTTTTTAGTGTTGACAATTTGACCTTCTCTTTCTGTTTTGACTAGTTTAAACTTCACATAAAGACGTTTGTTCATTTTTTGCCTAGATTTGATCATGCTAACAAATTTTGAGACGTGATCTATTTCTTCAGGCAAATATCACAAAAAATATATTGATACTATTGACACAATGACCTTAAAGCAGGATAATCCCAGTAAACCCTTTAACTAAATTAAACATATTGTACAAATACGTGAATAAATAGCTGAATTAAACGCTTGAGCAGTTACTTCTAGAAACTATTTGATTAATTATTTGAGCAACTACCACTGATGTTATTATACAAGTACAATCCCCCCCCCCCCAAAGTGCAAAGAAAGGTACAGTATATGTTCATTGAGCATATGATGAAATAAGTGAATATAGTAATTACTGTGACAATTCTGCAGTCGGTCTTAACTTTTGGCCAATTACCGCTTTAGTTTAAACAATTTTATCATAACATTTAACAAACATTTTAATTCTTTTAGTGGGAGTTTTTCCTCAAATGACATCAAATATACTGGTTTAAGATTTCTGATTGCAGGAGAGCTCTTTTCAAACTTATGAATATTGTTGGTGTGAGCATCCATAAACCATTTAAATTATGCTTTTAACCTGAAAGGCCTTGTAACAGCGTCTCTGCAAAGCCCACTTGATTCTGCTAGAAAACCTCCGAGTTCAGAGATATGCAGTGTCTTTTACAGCCCTGAGCGTAGACCGTGACCTTGTATGCAGAAAACCGCAGCCTACAGAGAGCGCTATGGTTAATATGAAGACACTCCACTCACAGGGAACCACGGAGGAGTTGCGGTTCTTCTCCTTGTTACAGTCTTTGTGTGCGCTGAAGCACTCCACGAAGCGCATGTTAGCCTGAGACAGCAGCTGCACAGAGCAAACACAGGAAAAATAGTTGGATGAGAAGCGAGAAAATACTGTATAAAGTTTGAATTTTCAGAGTTACAAATAGAGAAAATGAAAAATACACTATCTTCATGGCTTGTGGCTACGTGGATGTGGTTGTGGTTATAGGACAGAACATATGAAACAAACAAAACAACAAATACCTGTACTTTAAATTAATCTAAAAGGGACATGTAAATATTTAACACCTGCAATAAATAAATGCTAGACAGTTACGTTTAATGCAGTGCAGTTTACCCAGTTCACCTTTAAGACAGACAAAAAAATAACAGTAAATTCAGTAATAATAATAATAATAATAATAATAAAAAACTTAAATGTTGTCCTACATTCACTTGTACCATATTTAGCAAACATTAGTCAAAAGAACAGCGTATTATATAAAACTACAGTCTCATTCAGGGTTGTAACAGAGATGCCTTTTGACTGCTGTTTTAGGTTTAATTTATTTTTCAGATTTGATAAGACACTAAAAGTTGTCATCTCCAGAAATTACTTTTCTACAGTTAAGATGAGAGCGAGGAGACAGATGTGCAGACGTGGAGCAGCTCGTATAAATGTACTGTACACTGTGTTAACAAGGCTCCGCGCTGAAGGCTGCCTCTCCCCCTGTCAGCAGTGTAACAGTAACGCTCCTGCGGCCCACCTGCAGCACTGGGAGCACTCACCCTGAACTGTTTGTCCAGTCGTGTGCGGCCGGACGAGTTGGGTGTCAGGATGCTGTTGACATAACTGTGTAGCTGACAGGCCGGCACCTCCGTCTCCCGGCACAAAATGGTCTCCATCAGAGCGTCGTGGATAAAGACGTACTGCTCCTGGAGACAAAATAGAAACGGGATGAGCGTACTACATTTTTTTTCACGTTTAAAATGCAGGTACAATACTTTTTCTATGTTGTATTTTTACCCATGCAGAGTACATTATGAAAGCAGCACATAAAATACAGAATCGTGAGAGCTAGGAAGTAGTTAGATTTAAACTTCCTCCTTTCACAGTTTGGAAATCGGCAATCCCAGCTTTAGTTTGGACCATGATATTAAAAACCTATTATGCACAAACAACTTTTCAGAGCTTTGTTTTATGTTATAGTTGTTCTTCTCAACATTTACATGCGCAGAGATGTATTTGGGTGGGTTTGTGCATATTTGATTCATCTTTAATTGCTCATTTTCAAGACGCCATATTTCCGATCAACTCCCATTTTTAATCTTTGATACACTTGGGTTCGGTAGCATTGTGTAGTCATTTTGGTACGCCGCAGTTTTCAAACACGGAAGTCAACGAACTTGTTTCTTTTATCATGTAGTTTTAGATGAATATTGCAATTTAAAATGTCCAAATTGCAGCATAATGATCCACGTGTCATAACCATACAGCAGACACAAGCACAATGTCTTCTTTAATAGATAAATTAAAAAGAACTTAATTTGCAGAAATATGTGCACTGAGAAATTAATTTATTACTTAATTATCTAAACAACAGATTGAATTTGTTGAAAGCCTCAGCAACAATGTAGCCAGACTGGAAAATAAAAAAAATTAGTCTAGGTTTTTTGAACATTTACAAACATAACAAAATACCACAATTAAGAAATTTCAATTGTTTTGTTTAATTTAACCTTTAATTTAACTGAGAAAAATCCCACTGAGTTTTAAAACCCTGCCATGAGTCCTGGCCAAGAGGCAGCAAAAAATAATACTTGTAATAATTGTTGAAAATTTGACAATAGCTTTGGAATAGCTGCTGAGATCCCTTAATGATATACAGTTTAAGTATGCAGTAAGTAACACTGATAATTGATAGACAAAAAGCTGACAACTTTACTGCTGATTGCCATTTCTTCAGTTTATCTCTTGATTTTCCAAACAGTTTAAATTGTGATGCCTGAGATTACAGTTTCCATTGTGTTGTTTAAGCACACACTTCTCGGTTAAGTATGTGTTTGCTGTAAAACAGATTCTGCTGCAACACATTGAGTAATTATGGGCTGATTAAACTCCCAAACATCTGTGTATTGTAAATGAGAGAATGCAGCACTCGGCAATGACTTTTTAATGCTTAGTTTAAATCACATTTTGCTTACAGAAGTATCTGGCCTAATGAGGACACCCTCTGTCAGTGCAGTCAAAGTAATAATAGATGTGCTTATTCATCAATTATTTAGATTCACCAATAATAACAATAGCTTTTTTATATGGTGAACACTGCTGGAGCTAAGCCACATAATTCACACTACCAAATTCTAAAGTCTAAGACTCTGGCAGACAATTATGTTCCTCCATTTGTACTGTAAAGTTTGTCTACATAAAATATGCATCAGCAAATCCTGTTAATCAGATGTGGTTTGCAAGAATAATAAATGGTTGTTATAAAGTAGCCATCTGGACTGCACTATTGCCCGTTTCTGCTTACAAACCCAAATCCAAAAATGTAACTGATGACGACTTTTACACACATTTCAGATTTTGAGTACCTCCTCCCAATAACAGGACATTTCAGTGGTATTTGCAGTATCGGCATGGGGAATATTTATCTATTTGACTGACGTTTGTGAGTGATTGTCCTACTAATAACATCGGTTTCAATCATATATAGGGATACATTTTGCCAGTAATCAGCCTAAAAGTATGTTACCCTTTGCTACTGTTTCCATTTCTTGCATATTTATGATTTTGTTAAACTGCTCTATTCCCTGATAGCTGGCATTAGTAATGGCACTGCTCTTTAGCTGCTGATGAAATAACTTACACTTGAGAAAAGTAAAGTTTCCCTGAGCATGTCTCGAGCCAAAATGTTTCTGTTTTACATTCCACTGCTGTTTGTTTGCCATGGAACTGGTGCAAGTGTGACCTTTAGCTGGGCTTTGAGCATTAAACGAAATAGCTTTCCAAAGCCCCACATCCATCTTTAATCACATATGACCTTTTCAGCATTAAGAGCAGTAATGTGCCCCCAGTCCGCGTCCCCTCCCCCTTGAACCCCTCGCCCTCGCTTACCTCCGTTTGGACCAGGTAGTTGCGTTGTGTGCGGATATGTTTTAGGAAATCCAGGACGCTCACTGTGCTTTTGTCCTTGATCTGTTGCAGCATGCTGTCAATGACAATGTATGTTCCTGTGCGGCCAACCCCTGCACTGTAAAACACATAGAAAACACTAAGGACCAGGGTACACCCACAGGAGGAGCTCTTAAGCACAAACTACATATTAAAGGTGCATGATGTAACTTCTCTGGAGGAGGGTCTGCTACCTGCTTGTGCTCATGGAGAGATGTTTGCTTTGCCTGCAACGGTCCCAAGTATGGTATTACACTTATTTATTTAGCTTTTATTCCATTACAGGTGCTCAAAAATACCCTGAAAACATAAATTCCTACTTTGAGCAGACTCACCACTCCATAGATCTCACCTGTAACGGAGTCTGTAGCTGTCACCTAACTGTCTCATTTTGGAAATTGATATGATTAATTCCATATTGCAAACCATTTCAAACAAAGCAACATCTCCACAAGCAGGAGACAGAAAACTCCACCAGAAAACGTACATAGTGCACGTTTAACAGAGGGACTGACGAGTGTCCTGCGGCGGTACCTGCAGTGCACCAGGACGGGGCCCATGTCCGCAGTGCGCGCAGAAGACGAGCGCTGGATGAAGGTGAGGACAGGGAGCGTGTACTCGGGGACGCCCATGTCAGGCCACTGGGTGTAGTGATACTGCACCACGGTCCGCTCGTTCTGACGGCCTTTGGGGTTCCCCTTCTGACCCTGAGGAAAGGAAATATATGTGTAAAATAAAGAACAATATGAATTATGTACTCGGTGTTTGTTACAAGAACTCTTTATTTATTTATCGCAAAGTTAAATCAGAGAAAGTGCAAAGGCAGCAAGAGTTGGATTGTCAAGAGAATCAATACCCAGATACTCACTGATGCTCAAAGTAGTACTGAAACTAGATAGTGATTGGATTTGGAGAAAAAATAAAATAAAAATCCCATTAACAAGACAGAATTTTCTTTCCTGAATGGTTTTAGAAAGTGGAACCAGTACAAGATGTCATAATCCTACAATTACTAATACTAAACTACTATTATTTGATGTTAAAAATGTGTCTAAAATAAGTTTATTGTGTAAATTATGTGGTATAAAAATCAGTACTGAGTATTAAGCAATAGAAGCATAGAAGTAATAATTTGGTAAAAACAATACAATTCAAGGGAATTACTGTTGGGAAATAAATTTGGACAGACATTTTAGTTTGGAAACAACACAAATTCCCATTCACCCAATTTACTTTTCAAACGATTTAACCAATACATTAAGAGAAATTCATATATTTATATATATTTTATATATTTGTCCGTGGTTGCAACTTATACCCAGATGCAACTTATATGTGAAATTATTCAAATATATAATTTCACATTTTCATTGTTTTCACTCTGACATTGTGTACCAGTATGGCAGCCATTTACTTCTGGAGCGGCGCTTCATTTACTTCTAAAGTTGGACGAGTTGTTCAGAAGTGACACTGAGGATGAAGAATTCAATGGATTTAGTGATTTGGAATGAGATCCAAAGTAAACTTGTTAGCTTGTTTTTTATGCTTTACTTATTTGATTAAAATGTAATATCT
Organism: Periophthalmus magnuspinnatus; assembly: GCF_009829125.3. Taxonomy (NCBI): domain Eukaryota; kingdom Metazoa; phylum Chordata; class Actinopteri; order Gobiiformes; family Gobiidae; genus Periophthalmus; species Periophthalmus magnuspinnatus. The sequence continues at coordinate 25,446,332 of NC_047130.1, read as the reverse complement.
TACGTTTACATATTAGACACGTGTTCAGTTCTGTCTGTGCTTCATGTTTGTGTTTACATGTGTGTTAGGTAACGGTTGATTACACAGGTTACAGTTCACTAGTTTAACCACTAAGACGGCCCTGGTGTGTTTGTAATACCTGTAAGAAAATGTACTTGTTTTCTTTATATATTGCATATTTAATTTCCCCTTCATTTATAAGACCATAAAGGTGATAATTTTCAGTATTGTAAATATTTAGTTTATCATAAGTCTAGTTTAAGGTCACGAAAACTACTTCCCGTTTTCTGGTTCATCCTTTTACGCTAATGTGAAGTCTTACCCGACAGAGCACAATTTAAGAAACAATTGAAAAGTAAAATCTAAAGTTTTGGGTTCACTGGTTTGTTTACTCACAGGCCAAAGTGCTATGTATATTTTCCATGTGTTCATGTGCAGTTTTGTGAGTATATGTGATATGAGCCAGAGCTTATGTTATATTTGATGTGTTTGCTAGTTCTACGGTGTGAACTGTGATGAAGAAGTAAGACCACAGTAAACATCAGTGAAAAGAGCTCTTGTGTCTCTTGTGTTTGAGCCGCATGTTACGTTAACATAGTGTATCTGATTAAATGTTAATATCTTACGTAAACACACCAGACAATTCCTTGTTTATGTGTTATGTTAGCGTGCTGTGCTACTATTTGGACTGTTGTTCTCTATTTTATTAAGATAATTTGTCTTTAAAGATAAAATTTCTGTTCTTAGTCTCGGATTTTGTAAAATAAATTTCCCCAAAAATGCGACTTAATAGTCCAGCCCGACTTATATATGTTTTTTCTTCATTATTACGCATTTTTTCATTGGTGTGACGTATCATCTGGAAAATACAGTGGTAGTAATAATAGCTAAGCACCATTTATTCAAAGTAAATGTGTTAACTAAAAAAAACAAGAATGACATTTTGACATGAGAAAATCAATACAAAGGCTTTAACTGGAGCAGTGCTGCACTATTATAACACCAAAGTTTAGAGTTTCATAATAGTGCTGTACCTTTTTGACCTTTGTGTTCCTTATGAGGAAACGCCTCAGTGTGTAGCAGGCGTGGACTTTGGTGCTCTTCAGTGTCACTACTATGTTTCCATACTGTTCACTATTCTCCGTTGGCCAGTATTGATCACATTTTCGCTTTGGAATAAAAATACACCACCATTAGAAGGTTAAGTGATTAAAATACTCAATTTGGTAACACTTTAAAATAACAGTTTAATTGGTCTCAATAAAGCATGAAGAAAGATTGTTTCTTAAGAATGATTCAGGGTTGGTAACTACCTAATTAAGGGGTTTGGGCATTAATTAAGTAGTTACTAAGTCTAAATCATTGTGTAGTTATTGTAAAGTGTTACCAATCATTTTATTAGAGAAGCAAAAATAAACTTACCCGTCCTTTCTCCACTAGGTTGGTGATCATAACTATAATGCATGTATTCTGCTCCCAAACCATCCTCCAAAAGTCTTCAAATGTTGACTTGAGAGGACCTTGAGCTGCAATGTAAGCTCTGGGCTGGTTGTAGCCCTGAAACAAAAAACAATTTGCAAAAAAATATGTATGATCAATAAATCACAAACCAAAACAAGGAGTGCATTTCTAAAGAAGATTTTGAACTTTGGTAGCTTTCAAAAACAGCCAAAAGACATGTCTGATAAAATAAAATAACACAAGAGAGCAGCATTCATTTCGAACCAACCACTGCACAGGGTCAAGCGCTTTACAGTACTTACATCCACATAGTTGGCATTAATATAATCTGAATGTTTGGCATCTTTTCCGGCTAGAGCTCGCAGTTTTACTCTGCTGTGGTCATCTGGGAAAAGTAGTAATGGTAGTAGTGAGTAAAACAAGTGAACAATATATTTTATACAAGTAAGTATGTGAGTTTTGCAGAAATAAACTGCGTTTTCCAGCTGACTCACAAGCTACGATGTTGATGTATCTGTTTTTGTGCTTGTTGTCGGGATGATTGGAGTGCTCTGCTGTGATTTTCAGGTCGGCTGTGCAACGCTGGACCTCCTGGAGAGACCAAAACACACATATTAGGAGCCTTTTATTACAGGTAACTATGAATCAAATGCGCCAATTCAAGCCAGACAGTATGCAGCAGTTATTCATTACTTTTACAAATAAGCATAGTATACATTTCCTTATTGGCTTAGATTCAACACTTCAGTCAAGGACACTCGTGAAGAACAGATGCTTGGTGACACGGAGATCTGAAGTTGAGAACTATAGTGCCCAGTTTCGTTCAACCGAAGCAACTCTATAAACACAACAGAATATTTACGGGGGGTGTGGGGCACGTGCTGTTTTTGCATCAAATGACCCCAATTAGCAGGCCTCCTCTGGGGACCAGCCTTCTGCCCTTGTTTCTTAACCTGGTTGAACAGCGACTGTGTTTTCATCCACAAACACAGCAGACAGCGCAGCTCTAATTAACCCCAGTCTCTCTTGATCTCTCTCCGTGTCGTTCTCGCTGCCATATGTTCACCAACAGAAAATGTTCTCACACCAAATCAGATCTCCAAGTGTAGGGCTCCAAACCAGGCCAAGTACGCACAGTTCACATGATGCGGGCGACTGGGGAAAGGCGAGACTCTGAGATGTTTTCAAACTGTAAATGCGTAATGGCGGCAGCTACTACTGGTTTAATGACTGTCAATTGCAGCTCATTTATTTTTTAAAACAGAGCTCAATGCTGTAATGTGCACTATGGAGAGGCGCAGAGACCGTGCCTGCATAGAATGAAAATGTGATAAGATTGCCTTTAACAGTCTCACATACTTTCCATGAAATCACTGATATACAAGGTCAGACATAAATGAATCACTAGATAATTTGGTAACACTATTATATGTGTATACTCTGTTAGTTATATAAACAAAGCTCTGTATCTGGACTGTTCTTTTAATGTTAAAGGTCCTATACTATGCAAAATGTCAGAATGTTGTCTCCTCAAAAACATACCTGGAGTTGGGTTTTGATTCATTCACACATGTTTTAGTAACTGGGCTGTCTTTGCAAACTCAAAATACTCTGTTCCACCTTGTGATGTCATGAAGCGGTAGTTTTCAATTTAACAGCTACCTTTTACCCTACTTCAGCCCTGAAATCACCCAAATGATTCTACTGAAGGTGTATGGAGTTTAAAAACACAGTGGAGCACTTCCTGTATCACCACATGACATCACATGGACGAAGTGTTTCCTGTTTAAGAGAAGAACTCAGTAAAATATGCAGGATTTGTGTCTTAAACATGTGTGAATGAAATATTTGTATGGTTTTGATGAAGAAATAACATGAAGAAACAACATCATAACATAGATCTGAAAATAGTGTAATATAGGCCTTTTAATAAATAATGCAATATAACAAAATGCAACAGCAAAGTTTTAGTTAAGGAATGATTAAGCCATATTTCAACAATCCTTTTAACGGCACCTAGTCTAAAACATTAAAAATGTGTGCTTAAAACTTGATTTATCATAAATGTCTTTTAGATCATAGTAATGCATATAATTATAGAGGTATAACACACACAACGTCTGTCCCCTCTGTGTTTACTGTAGAAATGTATTTGATAAAAGTCTTTCTCCCCCTGATCATTGACCATTGAGCCACGTGTCTGTCAGACCGCAGTCATCCATCAAACTTGTACCAAAGCACAGTGTCATGTTACAGACAAAATTTACCTCAAACTCCTCGGAGAAGCCCTGCAGGTTGTTCTTGTACAACTCCATCACATGTTTAACAAACTGCTTCACAGGGACGGCCTCCATGTCATCTGCAGCACACACACACAGTTGGCACGCTGCAATGATCAGGGCTCGTGCTTAAGGCCTGCGAGCTATGTATTTTTCTTGTTGTTTGCGTGCGTGACCATGTCTTCTGGCGACATATAAGAGTCTGACGCCATAAATCATTTTTCGATTCTTATGCAACCAGCCAGCAAATGTAAAGCACGGTTTGTTAACCCCTAATCAGACGCCCGCAGTGACTTGAAATGAAACACAGAAAAGGGAAAGAAAAGAAATGCTGTTATTTGAATGCAGAAAGTGTTAGTTCCCAAATGCAAAAGCTTACCTTGCAAAAATGTATCTCTATGTGAAATTTTAATTTAAACCAAAATAAATGTTTCACATATCTCATTTAAAATAAACAAAACAACAATATTGAAGAAAGGAATATTTCTATACGAATTTCTACCCGTCTTGCTACAATTTTGTTTATTGACAACATCAATTTATCATTCAATAAATAGCAAATCAATCATTTTTGGGGGTCAGTATCGTACTTTTTTTGGATATTGCGTTTCTTTGTGCCATTTATTCATTAGGGAGTCATATACCACAGGCTGATGTAAAATTTGCTGCGTAACTGTCTTTACACAGCACCTTAATGTTTGAGAATATAGTCTTTTTAAGCATTCATAACAGGAGGCATCAGTGCCATTTACGCAAATATGGGCTCCATGGCACAAAAGAGCATGTTTGATCAGTCTGGTCACCATTATTCTAGCTCAATAATGCGGAGGACTCAGGTGCCACTCCAAGCCAATGTTTAAAGTAATACGTCCACGCAGCTGGGCCCTGGAGGACTCCTATTTGCCTCAGCGGTTTCAACAGAAAAGGTGACATTGTGGTCATAAATCTGTTCATTTATCAAAACGTCTCAGCTCTATTAGAATAAAGGGCCTTAGAAGTGCGATGAGTTCACAGAATCACAAAGGGTGAAATTTGGCGTCAGGATGGAGATATTAAGATGAACTAGGCTTCATTAGTCAGCTAAATGCTTAACAATATATAAAACAGTACTGCAGTATGTTCTTCACACACCACGTGATCAATAATTCACTTCATCCTTCTATTGACTGTTCAAAAATCTATGATGAATGATGCAAAGCAGAGATGTAGAGAGATTTTTTTTTATATTTACATATTTTACACATCAACATTTTTTGCCCTGGCTTAATCATTGAAGAAACTGTTTAAGAACGCTTGAGCCTCGTTGGACTAAAAACATGTGAGGGAGAAGAAAAGTAGACAGATAATAAAAGGTATGGATGTGGAATCGATACAGGCATCATCGCCGCTCTGATACTACAGAGCCGAGACCTCCCTGAGCTGGGGAGAGTAAAGCTTCATATCGACGAGCTGCCTACACTTGCCTTTCACAACACTAACGCCCATAGAAGACACTTGCTACCTCTACAAAGAGTTATTCTGCATTGAACTGGGAAAGAACTGCACTCAAATATGTTTCAATTTAAGTCTAACTTCAGTTTGTAGTGTCCACATTATACAACATACAGCCATCTAATGAAAATATATTTTGTGGGATCATTTCTCATACAAAACTCAAGGCTAAAAAATCCATACCTATATTATTAGAAACATTTATTTTGTTTGTTAATTTATATCTGATAAGACAAAATTCATATTAATAGTCAATGGCTAAAGAATTCAGTCGCTACAGCTATGGGACACATCTGCATATATAAAACTTTCATTTTTAGATTAGTAAATATTCCACAGTATACGTTTCATATTGAAACCAGACTCCGTTCAACACTGTATAATATCTAGTTTCTTTTTACCACAATAGAAAGAAACAAAGCTGCTGTTTCTAAAGACTTTTTTATCGCCTTTGTTTCATTTCATTTGAAGAAGAAATACATAAGATTCCAAATACTATTTCACTCTGTATTAAATTTATTTTTATTTCAAAACTTTTTTCTTATCATTAAAGGTAATATATTTGAACAACAATGACTTGTGTTTTTTACCACATTAAACCATAAACATTTGTAACTACTGAATGTAGTAACGAAAATCAGCAAGTAAAAGTATATTTCTGAGAAATATGAGTTTAACCATAAAGGCTGTATAAATTTGACTAAAACAGTACTCTATATATGACCCATGCTAGAAGAGCAGTGTAGAAGCTGCCTTACCTGGGATTGGGATGACAGGTATGTTCTCATTGGCCACCACCCGCGGGGAGCTGCTCTCCTCCACATAAAAGTGAGCAGTCTGGAAAAACCTCCTGGATGGACACAGAGAGGCACGGTGAAACTCACACCACAGCTACACATCAAGTCACAACTAAGTCTATTAGGGAGTCGTTATCCCATTGTTCTCAGATCCGGTCTGTCAACATGAGCGGCTGAATAGCGGCGTACAATGACATGGGAACAGGAGCAAACTGCTAATGAAAAGTCCCAGTACGGGGGACACAGCTGATTGCTCGCAGATAGGGCTGTTGTCGATGAGGAGATAGAGGGAACGCATTCTGAGCTGCTACAGGGACCAGGTAAACAACATCTGTAGCTACACAACTCTGCTGCTGCTAAAATTAGCTTTTCTCAAACTAATCCAAACACAATCTCTCCGCAGGGCATCAATAACCCACTAAGACGATGGCTTTTTGATCCATAAGGAAAAAGAACCAATTCAGCTGGACATTTCTTATAGGCTGCCTGCCGATGCTCAAAGAGTAGATTTAGAAAGTTAAAAAGTATTAAGTTTGAGATGAAAGTTCACAATGCGAACCCAACTTCAGGCAAGAAATACTTCTCTCTTCTATAGTGGGATTTGCAGCATGAAGAGCAAAGGCTCAAGGAAATTTCCGCAAGAGCAGAGTTCACAGACCACTCAAGCATTCAAATAAGTGAACCCATTTTGACCAATAATATGAGAAAGTCAATGTTCACGTTCTTCCATCTTCAAATATACAACAGAATATACAGGCAACACATTTCATTTCATTCCTAAAACAGCAGAAGCTTGATAATCTGGTCCTGTCCTACCTGTACTTGATGCAGAGCAGGGAGCAGATACTGGTCATTCTTTACGGCAAACAGCACAGAAGGATGGACAGGATGCAGAGAGGTAGAAAGAGGAGCAAAAGGAGGAGGGGATCACAGACGTTTGCATCACTAGCCTCTGCTCTAATGGCTCCCTGTGGGCGCACATGTGCTGGCGCTAACTAGCTGCACGCGTTACACCGGCTCCTCAGAGGGTAGAGGTGCAGAACACGATGGAAACTGCAGATATGTTTCACTTTGCTTGGCCTGACATGAACTCTGGTCTCTATCAGCATACAAAGTATGAAACAAGCTTAAGGTCCACTTCAGATTTAGTTCTATTACACAGTATCAGTGAAAATGTGTGGAGAAATGCTACAGTTTAATGACTTCACTGTCACTAAGAAAGGCTTTCAGAGCATGGAGAGTGTGAACGAGTTATTTCATCCTCAATCATGCGCTGGTCCCTAGGGGAAGTATGCAGTGTCTGAACTGTCTGGACTGTCACAACAACAGCTGTGATGGCCTTGTCTAATATCCCAGCAGCCCCTGCTCTTAGCACCAGTACAGTCTATTACACAAGCTTATTCCGTAAACTTGCAACATTTACCATAGTTTATGCTTGAATAAATGCATTTCTTCCTAATTATTATAATTATTATAATTTCATAAATCTTAGAATGCATTCGTTACATAAACAGCAGTTTTCTACAGACATGAGACCAGCAGAGGAAATGGTCCATAGTACTATTTGTAACTCATTAGCTATATCACGCGTGCCAGTGGCTTGGCCTGTGTAATTACTGGGCATCCAATGGCAGGCCTGGAAAGAAGCCCAGCAGATGAAGACACAGCTGGGACTGTGCTGCCAGTGGAGAGCCTTCAGGACTCCAGTGAGAACTGAGGTGGATGATAGCTTCATGTGCACTGTGCAAGTCAGACCAGCCAAGAAAACACCAGCATCCACAGAAAACGACAACTAATGTAAAGAGCAGAGATAAGCGTGGCAAGCACCGTCCAGGCAGGTGTAAATGTGTACTGAAGAAACCGGAAAATCCAGTAATTCAACCAGGTATAACGCTTTTGTTAACAGCACAATGTATGGATAAAGACAGTCCTGTCACTGATACCACTGTTGGCTGTAATGAGAACAGAGCCTGGAGGGTCAGTGTCTGGGACTAATGCCAGTTTAAGGTCCCTCAGGTTTTGCTGTACACAAATCTCTTCAATATGTAAGACGTTTATACACTTACCTCCAGTATACCATCACAATTAGCAGCATTATGAGGCAGAGCAGTGTAAGGGCAGACACCACCACTAGAGGCACTATCCACACCATCCGCCCCATTCCAGGCTGGGGGATTCGGGTAACATTTGATAAACTTGTCCTGTCTGACAGATAAAGGATAGATTCTGTTTACATTGTTGGTCCATTGCTCTAGTTTGACAAACCAAATCCTTCTGTATTTTGGCTTAAGTGAATAATAGGTCAAAATTTATAAACAAAAAAACTAAACTAAACAATGATAGATGTCAGTGAATACACAGGGTACAGCAGAAGCAGAGTGTCAACCCTACATGCATGTATGAAAACGACTAAAGTTTTAAAAAGGTGATAAATGAGTCTGAATGACAGCTAATGACTTGTGTAAAGAGTTCTCCTTGAAGTGAACTCTAAAACACAGTGTAGACTCGAAGCTATTCCTCACGGCACAGCGCCTCTGGCACAGCTTAGATTTGCCTGCAGGCCTCAGCGTTGTAGTGACAAAAGCCTGGAGCAGTGTCTTTGACTGGGAGGGAACAGTGAAGTCATGCTCTTTAATGGAGTTATTAGCTGTGCCATGTTGGGCAGTGTGTTTCTGTCAACAGAAGTTGGGGGACACATGTATCAGTAGTTGTGCTCTTACCGGTGTGGACTGAAAAGGGCCAGTTGTTATTGATCTTTGGGGCCACTGTGGAGCTTTGTGGGATCTGCATCTCTCCACTGTCACTGTGCGTCTCTAGATTGGGCTCTGTGTGAGTGTCTATATGAACCAGCTCCAGCCCCGCGGTGCTGTCGTGTACTGTGGTAGAGTACTCTGTCGTGGGTCTCGGTCCTTTCTGTTTGGCGGTGGGTGCTGGGGTGGGTGCAGCTGGCACCTGCGCCACAGTGCTGTTATCTTGTCTCTCCTCATTGGTGGGCACAGGTTTGGGCTTTTTCTTCTTCTCCTCTTCCTCCTCTTCTTCCTGGTCTCCTTCTTTCTCTCCGTCCTCATCCTCGTCTTGCTCACCCTCCTTCTGGCGCTCCTCAGTGGGGGCTTCGGTCTCTGGGCCTGCCTGGGTTGGGCCCTGCTCCATGCTGGACGGGGCTGTAGGGGGGGCTGTGGAGGTTCTGGGCTTTTGGGTGCCCTGGGGAGCGTGGGTGGGCCAAGCTGAACTGGGCAATGACGAGATGACCCCTCCGCCCACTCCCAAACCTGCCAGAAGGGTGCTCGTCACCACCGATGCTACTGTGGCCTGAGAGCCACTAGAGGAGGGGCCCATTCCTGTTGCCATGGAGACAATAGAGAAATGGATGCCAGAGGACGTCCATGTTGAGGAGCCTGAACTTATAGGAGCCATGTCTGCAGAAGAGGCCGGAGACAGAGTGGGCTGTGGACAAGAAGAGGAATACATGTAAGATAATATTAATGTGTGGTTTGTGTAATAGTTGTGTGGCGCATTAAGTATTTAACAAAACTCACTAACAGACAATTCACAATTTTAGACTCACGGTAAAATAATTCTCTTAAAATGGAATAATCTCAAGGATCAAATAGACACATAATAAATAATATGAAGTTCAAAATATTGTTTGATAATTGCATCTCACTGATATGAAGTACTGATTGAACAAGTAAATACAAGTGCTTAAGTACCATAAAATTCCCTTTGAACTGCCCTCCTCTGGCCTACTCACCATTCCAGTCTTGACAATGCGGGAGCCTTCAAAGATTCTTGTTGTGTTGGCTGTAAAACAGATTTATGCTTAATGTTATTCAAGGACAAAATGTGTAGCAAAGTCAAGTGAATTAAAATTAACAGTTCCACAGAGATGTAATAGGACATTAGAGATAATTAATGTCAAAGTAAAAGAAGTAGTTATAGTTCTAGTTATTGAGGGAAAAGCAAAACCAGATAAGGACACACACTGCATTAAGTTTGTATTTTTGGCCAAGACCTTTTCAGAGAAGCATAAACATAAATACTCAATATAACATAAACAACCAGAATATACTGCCTATACAACAGAAGAAGAAGAAGAAGAGGAAGGTACTTTGAGTGAGCTGCAAATTCACTTCAGAAATGTTTTCCTGCATACTGCATACAACAGTACTAAGACTCTAGAAATAGTTGAAAGCATTTGTATTACACATTTTACCATGAAAGGATAGACACAAAAGGTGCACCGTTATGTTTGTTTATATGCTCGTTTACACAAAATGAGCAAGCCCCATGAGTGGTGACCTTGACTCCGTCTTGAGCAAATCGGATTGAATATTCAGTGGTTTAACAGCTGCGGAAAATTTTAATTTCAAGAAGAATTCAGAGAAGACACAAAAATCCATATCTTGGCTGGTAGCAGCATGAATAAAAAGATGGAGAATTGATAATGCCAGATGGTGTGTCATTCTGAGGATTTATTATAAGGGTATATGTGATTTATGCTATAACTTTGTGCATTAAGTGGCTCCTCTAAAAATAGCAGATTGAGGTAAGCATGTTTACCTCTGAAGAGCAGCGTCTGGCTGAAGTCACTGCGCAGGTCGTGCTGACACACTGCCTGAACTCTGAACAGGTACAGGATATCAGGAGACACGTTGGTGATGACCGCTTGCTAGAAAAAGTAGAAATGATAGAAATAGATCAGTAAATTAATTCCTTTTTGGAAGAAATACCCATTTAGATGAACTTGGCTTTGTCAATTCTTCACTATTTCTGTAGAGTTGCTTTAATGAGAAGAAGTGTATGTCAGATCAATAGCCAAAACACTGCACAGATAAACAGAGGATTTGCTTTTTGTATATAGATGAACTAGCACACTGTCCTGGACAAATGCACGATGAAAGTGTCCCACTATTTCTCCCTCTCTTATATCTTAGTATTTAAAATAGTAAGAGAGCAGTTAGTTGACAGTTATTGTTACATTTCTCTGGGGGGACATAGCTGCTCTGGAAAATAAGTGGCTTCTACTGAGAGAGAATTCATTTACTTTTTGGTCGTAAAGCTTTGCTAAAAAGGCATATAACAGCTTTATGGACTGCTTCGCAAAGAAACGGTCTGTTCCTGTCACCTCTTGTGTCTTCTGTATCTTTACAATGTCATATAAAGAAAGGCAGTTGAATAGATGTAGTCTGCGCCCACTGCACTGGGTTTGGAGGAGGGAGGGGAATTGATAAATGACATTACACATGGATGCAGTTTCGTTAACCCACCAGTAGAAGGCAGTAGCAGCTGCCCATGGCCCTGTCAACAACTATGATGGGGCTCAATAAAACGCATGAACGGGCCACATGCACTGCCACTAGGAACATGATATGCAGTGAAGAGAGACTGTTATACCCCAGTGTGAATTTTTTTTATCTAAAGAAGCGGTCAAGCACATAGCCAGGACAAGTTGGGGTCAGCGGGCTTTCGGCTAGTGCACAGATGGGGCCCTAGATTCCCACAAGTGAAGAAAAAATATATATAGAGAAAGTGTGTCCAAGTCAGAGGACGGTGGTGAGAGTACGAGGTGTTGTAGGTGTATCTTTACAGAAGGGAGGATATATTTCAGAGACGATCAATGTTGTATTCAGCGTATAAGAGCGGACAGGCACTATCCAATGATCGCGGGTGTCAGAAAGTGCACAGAGATCTGAGGGACTAACATCCAGCTCCGGCTTCCTGCAGCGATCAGCTAAAAGACAGTCAGTGTTCAAAAGGATTCTTCAGGCAACGACGAATCCTTTAATGATTAAGGAGTTTTCAGCTGATATGAGAATAGAAATGTGGCTTTGTGTCAAGGAGGGTGACCTTAGAATGTGCAGACTTTGATGGGATTTGTTTTTTGTTTTTTTTTCTGTGACGCATGTGAAATGAAGGAGCTTATTGGTCGACTATCATTTACAAATAAAATCTACTTTATCTCACCTCAGATTAACAGAGCCAAGTGCTCACTCATTGATTCTGCAGAAATCCATGATGTTTTTCAACCCCCTGTGATAATTGAATCCTTCATTTTTTTCCCAATATGGTGGACCCTAATTGGCTAATCCACCTGTCAATCACGGCCAACTGAAAACGGGAAGATTCACCAGTGACCAGACTCCCAGCTTTGTAAAGTATTAAAGAAGTGTGTATTCTGGATCTCAGGCAAGTGGATTACCAACATATCTTCTGATTTGTTCTGGTTTTTTACACTTTGTACTGTTGAATGTAGAGCCAAGAAATAAACATAAAATGCACAAAGGCAAAAAATATAGTTATTCATTTAGTGAGAAACAGGTTACACCAGGATATATGAACATGAGTGTAAATAGTGAGATAGATAAGGTTGGATCAGCAGGTGTTTTGGCCGATGCTTAAAAGGTTTGGCCAGCACTGACACGTTATATTAGAGCGCGCAGCGTGTGGCGTGTCTATTTCAGGGCAGAGCAGAGTGCGAGCCCTTGTACTGAGGCCGCATGCAGAGTCCATCACCAACTGTCACTGCTCCTGCCGCCCTCTGATCCTGCCAACCACATCACAACTGTTTCAGATCTGCTCACTCATTCAACTCAACACAAATACAAGTCAAACCTCTCCCACTGACAATTTTTCAAGATAGTTTTTTTTTTTTTTTTTTATTTATAGGAGATTCAACTACAGAGGGACTTGTAATCATCAGTGGTTGTGTTCTTAGGCAAGACACTGTGAATGTGGCGTATTAAAGACTGGCTGACAGATTGGCAGTCTTGCATCCGTCAGTCTATCTCAGAGTGGTTGTGGTTACAATAGTAGCTCCATCAGTGAGGAGGGCTTGAATATGCAATGTAACATGTCTTTGAATTTCACAAAAAGCAATATAAAATCTAATTTATCACTATGTCTTGGGCATAAATGTAATGAGGAAAAAGGGACTCGAGTATAATCTAGCGAGGAAGTGCTGTGCATGTGTTTCAGTGTGGCCAAATTGAAGAAATGACTTAATAAGCAGATGTCATCTTGGAAATGTGTATCATTATTCTTTGTAAAAGAAGCTCATTAGAGAAATTTTAGATTATACTAATTGTATAAATGCTTCTCTAAATAATAGACTTTTCAATAGTATGATAAAAATATGTATTATGGCGTTAATACCACAATAATGCCTTGTCAAAGGTAGCTTGTGAAAACACCCGAAACTAGGCTAATACTCCAAGCATGTTTTTGGTTCAGCGATGGGTCAAAAGCATAGGACATATGTACAAACCCTTAGAGACAATAACATGTACCTGTACCTTACCTATCATCACATTCCCAACATCTCATTTCATTTTTTTTTCTTGTTTATCATTTCTGCACTCACCATGCTCTGATCCCCAGTCTCAGTGAAGGTCTTCTCATCGGCGACGTCACGCTTCACCCAGCTGTAGGAGACCATGTAGCTGGTGATGGGTGGATGGTAGATGGTCAGAGGGCGTTCCCAGCTAACCACCAGGGCAGTCCGGTTCAGGGGCTGGATCTTCATGTTCACTGGAGCACTGCTGCACACTGAAATACAACAGAAATACAGTCAGGCATATGGGTTTCATCAAGCAACAACTGTTGATCTTCAAAGTAAAAAGAAAGAAAGAAAAGAAAGAAGAAAACTGGACAAACATATGGATTCTCATTGTAAGTGACTTTGACAATGGGAAAATTTTTATGATTAAGGAGGCTGAGCTTGTGTGGGAGGTTGAACGCTACCGACTACATATAGTCGGCCTCACCTCCATGCACAGCTTGGGCTCTGGAACACAACTACTTGAGAGGTCGACGTCGGGGACAGGTCTCTCACTGCAGAGTACCTGGCCTTCTTAAAGTCCCTGGGAGGGGTACTAGACAGTGTAACAACCGGGGACTCCGTTGTTCTATTGGTGGACTTTAACACCCACATGGGCAATGACAATGACAGCTGGAGAGGGATGATCAAGAAGAACAGCCTCCCTGATCTGAACCCAAGTGGTGTTCCGTTATTACACCATGTTCGAGCACAAGGATGTCCATCAGTGCACGTGGCACCAGGAAACCCTAAGCCAGAGGTCGATGATCAACTTTGCTGGGGCAGAGCTGTCAACTGATCACCACCTGACTGTGAGTTTGATCCGCTGGCGGAGGAGGAACCCGGACAAACCTGGCAAACCCAAGCGTATCGTGAGGGTCTGTTGGAAACGTCTGGTGGAGCCCTCTGCCAGCAGGGTCTTCAAATTGCACCACTGGGAGAGATTCTTCCAGATCCCGGGGGAGGCTAGGGACATGGATTCTGACTGGGCCATGTTCTCCTCCTCCATTGATGTGGCTGCTCATAACTGTGGTTGTAAGGTCTGTGGTGCTTCTCCCAGCGGCAACCCCCGAACCCGGTGGTGGACACCGGAAGTAAGTCCACATGTGCTTTGTGGATCTGGAGAAGGCATTCGACCGTGTCCCCCTTGGTGCCCTTTGGGGGTGCTCCGGGGCCCTTTGCTAGGAGTTTCATCAGGCCAGGACCTGCACTGGGGTGGTTTGCAGCAGAGTATGAAGCTGTTGGGATGAGCTCCTCCAATTCTGAGGCCATGGTTCTCGACCGGAAAAAGGTGGATTGCCCACTCTGGGTGGTGAGTCCTTGCCTCAATGGAGGACTTCAAGTATGGGTTTTGTTCATGAGTGAGGGAAGGATGGACTGCGAGATGGATCGGAGCAGTGTCCACAATGATGCTGTTACTATATTGGACTGTTGAGGTGAAGAACAAGCTGAGATAAAAGACAAAGCTCTTGATTTACTGCTCAATCTACGTTCCTACCATCAACTATGGTCATGAGCTTTGGGAAATACAAGACGCTTCCCCAGGGAGGTGTTCTGGGCATGTCCCACTGGGAGGAGGCCCTAAGGAAGACCCAGGACACGCTGGAGGGACTATGTCTCTCGACTGACCGGGGAACACCTCTGGGTCTCACCGGAAGAGCATGTCTGGGGTGAGGGAAGTCTGGGAGTCCCTGCTTAGACTGCTGCCCCCGCAACCTGGCCCCATATAAGCAGAAGAAAAAAATGGATGGATACTGCAAAGGGCAAAACAAAACTACATTTATTCATGTCTTTATTATATGAATATAATTTGATTTATTTCAATTTGCGTATTTCTTTTAAAAACTGTAAATATTTCAATCTTAATAAAACAGCTATACTTCAATGTGATATTACTCAAGAAGTTAAAATATATAGAAATGTGTCATTGAAATGTGTAAGTAAACTTCAAGTACAGATATCAAGTACACTTATCAAGTACACTAGTAAGAATCTTTTTTTAATGATTTCTCTATTTTCCACTAAATCCCCAAAGAAATATTGGAAGGTAATAATGGCAGAACAAAGGTATCAATTTAAAATGACAGGCATTTGGAAGGAGGAGCACTTGACTAAAGGTTTGTGTCTGTTTAAAATCAGGGTCTTTTTTTTTTTATAACAGTCCAAACATTACCGCAAGCTGCTGACTCAACTTTAAAGCCCCTTCCATGGAGGAGCCTGGGAGGTGCCGCAGATACAGTAACTCAATAACAGAAACACTCCAGGAGGCTTTGGCTCAGGTCACTCCCAATCTCTGCTATCTGTCAGTGATCTGCGCATCTGTCTGCTGCGTGCACGGAAATGCCAAACTAGAATTTAGAGCAGCAGGAAAGACAGTCGCCTTTGTCCACAAACAATAAATTCTGATAAAGTAGTCAAATTTAATTTGACAGAGGCAACACAATTTAAAATGTCTAAAATGTCATCTATACTCAACAGCTAATTAGGCTAACTGTCTGGAAAATGTAGTTTCATTTCCCATGTTGTTTGATGCCTCATTCAGACTTTTTTTTTTTTTTTTAAGAGCAGTGACTCTTTTGATGTCACAATATACATTT
The DNA here is from genome assembly GCF_009829125.3 of Periophthalmus magnuspinnatus. Classification (NCBI taxonomy): domain Eukaryota; kingdom Metazoa; phylum Chordata; class Actinopteri; order Gobiiformes; family Gobiidae; genus Periophthalmus; species Periophthalmus magnuspinnatus. Next base: position 25,430,392 of record NC_047130.1, on the reverse strand, counting down.
CAAAGTTTACAAATGTACTTTTTATTATTTGCTATTCAGAAAATGCTAAATCACATTTAATACGGTAATCTTAATACAACGGTACATTACATATAGTTATGTGAGATTTCACACAAATCCATGCTGGAAGACATATTTATTTATATCTAATGGGAAATGACACATTGTTATAATTAGTAGTCCATGTTAACACCATGCTGTCATGTTCATGATGAGACAATGTGCCTGTAGGGGGCAGTATTGTCAGGGGTATAGACAGAGATACATATTAGGTTCTGTCACTCTGACTAAGGGAGTATCTGGACATGGTTACAGGCACATCAGGGCAACAGCAATCAGAATATGTGTCGACTGATTATGCACATTCGGGGTTAGTGCCAAATTGAAATTGTCACCACAATTTTCTCCATTTGCACAGAGAAGGTATGGTGCGAATGATGTGACGTGATATGTGCAAAAGATCCATCACTCAGAGGAGCATAGGGGACTCAAAAACAATCGCAAAGGAAATCTGGGGGTGTTGATGAGGTGTGAAAGGTGTCAAATGCATTCTAACACATCAAACGACAGGAATCAACAAGATGCAATGAGTAACAGCTGAAGATATCATCATGTGTCATTACAGATAAACCAGCCAACAGCCTCGGCGCCCGGCAACACCAAAATCCACATCTGGCACAACACCCAGTGTAGGCAGTACATCTCTAATAAACAGATGTTTGGTCTAATCTCCCAGCAGATTTATGTGTATGCATTTAGTGTCCATTTAACAGCATTTAAATAGAAAGCAAAACATATACAATTCCCCTCTAATTAAAATTGAACTATCGTAGGAAAATAGTGATTTGCAAATGTCATCTACCACATTCACACAATATAGAAGATAAACAATATATTATATGCAAATTGGTAGCAGAATGTCCCAAAAAGTTGGAACAGTCAGTGGCAGGCAAAGAAAGAATACTAGAAGCGACTGAAGAAGCATTTTAGATAAACTCGCAACATTTTGGTAATATGAAGAAATCATTTTACCTCAATAGAAATATAGACGCTAAATAAATATCACTTATTCTGACTAAAACTCAGTTTTTAGATGTGCTGTATCAAGTAATTCCAAATTCAACTAATATTTACAAAATAGCAAAACACTAGAGTTTCCACAGCTCAAATGTTTTTTAATGTTCAAGTACATCAAAAATAACCTCTTAAGAGATTCAAAAGTCTTAAGTTTTCAGTTTTTATTAGCAGTTTGCACAACACCAAACTTTTCCCTCCAAACTGGTTGAACTACTGCGGGCAAAAGCTGAAAGATTTGTTTACAAGTTTACAACAGTTCAGAAAAACACACAAACCCTGTTTTATGCACGCCCATGTCTCTGTGTCTTCACCTCAGCAGTACTCAGAACAGTACAAAATCTTTCTCCTGGCAGGTTTTACCACACGGGGCTGCACCAAACCCACTGTTGTCAACAAACGCATTCACATTCTGACTTTTTGTGGTGGAAATGCCACAAAAACTAAAACAGCTCAACAGTTAATATTTCATGTCTTCCCTTTTCAGGCAATGTTTTGATGATACTTATTACTGTGGATATAGCCGTGTGCATCCGTCCTGATTCCCCTAATTGCATGCGTATTTCCTTCACTTGTGTCATCTCCTCCCAGAAGCGATAGACGGAAAACATGCAAGCAAAGAGGGGATCTTTTTTTAGATAAATAAGATGTCCTTGTGGCTGGGTTGTAATGCGAAGCGGCATCTCTTTACGGCGATGACTGCGCGGCTGATCAGCTGTCATTTGGCTCCGAGATGCTCTCTGGAAACAAGGAAAATGATCTCCTCAAGCAAAACATGCTCAAAGTGCAGTACAGGTCCCACTGGTGGTACTGGCTCTATATAAAACATGGACAAGAATGGCATCTCATATCTCCATGCACTAATAATAATGATAATGACTACACTCAGCTTTGTTATTCTGTTATTACATAAGAAACTATTTAAATGTATTATTACTCTAGATGTACTGTATCAACAGTTTATTAATTACTGTTACTTACAGGGTTGTCAAAAGTAATGAAAATCAGACACTAATCAATACTAAAACTAGTATTGAAACTCATTTGAGCAAGTATGTCACATTCACAGGACACATTAAGTATACACATGTGGAGCCTACGACGACAGAGGGATTACCATAATATACAAGATACCACACTGTCATCATCAGTGTGATATCGTAACTGGTATTGAGTATTAAGTCTATTCTTTAGTAGTGAAATTGGGAAATTTCTTGACAACAACATGCTTACATAGACTATCATTTATTAATTACTAAATAAAGCCAAATTTAGTCATGTACCTATGCTAAATTAATATGCAAATTAAGACAATATATTATATAGGACCATACACAGAAAAAAGTTGTAAGGAAAGCAGAGGAAACTATGACAGCTGTGCAAACTATAAATACAGATTTATAAATACTTAGGTCTATGCACTGTATAAATAGAACTTTGAAAGGTGCATATTTTCAAAGGGAAAACTTGGTGTAAATAGTCCGAGAAACAGTGTCCAAACAAACAACACTGACTGAAGTATTTCATTATATTTCACTTAAGTCTTTTCCAATGCAACTCAACTTTAATAGCATCCCTGCACTTTTAAATGCAAATATGACACATACAAAGCAAGGACAAGAGTAAATATGCATCATGATTCGATTAGGATCAATCATTCTATCAAAGGCAGGAGACGTTAAAAATACAGAGTCCTTGAGTGACCGAAGACTAGACACATCTGTTGTCCTCAATATTTACATCACGTTCCAAATTATTATGCAAATTGTGTTTAAGTGTCATAAACGTAATCCTTTTTGTTTTCCAGTGAAACTCAATTGTGTCTCAGGGCTCTTTGGGTCAGTGAAATCAACCTCAGACACCTGTGCCAATTGGTTTGCCAGGTAAGTCCAATTAAAGGAAAAAAATACTTAAGGATGTTCCACTTTCAGACCACCATTTTCAAGCAATATGGGGAAAAATAAGGATCTCTCTAGGGCCAAAAAGCGTGAAAGAGTTGAATATCTTGGACAAGGTATGAAAACCTTAGCTACAAATCTCTTAATAGTACAATGATCACGCTTAAGTTTTCATGAAATGTCTGATTCAGAGCACACATGGATTCATGCAGATAAAGGCACAATGAGGAAGTTTTCTGCCAGACAAATACATTGGATTATGAGAGCAGCTGCTAAAATGCCATTACGAAGCAGCAAACAGGTATTTGAAGCTGCTGGTGCCTCTGGAGACCCACAAACATCAAGGTGTAAGATCCTCCAGAGGCTTGCAGTTACGCATAAAACGTCTATTTTGGCCACCCTTAACCAATGCTCACAGCAGAAACGGCTCCAGTGGGCCCCGAGATACATGAAGACTCATTTTGAAACAGTCGTGTTCACTGAGGAGTGCCATGCAACCCTGAACTGTCCAAATGGATAGAGCGGTGGATGGAGTGGTGTACGGCCACCATGTCCCAACAAGGCTGCGACATCAGTAAGGATGTGTCGGAGTCATGCCCCTGTAGGGAAAATGACCTCTGTAAAGTATGTGGAGTTTCTGACTGACCACGTTCTTCCATGGCACAAAAAGAAGAATTGTGCTTTCTGTAGCAAAATCATCTTCATGCCTGACAAAGCACCACCTCATGTTGCGAGGAACATCTCTGCATCATTGGGCATAAAAGAAGAGAAACTCATGGTTTGGTCCCATCCTCCCCTGACCTCAACCCTACTGAGAACCTTTGGAGCATCCTCAAGTGAAAGATCTATGGTTGGAGCCAGTTTACATTCAAGCAGAAAATTGCCACAAACTCACAAGTTCAATGGATGCAAGAAATGTGAAGCTCATATCAAATTATGTCTCCTTTGTTAAAATGTAACTTGATCTGATGTTTTTTGTAAAGGTTGATGACTTGAAAATTATGATGAGTGTCATTTATATTGACAATTTGGCAAAATCAGAGAAAAATATCATTTGTAAAATAATTTGGACAGTGTACACAGCAGCTGTCAAGTCCATTCTGACAACAACAAGCCCCGCCCTAAAACGTTTTGCATCAAACCGTTTTGTGTATACTTGGTAAAGTGGGTAAAATGAAAAGAAAAAAATGACATATGGAGTAGACTAATCTTTTTATGAATTAATTATTATACACGTAACAATAGGATAATTGAAAGAATCAATAACAGATTTAAAAGCAATCAATACTGCAAATATAATAAACTGATATGCAAATGACTTTTACGTCGCAAAGCAAATGAATTTTTAACCGTTCATTAAGCATCGTTTGGTAATCAGCGTGAATGAAAGTACAGCTTTAACTTTTGACACAAGACTAATTACTGGTGCTCGTCTCCATGAAGCTGTTACTGTGGAACTATTGATCTTCCATTTATTCAGTTATATAGGCGTTTTAATATAAACCCAGGCATAGTGTCATCACCTGTTTATCTCTATATAGACAGACATGTTTACTGCCATACTAAACATCCCACGTAAAGCAATCACATCTCCATGGAGCCACTATAAAACTCTGATATTCTAATATGGACCAAATATTCTCACATTTAGTCCTCTCTGCACATATTGATTTCAATGGTTTTCTTTTTTGACATTGTTAAAAAATGCATAAACCCATTGCAGGGCACTACAATTGTTACCAGCAGCAAGCAAAAAAAAAAAAAAAAAAGGAGGGAAGAGAAAACTACAGATCTGGAGTTCACATTTTTCCTCACTGCCTTCTGACATAGTGCCACAAAAGCAATTTCACAACTTAATTTGTATGGGTCTATTTTAGCCGTGCCACATATTAATGATGATTGCTGATCAGGCTAGTTCAAGTGCTTCCAACTTCATCACAAGCATTCCCAATCAATTCTGCGCGCCAGACACCGACAACACCACTTTAAGCAGCAGCAGCCTTTCTCATTAGTCTCCATATTTCCTGTACTGTTGACTTGAAAAATGAGCCCCAAAATGAACACAGCAAACCAGCCAGCCAAACAAACATGGAATTTAGTTTTAATATTACATGTAATTCTGGATTAAGTACCAACAGTGTGGGACAAAAAAGATATTGTTTTGTTTGCCCTGATTTAGCCTGCTTATCCATCACAACAATACTAGATGAGACTCCTAAAAAATTCCATCAAAGTGCTCATTATTCATTCCCGTTGTGGCATTCTAGGTTGATGTACTGACCAAGAACAAACAGTGTGGAAAAAGCTCCAGAAAAATGTAACTTGAGGATAAAAGCTAATAGGGAGCCAATTAGGGTGCCTTCTGAAGACTGTGAATTTAACACTGGGCACAGAATAATCATTTTTGCCAGTGTCACAGCAGGAAATTTGGTAGATTAGATAATGTTAGAAGTTTTTTTTTTATTTCGATATACCCTAAAGACTACAAGCTTGAAGTTCACACATAAAAAAACATATTTTATCCCACATCAAACGCAGTAGGTTATTCAAATATGACAAACTCTGCTTAAATATAAATTCACGACTTAAGTAAATGGTCTGATACACATAGGCCTGTAATTCTCCTGTGGTCAACAAAATAAACTAATACTACTAATAATAATACTGTTACTGCTATTGATCTGTACATAAATAGGGATGTTAAGATGTTTTGTATAATCAATAATAGTGATAGTTATTGAGGTCCAATATAAACATGAGAAATAAAAATCCATCAAAACCGCATCATTGTGTATTGTCTGTTTGTTTGGGGACAGTAAAGTCTGAAATCTTACGTTCAGTCTATACCTAAATGTGAAATGGTTTTTAATCTGGTTGTTTATGCCACACATAACTTTACTTTGTCATTCAGAGAGTTTAATTTCATAAAGTTGGTCACACACTAGAGCAATGGTTCTATTTGAATTAAAGTCAGGTAAAGAGTTCACAGTTTTTTGTTTGGTGTCAATAAAATAAAATGATCACATATCATCTCACAATAATAAACACTTAATATCATGTCATCTCCAATCATGCATTAAAAACAACCTTTTTGTAGTTTTTGTATCTGATTTCGAAGCGGTGCAGCAGTTTTCACCTGACAAACTGCAATTCCTTCCTCAGTCGAGAGAAAGAGCCATTTTTGTTTTTTTGACACTCCAGTCACAATATGTTGCCATATTACTGTGTCCTAGCTCGCTGTGCCAAGAGAGTCATCTAAAAAGATTATTGGCAAACTCCACGGGACCAAACGTTACAATCAATATCAAAATGCACTTATCCTTCCATCTCACCTTTAGAGGCCTCTGTACTTTGTGGGTTTCCTAGAATCTCAGTCAGGTCCTTCTGCCAGGCGTCTTTCACTGCAGACTTAAAAACCTTTCTGCCATCCAGATCCTGCTGCGGTCGGAAGTTGTTTCTTAGATACTCCACTGACTTCACATGGTCTTGCTGCTCCGTGGTAAATATGGAATAAAAGGACTCCAGCTAAAAGAGAAACAAAAACAGCAATTGTAGGAAAATTTTGAATGATTTTGTCAGTGTGAAAATGCTGTTGTGGCCACTTGCAAGACTGAAGCTCAACATTTGCTTGGAATATTCTCACCACAGGCAGCGATGGCACTGGCTTCATCATCCTGGCTACCTACGGGGTTGTAACTTCTCAATGGGGCAAATTTGTGGCCATTGATTGCTGAGAATGATCTCCCGCCGTGTGCCGTAATGACTACACATTACCAATACTGCGGAATCAATGTGTGCTATGCGTGGCTCGGGGAGAAATGAATTACAGGTTTATAAAAGACTATCAGAGAGTCACCAACACAGAGGCCCTGGTCAATATTCTGTGGCGGCACAAAGTCATTTCAAAACAAAAGACTTGTCCTGCCGCAAGCTGATAGATATTCCACCAAGCCCTGCATTTCTGCGGCACTAGAGACTCTGCAGCTGGAGAACTGGATGTGAATAAAGGGATGCAGTGTAAGGGATCAGCAGAAAAGCACAGGGCATGATTTGGCATATATTATCTCCCCAAATCACAAAACACTGGGCGTCTGAGGTAAGCCAATAGACAGCTGAGTGGTATAAGGTCAATCCAAAAGTGTTATAGTTAAAAAAATATTAAAATGAAAGCCAGGGTACCTGCTTTTCACACAGTGGAAGGAGGAGGAGTATTTAAATCTGTCAAAAATAATTTCCACCTCTCAAAAAGTCTTTAACATATCTTTAATATCAATATGTGCACATGGCTTTAGAACCAAAACTCTGGTGGACCTCCCAAGTGCAGCCAGTCAGAGCGCTGCTTTCTGTGCTTACTTTTGAGTTAACGAGAAATAAAAATATTAGCTGCAGACGGCCCGCAGGGGTCTCATTTTGTCACAGAATGCCGCTTTTATAATATACTCAACACAATTTACTTACTTTACTTACAAATAAAAGTAATGTTCCCCAGCTTTAAATGTGCACTTCATAACTTTTCTCTTATACTGTCTGCTTCTCCATGTTGATGTTATTAGTTTGAAGGGAATGTTCCACAGAACAGAAAAAATGCATTATCCATCTTCATGAAGACAAGCAGCTTACAGCAAGAATGTATTTTAGCAAACACAACATAATTTAATAAACACAAGACAGATGCATTTAATGCCTTACTGTGGAACATTCCTGGCAGAAGAAAATAGAAGAAATAACATCTACTTGGAAACAACAAGTGGCACACCCTCCAAACTTACATAGTCAAGTTAAGCCAATTTTTTTTTTTTTTTTTTCAATTGACTACATAAAATCAGCTGTTTTATTGAAATTTGGCCGATTAATTTCTTTTAAAACAAGATGATCATTCAGACTCAATCACATTAGAATCTATTACTGAAATGGTGACAGTAAAATAGTGTTATTAGTATCCTTGGCTTTGTGCTTGGTCTGTTGACCCTGTTTGAGGCGCCTTACTGCAGTCTAATTTAGAAAGGAGCTTTTGTTTTAAATTCCAGAGTCTAATAAATTAGCTTTCCAAAACACGACAATCGGATTTTAATATGAGCCCAAATGTTATAGCTTTTATTAGATTTACTCTCCATTACAATGTGTTTTCGTTTACATTTCACACTGCATATAGCTTTCTTGGAGTCGTGCTGAAAGCCAAGATTAATTTTAAACATATGTTCTATGTTAATGCAAATGAATGAACATTTAAATTAAAATTAATACAGCCATCCAACTTTTACAACCATTTAGTATGTATGAGCTCACAGGCATTGTTTCAGGCCAGCAGTTTGATATAAGCATATAAGTGCCATATAGCCACTGGCTCTACCCTTTCCCCCTGTCGCTGTGTAATCATCCACTACATCGGTGCTTGTGGAGTCATATGCAAAGGAGCTGGACTGGAATATCTGGAATATAGGGAGATAGAAACAAAATAGAGATATATAGGAAAGGAAATGCCAGTTTTCTTCACTGTGTTGGCAAAGCATCTCAATGTGTGGAGGATATCACTTTTAGTGCTACAGAAAATGTCACAATAAAAGGTAATATTGAAACTACCATCTTTAATACCGTAAAGCAGTGTAATCTTAACAAACTACTCTAAATTTACAGTATTGCTAAAAAAAAACATAAGCTGTAATAAATAAATAGCACACTGAAACAAGTTAGTGTTGATAAGGAATTATACAACAAAAAAAATATTATTAAAAAAATATGTACAGATAATAATTATATATTATAGATATATTGAGGCCCAAAAATGTTATCATTGCAATATTGAACAAAAAGTATACAAAAAACTGTGAAAGGTACCTGCGAAAGAGAAACATAGACAGGTTTGGAGAAGATGATCCACTCCACCACTTTGCTGCACGGAGGAGTGGTCAGAGATCCAGTGTATCGGAAGTAACTGTCCACTGATGACGGCAGCAGGTCCCTCAGGACAAAAGACCTCAGGTTGGTCTCTTTTTCTGCAAAGAAAAAAGAAGACAAAAAGGAACAATGTTAAAGCTTTGCAGTGTAACTTTGGTGGTGGTTATCTGGTTCAAAAGTCTCTATAACCATAGTTTTATAAATTAAAACAACACAAATGGTAGTATTTGTTTTCGATATTGATAAAACAAATCATGCAATGGCAGAAAGAAGCATTTTTGTACATTTTTGTTACTGTGTCACTCAGGGAAGTTACAAATAATATAAGATTTCTGTATGATTATCAAAAACAGCGTTAATGATTCAATATTCAGTGCAATGAGATGATGTTCACATTGGAACATGTGGCATGTGGTATATGTTTTTGTTTAGTACAAAGCTTTATATCACACTGCTGCTCTTGCCAAGTGTTTGACAAACACAGTATAGCATGACGTCCACTCAGACAGTGTGCTTTTCAGAGAGACTATAGGAGAGACGCTACATACATTTGACTGTATCCATTTGCATATAATGGGCCTACTTGTATTTCTCATTCTCACTCTACACCTTTTCTCTCCTGAAAGCATACACTAAGCTATGTTTCTACTTACAACAAGGTCATTCAATTTAAACAGTCCCTGTGGCATTTCACAGCCTTCCCTGCACCATCCAGAGGAATGCTGGTGGCAACATTTAAAAGGCTTCAGCAGTTGTTATCACCGTGCCTAGATCAGTGTTCCCAGATGGGATGCGCAGAGGGGAGTGGAGAGAGAGGACGGAGCGAGAAAGGAGATAGAGAAAGAGAGAGGGATAGGGAGAGGGGGAAAGGAAGAGAGGCAGATAAAATGGCCAGCTCAGACAGACAGCTGATCTCTTGTTGGGTGGCTTCCCGCACCGCTTCATGTAACAACTGTGGCGCAGGCTGCCAGGATTTCGGCGGATCTCAATGATTACCACATTGGTTCAGGGCAAAGCCATGTAAACCAAACAAGACACAGGGATCATCACACCACCCTCTGCATACACTCCATGGCCACTTCAAGTCACTGCTCACTCCATGATTGTGGACAGGAAAACTTCCACTTTATGTCAGAGCCAATAGCAGATGATTTGATGTGGGAAGTAGCCAAAAGTGCATTCAAGTGGGATTACAGCAACTTCAAAATGGTGCACTATGTAACTTTTCTGGAGGGGGGGGGTCTGTCATTATGGAGTTTTTGAGAGCTACTGCTTTGCCTGGAATGTTCCACAGTATGGCGTTAATTTTATCTTTATCTTATTTATCAAATTGGTGTTTTTATTGCTAATCGATGCCTAAATACAACAGAAGTTTATTCAACTATGCAACATTCTAGGCAAAGCAATAATAACCAGAAAAGTTACAAAGTGCACTTTTAAATCATAATTAGTATATTGCAGTAATTCTCTACAAAACAACTTGTCAGAAACTGAACTTCATAACACTCTTACTTGACGTATATAACAACTACTGGGAAAAAATAAATCAACTTATGTAAGCGGAATGTAGCCATCACTTTCCACCGCTCTGTCCTTATCTAAAACGCACAGAAGTAGGGTGTGGTTTGTGTTTGATGGCAGCAGTACTGAGACACTGGGCCTCAAATTGAGTATTCACTGGCTTTCTTCTCCTGTGGGTCTGCAGACAAGCGTACGTGCCCTATCGCTCACAGGCCAGAGAGATGCTGATGGATGCATGACGCTGGGATAACGAGCTTGAGGAAAACCAAACCATTTTAACGAGGGAGGAGGCGAGCGGTGTTTAGCAGCCAGCAGGAAAACCGGCATCCAGAAAGAGAGGAAAAAAAAGAAAAGGAGAGACCACTGCTTCCACATGCAGACACAGATGAGAGATAGTGGGGGGCTAGCACAAACATCGCAAAATACAAACTCAGCCAGAGACAGATTGGGCTTCATAAAGGGCTATAGTGTAAGCAATACTCTTCATCGCATTCATATTTAAGCTCCGCTGTTCTTCTGGCAGCTGTGAAATTAAAATCACATCCAAAATGGCCTCCCAGCTCATAATCAGCGAATCGTATTAATCAAAGCAACTCACTACCACGTAGCGTACTTCCAATTATCTCAATATAATGTTAAAGGTTGCCTGTGAACCTTGATATTAAGGACAGGCGCACCATTAGATGAAGTGCAGTAGCTTTATCGGCTAAGTTTTTGTTGGAGATCAGTTTGTTTAGCTAATGATATCTGCCCAAAAAAACATTAAGGCACTTAGAGGAGAGCTTCCCTTATTATTAACTGTGGAATAATATTTCCCCATGCAACATTATTGGGTGATTTAAAATGCTATGGTCCATTTTGTTTGCACTTGTATTAATATTCGGACATGACTAGGAGACAACTAATCAGTCGATACATACATCACGGTTGAAAAAACAGATACCCACATAATAATTGATGCTAAAACTACTATTGGTAGAATGATGTCATAGTCTCTGATGAGGGAGAAGAGCCAGATTGTCCTACACAACACTGTACTTTGTTATGAAATATCTAAAAGGTAAATTCACAAATGTTGTATCTGATCATTTCTATTATTGATTAGATCCAAGAACTCACTATATTACAACAGGAATCTACATTTTAACAAAAGCAATATTACCTGCCCCATCTGTATTAAATATTGGCCCATAAAATGTGACATCAACCCAGCAAATGATGATACTAATTGGAGTTGATCTATATTAGAACTTAGTATTGAAATCATGTATCAAAGTAACAGTAGAAATTTTACTCGTTATAACACAAATATACACACAACCAAAACAAAACCATAAAAAATATCTTCAAAACCTTATTGGACAAAGGTACTGTAAGAACAAAAGTGAATGGTCCAGATACGGATCAACCAAAACAAAAACTTCTCAAAACGAGTGGGCAAGTCCAGTTCTTCAGCTAATCCAGCAAATCAACAATTGTTATTCAAAGCGCAGTTCTTCTTAATCATCATCAGTGCCTCATGCACAAAATCACATGTTAGCAGCCCCCAGGAGAGCCACTGCGACCAACCTTGATATTATTTAATCAGATTCAGATATGCTCCTTCAGTTTGCGATGTTAAAAGTGCCGACAGCAGGTAGTCAAGCAAGGCGTTCATATCCATGTAAACAAACCTGCAAGTCCCTAGATACAGTGAAGGATTACACACTTAAGACCAAAACAGATGCTTATGGCCATATAAGCAGTAATGCATAACAATTTGTGCTAAAGAATGAGCCGTGGCATAAAGTGCATTTTAAACATAAAGATCATAATGAACATGAAGGATGTGCTGTGAATGCATTTACAAGCAAAGCAGAATAAACCAAAGTGCTCTCTAATTGATACACCAATGTAATTAATAGTTGTGTCTTTTGAGCAGCGCTCCTTGGAGGTCTATGTACGCAGAAGAGGAGGCGGTATCCTCTGGAATTTGCCTCCTTTTGAAGTTAAACTGCAGCTCATAGCATTAATTTAGATTGTAATGTGTGATTTTTTTATCATTAACCTGGTTACCTTAGACTGAATGTAAAATGCATGTGTTTGAAATCTGTCAGTAATGAGACTTGAAAGAAAAAAAAAATCATATGAACGTGAACTTTCCAAAGTTTAACAAAAGATAAAAGCTACAATAAATGGAAATTAGAAGCGGTTTCATTAAATTAGTGTGACAGATCAGAGAAATGCATAGACAATAAGAGGTAGTTATAATTGGTAAACGTTATTTCGCAAGTTATATAGTTAGCCAACAAGCACTGCAAATCTGATTAAATGGTATTAATATTATAGAAACATTACATAACTTTGACTTGGATGTAATAAGGTTGTTTAAATGTACTGGCTCATTTTGTCCTAGAGAGAAAAAACTAACGATTGAATTGATGAACCAAAAACCCCACTATTTTTCCTACCACACTTTAAAGTTCAACTACTACTGAAATCATGCTACGTGTTGTGTGCATTCTCACCATGATGGACGACTCCCTTCAGCCCCTGGATGATAGGCTCCACAGCTGGATTGTCTTTCTGCCCCAGCTGCAAAAAACGGCCAGAGAAAAAAGGATTACACCGAGATTACAGGCCTGGGCACCATAATCTGACATAATAACTGAAGTGGGTCAATATAAACAAATCAGACTGTCAACACCAGCAGCAGCCTGGTAATTCAGGGAAATATATCTGAAACAAGATTAATGGAACATGTGAAGACGCAGAGCTTTTTTGAAGACTGCATCATGCAATTTTTAGAGTTTTACGGCGAGGATGTTGTGAGATTGTGGTTGGCAGGTGATCAGACTCTGCCTACAAATAGACCCCAAAATACTGGCAGAGCTTATTGGTCATAGCGGTTGATCTCTAATTTTAATATGGTTTAAAATATCCATATTTCCATTTAAAGCTGCTTACGGTGAAACAACCAGAAGGATACATGCATCTTTATAGTACTACAATTTGTGACGTTTCTTAAAAATGTTGTGCCTTGTTGTGCGGGGTTATGCCTGGAAAACCTTACATAACCTTGATTAATTGGACACCCCCAAAGTTATGCTTTTCAGATTTGGAATAATGGACCGGAATAATGTGCAAAACGTAACAATAATACGCCTAGAGCTAAACTGTCTCTAGGGAACACCAGCGGATACCTTTTAAGTCTCTTTATGACTCCCTGTACAACACACCATTACTGTTTAGCACCATATTTTACATTATTCCCAATGTCCTACTTAATAGACAAGGCTGGACAAAACAGTGCTGGGACATGGGGACCCACTCTCCCCTGCCGAACATTAATTCAGGTCAGTCAAAGGAGAATAATTGTGTGGGAATGAATGCTGAATGTGGATAATATGCGCACCTTAGAGGCCATTAATAGGCCTTTGGGGAGCATCCAAAGAAGTCCATCCATTGATTAGAACTGGTAAATCTCAGCCTGTGTGTGTGTGTGCTAGCTTTAGACTATCCCACAGTAAACTGCAGCTCAGCGGATTGTGTATGTTGGTGCTAATTGCAGTAAGCAATAGGGCTGTCGGGATCCAGTGGAGGCATTTAGGTGCTGCCTACGTGCACGGTCCATCACTGTCTAAGTGCAGACCTACATTAGAAACACCTGTGTCCCCATTCCAGCCTGACTCTGCAGGAGAGCTGACCCTGGCCTGTGTACCATTAAGTCCAATAGAGGCTGCTATTGATCACATGGGATTACGAACACACTTACTTTGAACAGAAAATTAGGAGGACAGGCTGGGCTCTGTGCTCTCCATGGTTCATTAATTTCTGGAGTGGTTTAACTCAAATTGGGAATGTTCATGTCCAACTTAGGAAGGGGCCTTTCAGGGCAATTTGTAGTATTTTAGAGTGCACGTCCAGACTGCAGGAGAGCAGGAACAGTACATATAATTACACAAAACATGAAAGTTATAAATCCTTGGCCAACTTATTCCGATTTGGGGTCATGGATGGCTGGAGCCTATCCAATCAACTATCAGGCTATATAGGTGGAGCACTCTAGGCTATGGGCAGCTGGTCACAAGTCTGATATAGAATGACATGCAACAGTTCACTCCGGTTTATTCACTGGATTCTCAAAGTCACCAACACATGCACTGGGTGATGTAAGAAAGAGAGGAAATCACACAGAGGAGATACACTAGATCAATGAAAGCTATTGGGCATCAGTCAGAAGATTGCAGTCTAAAATTATAAAACGCCATTCCTTTCAAAGTACTGTACATTGGGTAGCGATGATCCAAAATGGAGATTTATGAGCCAATAATAGATATCAGATATTTGGCTTGCTGCTGTGGCTCATAACCAGTATTTGCTGATTGAGACAGCTGTTAAAATCCATGGATCCACAAATTAATTTTAAAGGGCCTATATTACACCATTTTCTGATCTAAGTTATGTTGTTTTTTCCTAATCAAAAACCCGCTGTTCATTTTGTTTTATTCATACATGTTTAACACACAAGGCATGCAAATTTAGTTTTTCTCTCAAACTGAAAACTCCCCGTTTCCACCTTGTGATGTCATGTGGTAATACATACACCTTCACTAGAATCATTTGGATATTTTCAGCTCTGAAATTGTCAAACTCTACTGAACAAAAAGTAAAAGGTAGTCGTTAAATTGAAAACTACAGCTTCATGACATCATAAGGTGGAACAGAGCATTTTGAGCTCTGGAGATGTAACAGACTAATAATAAAGAGTTACTCAAACACGTGTGAATGAAATAAAACTCAACTCCAGGTATATTTTTGATGAGGTTACAACATAACATAACTAAAAGCTCACAAGAGTCAATTTTGCATAGTATAACCTTTATATCAACCTTTAAGTTGACGTGATAAATGAATAAATTCACTTTTTACTTTTATAACAACAAAAAGAAAATTTATTTGGTGCATTCCTTTCGATGTACTGTGCATTTAGTCTCATCTCATTTGTGCCGTTTTCTTCCCATTATGATGTACAATCCCTGTATATTAGAAGCATTACAGCACAAAGTAATGATAGTCATTGTCCCTCAGTATCACATGGCTCTGGTGCTTAGGCTGCTCAGTTTTACCTCAAAGAAGATTGCCATGGCAGCGATGATGCGTCTCTCCTTGATGGCTGCGTTGAGGCTGTCGAAGTCGTCTGAATTGTACAGGTAGATCTGCATCTGGAGAGGAAAAGCAGAGTGCAAATAAACAGCTGAGCTCAAGGAACGGACAAGGATAGGCCTGAGTTGCACTATCAATCACCCGGACACAGTGCTAAGGAGCTGATGAAAAGCTCTTTGGAGGGGCATAAAAGAGGCTGTATTTACCACCACCATAAATCTCCCATAATCTGTGTCATTCCTTTTTGTGCTCTGCCACTCCAAGGATGCAGGAGAATTACGGCCCTACTGTCCTCAAACGCGCTGCCAGTCGGGAGCACAGCGCACCACATCGCACCGTATCTCTGTGATCAGATCAGAGAGAATAATACCCTTCTAATCATTACCTAAAATCCTCCAGCACAGAGCCACGCTGACGATGTGTAAGTACAATGCAGCAAGCACAAAATAAATTAGTCCTGTCACGCGCTGGAGATATCTGAAAAATGTATTCGTCTCCTTTCAAAGCAGATATTATGGTGGCGCTGATTAGGATCGGCAAATGATTCTAAAGCTAGCAATTGGAGCCGTCTATCATCCCACAGGCGCAAACCTCTCTAAATAAAAATCCCTTCATGTCTCTAAACAGAGTTAATTGCCAATAAAAAAGGTCCTACATGTTGATTTAATTACAGCTTTCCTTTTTTCCTTTTCAAAGGAAAATTATGATGACGAACACTCACTGAAATGGCAGTGCAACACATGCAAAAAGTCACAGTAAACATGTATACATGGACTCAGTCCTTTTGGCTTAAAGACTTTGAGTCTGCACTGGTCTCATTATCACACGGAACAATGACGGGGGATATTCTATAATAATATTCGCAACTAAAGCAGAGACAGTCCAGTTTATTTAGTTTCTTTTATATAAAAAAAAAAACCATTCATACAAAGAGCCT
Organism: Periophthalmus magnuspinnatus; assembly: GCF_009829125.3. Classification (NCBI taxonomy): domain Eukaryota; kingdom Metazoa; phylum Chordata; class Actinopteri; order Gobiiformes; family Gobiidae; genus Periophthalmus; species Periophthalmus magnuspinnatus. The sequence goes on along the minus strand of NC_047130.1, from coordinate 25,413,922 downwards.
ATTGTATGTCCAAAATATGCACTCAAATGCATGTGTGCCTAATTGTTCATTTAAATTATACAAGTATCATTTTAAAACATCATAAAGAATTTGAATAATACATCTCTGACCTTAATAACGAGAACGTATTCATTAACTCAAGTACGACTCAAAAGTGGACTGAATTACATGTTTGTACAATCATCTTTTAAACTGATTTAGTTTTTGAAGTTTATTTGAACAACTTCAGAAGATAAATAAGAAGAACCAGGTCTCAGCTGAAACGAGGACATAAGGACGGATGTCACAGTATGTAAAAATGTTTGTTTTAAATGAGTAGGAAGATATGGACTTTAAATTGAACATTCTCCATCTATTAGACAAGTAAATTAAATAGTTGCTTTTGGTATATCAAACTATTTAGAGCTAAAAACTTAAAACAACACTAAAAAAACCCCCTAAAACTCAAAAAGGTACATTAATTAAATTTTCTGGTGGAGTGGAACCACTTGTTTGATTGGGGATGTCATTGCTTTGATTAGAAACCTCCACAGTATGGCATTAAACCTATAAATCTGCATGGACATGAGAAAGCAAGAATACATGTTTTTCAAGGGCTTTTTATTTATTTACTTTTTTTTTGTTTTGTTTGCAATGCATCAACCTAGACGGAAAAGGCAAAGGAGATACATGTGGAACATTCCAGTTAAAGTAATAACGGTAACACTTTAAAATACGGTCCGGGACTTACCAGTACTTACGGTGGTAGTTAGTAGATACTTGACTGGTAGTTACGGTGGTACTTACAGTGGTAGTTTGTGGTACTTACAGTGGTACTTATAGTGGTACTTACAGTGGTACTTACAGTGGTACTTACAGTGGTACTTACAGTGGTAGTTTGTGGTACTTACAGCGGTACTTATAGTGGTACTTACAGTGGTACTTACAGTGGTACTTATAGTGGTACCAGAAGTGATACTTAGACTAATAACTACTGGTACTAGTACTGGTACTTACTGCAAAATCATATGAAGTGAATGGTATTAAAGAATATGGTGTTATTAGGCATATGAATCTTTGATTTCATTATACGTTCATAGAAAATACACAAGACAAAACACTGTGAAAACACAAACACTTTATTATGACAAATTTCACATTAATACGACAATCAGATTTAAAAGAAATTTCCAATAATGACAATAACAAATAAATGACACGTTTTAAATGAACATGACAGTGATACATACTGTAAAATATCAATACTTTAACTGCTATTTTAAAGCGAGACATTATGGTACTTGCACTATTAATTACTGGTACTTACTGTAGTTTATACTGGTAATTACTAGTACTTTCCGTGGTACTTACTGCTGTATGTTCTGGTAATTACCATAGTAACTATTATGGTAATTACCAGTACATACAGCAGTAAGTACCACGGAAAGTACTAGTAATTACCAGTATAAATAGTATTACTAGTACTTTCCGTGGTACTTACTGCTGTATGTACTGGTAATTACCATAGTAACTATTATGGTAATTACCAGTATATACAGCAGTAAGTACCACGGAAAGTACTAGTAATTACCAGTATAAACTACAGTAAGTACCAGTAATTAATAGTGCAAGTACCATAATGTCTCGCTTTAAAATAGCAGTTAAAGTATTGATATTTTACAGTATGTATCACTGTCATGTTCATTTAAAACGTGTCATTTATTTGTTATTGTCATTATTGGAAATTTCTTTTAAATCTGATTGTCGTATTAATGTGAAATTTGTCATAATAAAGTGTTTGTGTTTTCACAGTGTTTTGTCTTGTGTATTTTCTATGAACGTATAATGAAATCAAAGATTCATATGCCTAATAACACCATATTCTTTAATACCATTCACTTCATATGATTTTGCAGTAAGTACCAGTACTAGTACCAGTAGTTATTAGTCTAAGTATCACTTCTGGTACCACTATAAGTACCACTGTAAGTACCACTGTAAGTACCACTGTAAGTACCACTATAAGTACCGCTGTAAGTACCACAAACTACCACTGTAAGTACCACTATAAGTACCACTGTAAGTACCACTATAAGTACCACTGTAAGTACCACAAACTACCACTGTAAGTACCACCGTAACTACCAGTCAAGTATCTACTAACTACCACCGTAAGTCCCGGACCGTATTTTAAAGTGTTACCGTAATAACAAGTCCATGGAGACCCAACCGGAAGATGTACATAGTGCTCCTTAAACAAGTCTAAACTAATTGTAGCCTGCAACATAACTTCAAAGTAGTTTAATACAAATTACAACGAGCAGGACCCACACTTTGAGAAGCACTTGATATTCCATATTAGTCTAATCTTACAACCCTCGAATTCTTAATGACTCACCATCAATGCATGCAAATAGAGCCCGTAAACAAGCAAAACAGCCATTACCACAGCCTGCACCAGCTTCACATGACTCTATCCAGATAATTTGGGTTAATCACTTTCTCTCAGAGTTCCTTTAACAGAGCTTTTAATGGGACTAATTTGTTGTGTGAGAACTCAGCAAGAAAGAGCAGTAGCCATTCATCAGCCTTCAGATGTTATTAACTACATTAGCCAATTACGCTGCCCCCCCTCAGGCTTCATTTACTCTTTCAGACCGCCTCATGTGACCTGCACACTGCAACGCTACTGAAAAAAAAGTGACGCTCAATTATCAACCATTTCATAGCAGCCACTAAAACTATAAACTGCTGTCAAAAGCTTCTCGCAATAATAACGGGAGTTCATTTGTCTCTGCCATCTAGACATAAAAGCCATTGAAAAAGAGGAGACAGTGAGTTAAGTGTTGGACATAACGTACTCTCAAATCTTTATGGACATGTTTATGCGTGTTGAGTTTGCCCGGATACGATCTGCAAGCAGCGAGTGTGTGACTGATGTAAAGGCAAATTTGGAAATGATAAGCAGCGATAAACAACGTCTGCTTGCAAAGAACAGGTGGAACGTAATGACAGGAAAACATCATTTAAGCTTTGTCATTTTGTCAGAGATTTCTCAGTGGACCACACGCACCAGACTGTCCACAGGCTTTTGTCACCACTGACGTCTAAAAATCGGCTCGTTTCTTCTTCTACTTTCTTGTTGTTGTTTCTTGAGTACAAAGTGAAGGCAAACTCCTGCTCAAAGTCGTTCTGCATCCCCAGGTTCGATTTAAGCACAGTCGTGTTTAGCATGATTTCCCCAGACGACCAAAATATTGAGGCAAAACAAGAAAGTTATAAAAGAGGTTTTTGGAGTGAGAAGTAGGTTTGGTGGAGGCAGACGTGTCCTCTTTTAACACTTTATTTCCTCCATACAGCACAGAGCAGCTGTGAACATTCAAGGTTTCCCCACGATAAGATTTCATGACAGAATACAATACTAAAATTCAAACTCTCATATATATTTGTATACAGCTAAACGTGTCACTTAAACCCTCGTGTCTCACAGCAAAAAGTTACTAGGTTCAATTCCTCGACAAAGGACAAAGCCTTTCTCTGTGTGTGAGTTTGCATCCTCTTCATCATTTTAAAACTGCTAAAAAATGATGTTGTCACAGCAAAGTTGATTTTTACAGGGATATGTTCAATGTTCAATGCAGATTTTGAGAGCACAAGGATAATAAGAATTTATTTTGACACTTTAGAAGGTCATTTTCAACACACAATTGTGGTAATTTCTTTCTTCAGCCTTATACTAATTCTGAAGTACATCAAGATAATAAAACTGCTCAGAAGAGGTCCATTGGTGTCCTATTTCCCATTTACATTTAAAACGAGTCTAGTTTTAGTACTAGTTTTAGTATTGATTAGTTTGTGGGTACAGTTTGTATTTATAATGACAAAGAAATCACTTGTGAAATAGTATTATCTGCAAAAGAAAATCTATCCTTATTGGCACTGCACAGAATATCCATTTAAAGCTTCATTTTAAGGTCTCCACAGAAAAGTTTCTTTGACAACTGTGGCCAAGGACATAATTGAATAAATTATCACTTCATATCAAAACCGAAGGATAACATTGAATAGAATACAAATGCATTAGTAGAGCTTCCACCAAGATTAAAACAGTTAAACTAAGATAAACTAGGCTCAACAGAAATTTTCACCAGATCTCAATAAAAGAATACAAATAAAGAGGGAATAAAAGAGGTTCTAATCATAAATTGAACTGATCATTAAAACATTATAACTGCCTAATTAAGTTATTTAAATATAGTAGTTACTCACAGTAAAGAAAAAAAGATCTTTTAAACTTTGCACACTACTGCAGAGGATCACTGCACTACTTTTTTCCAACATAAAATCCCAAGTCGATTGAATTTCAAAACATGTATCATAATAAGTCAGCCTACTTCTAAATGCACCTAAAGCGTTCCCATTATGTGCGGTAATGTCCCCACAGCCCAACACATACTCCTACATGAACAGCCCAACCTATCAAAGCCTGATTTGTAATCCATGTATAATTAATCTAACCCCAGCGACACCATCATATATTATTAGAAAAGATCTCCCTACGGTGGCCTGAGGGGGAAAATTCAGCTCTTTCATTTTTCATTACGTTGTTTGTGCGAACAGGTGGTCCATCTATCGATTTCCCTCACTTCACTCATGAAGGAAGGAGCGTGCGTAGATTAATGTTAAGCTTTAGAGTCACAGCCCCAGTCCACTGCTGCCACTTTTAAATGATCATGTGACAAAGGCCATTTCCTAATACGCTTTCAATTTTCAAAGTATTTAAAACCTCAATCTTTCAGTAACCGGGGCTAAAAAACGAGAAAAAAAGAAAATGCCTGAATTGACAACTGACATTTGTTTTGGTCTATTTAAGCTACAAGTTAGAGTTTTTAGCCTCTGTGAAGGACTCAACCCGGTTCAGTTCGGTTTAGACAGAGTTAACAGCAGCCTCATACCGTCAGAACTATTAGCAAAGCAGTTTTAAACCACTACTTTAAACAAACAAACTGTATTAAAGTTCAAGATCTTCCAAGCAGGTGCATTGACTAACAAGATATTATCATTACTGGGTGCATGATGAAACGCTTGAAGAAATCCATGTCACATAGGGCATTATGCAACTAATTTGTGAAGGAAAAAAAAAAGATAATTAGACAGCTGATTGCGAAGCGTGTCTATTTGGTGAGACAAACAAATCCAGGGGCAAGCACCTCCAAGGTTAGACCGCTAAACTTCCTTCAACAGACTGCAAAACAGACCAGCGACCATGAAACGCAAGGAACATAAACAAAACATCTGAAAAAACTGCAAACAACGGTGAGCCTGAATGCACCACGCTACATAAAGGCGCCAATCTAGGACCAAAAAAATGAAAAGTCACATATCACAGGATGGAACAGATAAACAGCCAGCGGCTAGTAGATCCATATTACTACATTCCCCTCAGCTATCCATCATTTGGGTTCACTTTCACCTCCCTGCTTCTCCCTAAGAAATAATGCATCACGCTGGATACATGAAACCTGATTTATTAATAACAAGAATAATATAAAAGTACACCAATGCGGCCATTTCTCTAGATCTGGGCAAAACAACACAACATACTTTCTGTTACTTATAGTAGGTTGTGCGTGAACAGAATGCTCCACGTTGTATTTTCCAAAGCAAAGGTCAAGTCCTGTGTACATTTGAATACGTCACTGTCTTGAGTTTTTTTCTAAAATGGTAATATCCTTCGGCGCGGGGTTTGTGGCGTCTCATATGAATCTTCAATCTTCTCCATACGCCGGGCTCACGCTACCTGGCTGTTCTTGACATGCATGTTAACAGGATGAATGAGGAACGGGGCCTTGCGATTATGAAAAATCTACCAGAGATTTTGTTTTTGCATTCAAATGGAAAGCTTCAATCACCACGGCTGTCAGCAGAAGGTCGACAGGTTTGTATTTAACCATTGCAGTTGGTTGTCTGCGCTGCTTAGAGAAGGTAAACGGCAACAACAAAATATACATGATTAGAAAATTATAACAGTAGCAATAGATTAGGAATAATTGTAAAACTGTGTATTACAATCTACAATTATCCCCGCTGATTCAGAGGTTTAGAGATGTAGACGGCAGTTCTGTGAGAGATCGGCAAAATGGATAATATGGTGAATGTTGTTTTGACAATATGTACACTTCATGATGATACTATATCGACTTGTATATATCAACGTATGCTGCTAGATCAACCATATTTTTTCAGGCTCAGTATTTATCGTGTGTATCCTTATTCACACGAGTGGGGAATTTGTTCTTAAAACTTACACAGTATTAAGTGAAACGTGATGACATTTGAGTTGTAGACGGGCTAATAATCAGTACACATTGTTCTAATATCTATAATGTGTTATGTGTGAAAACTACTTTAGTGTTTCATTGTACTATTTATATACTGGCAGCCAAAATATACGGACTTAAAAAAGGGTTTACTGTGATTATCCTGCTTTAGGGTTATTCTGAAAGTGGTATAAATTAATTCTGATAGTATCGTTTATCTTGCTATTTTCAAAATCAATACATCACACTTCAAAATGTTATTGTTATTGTGACAGGCCTAACGATATGCAAAATTGGAATGCCTGGCCCAAAGAAAAGTTGCCACCAAAAAAAAAGCTCACACACTCTAATATTCAGTTGTTCCGTCTTTAGCTTTGATTAAGTCGCACATTCGCTGTGGCATTGTTTCGATTTCGCTTCTACAACGTCACAAGATTTATTTACATCTAGTGTTGCATTAATTTTTCACCAAGATGTTGCATTGATGATGGTCGAGTCTGACGCTGCACAAAGCTTCTCCAGCTCATCCCAAAGATTCTCAATGGGGTTAAGGTCTGGACTCTGTGGTGGACAATCCATGTGTGAAAATAATGTCTCATGCTCCTGATCCACTCTGTCACAATTTGAGCCTGATGAATCCTGGCATTGTCGTCTTGGAATATGCCCATGTCATCTGGGAAGAAAAACTCCACTGATGGAATAACCTGGTCATTCAGTATATTCAGGTGTCAGCTGACCTCATTCTTTGAGCACAGACTGTTGCTGAACCTAGACCTGACTCGTACCTATAGGCTCGTACCTATTTGCTTAGTTAAATCCAGGTGGCGACAGTTTTTTTGGCCAGGCAGTGTATATTACAAAATCAAATGCTGTAAAGCGCTGATTCAAAAGGAAGTGTTTGTAACTTACTGAAGTATAGTTTAGTACTACCACAGTAAAAGTATTCACCTCCTTCCGGAAGTTGCCGCGGGCGCCGCCAATCGTCATTCGGGTTGTATTATTTTACATGTGGCTGCCAATCTTGACTGCGAAATAAGTTCCATCCGACTACAGAGACATTTTAAAGCCTCTCGGAGAATCAGTGCAGTGTTGACTTGTTGGTGCACATAAACACTGAATATTTTACACACATCAATCTACTTTATATAATATTTTAGTGGCAAAACTTAACTTTTCCTGAATTCTCCATTGAAATGACTGGGATTCTTACTTAAACGAAAGCACCACCACAAAGAAAGCATGTTTTAGTAGCATTTAGTGGGTGTAATAAGGTCAATAGTATAAATGTGTGACTCTTAAACGACTGAAAACTATTTTAGTAAGATTAGATTTATATAATTGGCACAGTATGATGAAAATGACAGGATGGTTTACAACATCCGGTGTCAGAAATAAATATTTTTAGAGTGCAGTGTGTATATTTGACAGGCTGCAGGGCTCTACCTTTTAACAGCTGCTGAGTTGGTCATTAACACTAAACCATGCAGTCTTATTTAGCTGCTCTCCATCACAGCCCCCATATGCACATCAGCTTTATAATGGCCCTATATATCGCTGTGCCCTTTAACACAAGGCTGAACACAAAATGATGTGGCAATAATAAATGTAATTACTCAGGCATTCAGCAGAAAAAGATTGGGGAGCCACCAACAAATACAGTCGTTTGTGCTGCCTCTGTCACATTTCAAAACGCACTATTTTGAAACTGAAAAAGCCAGAAATGCAAATTATGCCAATAAACTGCCACGATACTGACAAAAAAATCCAATAATTCAGAAGCGGAATTCACAGCACAACACAATACGATAAAACATTAATTAACAGAGCAAAACATTTATTACGAGGATGACCTGTACTTAATGAAACTCAGCAACGAAAAAATATCCTGTTTTGATGGTGCAAAATGTAACAGCGCTGAAATACTTTACCGCTTCTAATGAATCTACTACACATATGGGAAGAATAGGGCAGCCAGACAGATATGGTTTGATCTCCTTTTGTCCCGCTGTATTTTTGTGCCCTGGTGTTTGGAAATATCTGATGCGTGTCGACGATAACGCTGATCGGACGTGTTTTTGTGTTGGAAACATGCGGTGCCGTGTCCCACACCAAGATAAAGGAGTATCTTATTACTAAGTCAGTGAGAAGACTAACTTGGAGGTTGTTTTTCACTGGTTTGTTTCCTAAGCGCGACTATAAATTGGATTTTATAAGTTATATATTTTACAGAGTATGAAAAATACAAGAAGTGTAGTTGCATGTGGACGAGGAGGATTCGGTCTTTAATCCAGAGGCAAAGATTTAGGATTTAAAAAGCTTCGTATTGGCACATAGCACTTGGCAATGTCCATTCACTCTCCTCTTTTTTTTTTTTTTTTTTTTTTAAATCGATCACTCGTGCTTATGTCTATGAAGGCCTTTTCACTATACACGCATATGAGAAACCTGTTCAATAAAAGCATTTCAAGTACCAGCTCTTCACCTCCATCATCTTGTGAAAGCCAGGTTTTATTTTTGTATAGTCTTAACTCACAGCTCTATTCTTTCACAATTAAAATCAATTTAGAAGATTTCAATTTGTACCAGTTCAGCTCTTGTAGACTACTTGAACTTTGGGTTTAAATTTTGATAGAGAGAAGAATGTGATATGTAATGTGAGAAGAGGCCTGTGTTCCGCTATTAATCAAGTTCCCGGGGATGATTTTAATTTGAACTGAATTGAAATGAACCCCAAAAATAAGTTGAACCTGGCTGGTAATATACTGAAAATAATGATATTTACTCTGCTTTATTTATCCAGTGACACCACAAAATAGATTAAACTGTCAAACCCATCCATCCTGTCCCAGTTAGTCCTTCAATAAAGTTGAAAAATGACAAACCAGATGATCTTACCTCAACTGGAAACGTTCTGCCGTTAATGCTGTGCTCAGACCCAGCGGAACCGTCAGCCTGGCCCCAGTGAAACTCCATCTTCTCGGCTTTAAACCGTCCCGGCAGCCCCGCCCCAAACACAAAGTAGTCGTCCTTCAGGTAGATGGCCACTAAAAAATAAATAAAATAAAAAATACAACAGTCAAGTCAAAACTGCAGTAAATACATTTATATATGTTAAGTTCATATTTTTCAGCAATACAAAGCTTAAACAATTGACTTTTCACTTGCACTATAATAAAAAGATTGATATAATTAATTCAACAAAGTGATAATGTGACGTTTAATCATTCAAATTGTCTATATAATGTTTTTTTTTTCTCATTTTTCTCTTTTTTTCCCCGCCCCAAACACAAAGTAGTCGTCCTTCAGGTAGATGGCCACTAAAAACAAAAAAAAAACAAAAAAAAACAGTCAAGTCAAAACTGCAATAAATACATTTATATATGTTAAGTTCATATTTTTCAGCAATACAAAGCTTAAACAATTGACTTTTCACTTGCACTATGATAAAAAGATTGATATAATTAATGCAACAAAGTGCATACATAGAGCAATAATGTGAATTTTAATCATTCAAATTGTCTATATAATGTTTTTTTTCTCATATTTAAACGAGGTGAACATCCAAGGTGTGTTGTAACAATGGAGGAATTCAAAATACTTTATCAGCAGTACGTCTATGCAAACTCCCTCATGGTAACGAGACCTTAATATGATGTTCTGAGTATGTTTTGCCAAGAGGCTTCATTATAGTACTGCACAATACTGCCATAGTGGAATAGTTATACAACCCACATCCACAAAACCCACACATATTTGGAGGTTGGTCTACTGAAGTCAGTGTTTAAAGGTCAGATTGTAGAAGATGTTATGATACCTACTGTTGGCCTATTACCCTTACAGCCCCAGTGCATCCCCATCTACCTGTGCCACCATTACCCAGATTAAACCAGTGCTCTTTCCTGATCCCCGTTTTACACAGGGATTTAGTCCGGCCTCCGCGGCACAAAAGGACCGCCTATTCCCGATCGCGCTACAAAGCAACCTGCCAGAACGAGCATGTGTAATACAGCCAAAAACACACTGAGCCCAGACAATGCATCCAACAAGTAAGGAGCCATGTTGGTTTGGGGCAGTGCGGCGCGGAGGAGCGAGACGCGACAATCTGGACAAAAAACAAATAAATAAATCATTAAACTGTGGGGAGTGCTGATGACAGATGAGATGGACATTGTAGTGAGGAGCAGAGAATTAACACAATGTTTCTCAAACCGGGCGATGTGAAGGATTTGGATGGAAAATGTTGTTTGTAGAAATGTTTTGGAGGATTTTAAACATCAATATCATTTAAATAAGAAATAGTTGGCAATATACTACAACAGTAAAGAGTTTGGTTTAGCTAGTACCCGAGGTTGGGGTACTCAGTGTGTGACAAATGTGCGGGGGTACTCAAAACAAAAACGGATGATAACCACTGAATTAACGTATCAACGCTGCTTAAGTCGTCTACATGAAAGAAACCATTTTAGAAAAAGGATTTGGCTAAAGATAAATGCAATACATGACTTAACGCAGCAGCCTGATCACTGACAGGTGGAGTGAATAACATGTCTTGGCACCTGTTCGAAGGTGAAATATATTAAGCAGGAAGTGAACATCTTGTGTTGGAGGATGGGAAAAGGAAAAATAGACAAGTAAGGATTAGTGTGAGCCGAAGGGACAAATTATGGCATCGTGGTAAGAATCTCTTAAATGCAGCAATTGTAGATCATGGTGTATAAATAGCTCAAGTAGGGAATAGTTGTATAGGATTAAATAATTTTGGAATAAAACCAGTAGTTGCGAATGTGCATAGGCTTGTGATTTAATTTTTACAAACAAATACAAGAATCTTTTGAATTTCAGGACATATTTGTAGGGGCTTCACGACAGCACAAAAGGCCATTTGTTGTTTGCGTACAACATCATCTTAATAATTGCACTCTGATTGTATTATTGCAAACAATGAACTTACTATTTAAATCTGATTGTGATTAACTTTGCAGCCAATTAGTCAGCGATGCACATTTCTAATCAGATTCAGTTCTTATAGAAAGCCCAAATCCATTGCATTTCCATTTGACCTACTTCTCAGTCATTAATTTTGAGCATAAACATATTGATTCTTCTGCATAATAATGTACATCCCACCGTAGTGAAGAGATAGTCAGCGCTATTCACTTAACCTGTCAGTGGTTATATTGTTATGCTTGATTGGTGCATTGTGCATTCTTGAGCTTGTTGAAAGAGATAATGAGGCTGTGTGGGGAAAACCCAAGACTGGCTTGTCACTTGAGCCTAAACGTGCATCTGTCTTCAATACACAAAGCACATTTTAGAGCGATGGCCTATAATCCACGCTGCTGGTATTGTTGGAGCAGTGTAATCCCACGCAACAACATGGCCAAAGTCAAGTAAAGGGGATACTCATTGGCCTTGGGAGACTTCCATTAGGATCGGGCCCTGAGTGCATGTGAAGCCCTCCAACAGCAGCGCAGGAATTAGACGCTAAGCCAAAAAGACCTTGAATCAGAGGCCGCGATAGAGGAGCAGTGTGTGTGAAAGTAAATCCGTGATCAATGCACATGTCTCTGGGGGTCTCGCCATTCCTCATGAATTCGGTTGAAGTGGTTGTTTGAAAATTTCACAGCGAAATGTTTTTGTTAAAAGAAAAGGCTTGCCTGAATTGGCGGCCAATCAACTCATGTTTAAAGCAGGTCAAGGCACAGGGGAATGCTGGGAAATCAATCCCCATGAAGCGGAGATCTATTCACTCAGTTTTTAATTACGACATCGGCTTTTAAATAGTGTGGAACATGTCGAGGGCCCAGCGCACTTTGGAATAATCAAAGCAACTAGTGTTTGTCCAAATGTTTATTGACATCAGGTAAATAAACAGACCAAGTGTCATTGTAACAGCGAGGCAAAAGCACTTCAGCCACGCAGCGATGGGGACCCAAACAAATAGAGCTACTCTGTGCCATTTCACTTCGTTAAAATGGGAGAATATGATTAATTAGGGTATTTTGTTACCATGTGATAAATAACAAAATAAAGCCATCTAAAGTCATCTGACAACACAAGTTTGGTACCATAATAAAAACTTATATCTACTTAAATATCCAGCTGTGGCCACAATGAGACCAACAGCAAGGCTCTTTTCACTAAGTTTTAAATTAATTTTAATATTTAAAGTGTATAATATGTATATATATATTTATCATCTCAAAATGTGAAAAGAAATAAGCTATTGGAGCATGTAATATTAACCACACTTGCTTATGGCTGGAGGGAAATCTTGGCACCTTGACCTCCTCCACTTGAGCTCCTTTTTTGGGATTGCCACAATGAATCAGTTGCCCCCATCTCACCAAATAATCTCCAGGTTCTCTTTGACTACAGCTGTATGGTCTGGCTTTAGGCGTACTGTTTGGGCAGCCTTACCTGTCCTGTATATTCACTATCCTTCCTGGCTTCCTATGCTGAAATCATCCCAGTCTGGACACTCTTGACCACATCTCCAAAACCTCCAGCAGACGCCGTCCCTCTGATGTCCTCATTCCTAAACCATGTTATTATCAAAGTGAACCTCAAAGCTTTAGCTTTTCAAATATCTAATGCATATATTACTGGTCAGTTTTGTACACAAATCTTTTTATTCAAATGTGTTGCTAAAAATACTTCTATATGAAATGATTTTACCCCTTAGATTCACCACGTTCTTTATCCCTAGCCGCTTAACTCAAAGCTACAATATTGTTAGTGTGCAAAACAAACTAAAGCACACATCATTTCATAACACGTCTATCTCCAAGCTCAATCTGACCTTTTTGATGTAGAAGGCTTCAAGGGAACTGAAGGCAGAGCTTTTTCAGAGCAGTTGAAATCCCTGTGTATTGGTCCAAATTACAGGCCGCCATGTTATTTCCATCTTTGTAAATAAGCAGCCTAAAGCAGAGTCGCCTGTCCCAGTGGCCCTGGTTGTCATGGAAGCTAACAACTCTTATTATGAACAAAGGCAAAAAATGACAGGATCCTCAGCAACAAACAGAGCCCACGGCACGCTGGATCAATTCAGGTCAAAACACTGTGAGCAACGGTCCGATAAATGAATGAATGTGAGATGAGTGAAGAAATGAAGTGTTGATTATGTCTTTACTAAATTACTATCATTGACACCATTAAAAACAACATGGAAAAAGAAATAATATTATCAGATGTTTCATAAATATTAAGGATATCGTTACATATGACCTAAAATGTTGCAAAAACCTTGAATCTCATCTAGGCAAATTTAACCACATGACTCTTGTAGCTGTGTCTGCTGTATAGTTTTAATCTGTGACACCCATGCATCATTATATTACCATTTGGATATTGTAAATCTCAGTATTGTTCTAAAACCACTTCATAAAAGAAAGAAAACTGCAGTGCCTAATGGGAGTTGATGTACATCGTATCAGCTACCTCTGATGGATAGATGCATGTCATGTTAGCGAGCTGTGGATTTCTTTTTTATTTCTACCAAAATGACGATGCTTTCAAATACTACATGTATCACAGATCAAGAAAATAAAATTGGAGAATGAACTAAGTACATAACAATGGGTGTATACCAGCAGTGAAAACGAGAATTGATCGACAAAATGGTCTCTTTAAAATAAGCAATTAAAGCTCTGAAGAGTTGATTTTGCATAATAAGTCTGCTTTGGACATTTTAGTTTCATATATGGAGAGGTGCCAACACATGCTTGTAGTGTATGCATTCAATGTTGGCTACTCAACTAAAGAATCTGGGAAAAACATGTTTGTACATTTTTATCAATACCATATTGTTTCAAAGCATCAGCGGATAAGGTTTTATTGAATATGCCACAAAGGCAGCAGTGCGAGCCAACTTCATATCCTGCAACCGATCCATATCATGTGTTTTTAAAATCGAGTCTCAGATAGACAAGGACAACCTGTTTATTCTGTGAAATATCTGACCACACAAACCTCAGTCCTTATAAGAATTTTCTGTTAGTGCAACATAAGGCACTGCTGTATTTGCTTAAAGATCATTGACGTTATTTGCTTTAGATGGTTGTATGAACTTGAAGCAATGTTCCATCTATTGCCTTAAACCACTGCTGACATATGTATTTGAGGTCATTTCACTGTGGGCTAGATGTGTTTGGTTGTTGTTTTGGTTTCTCATTTACAGGAGAAAGAAAATCTACTGATAAAGTGATCATGTGTTTTCAAAAGTGCACAAGCTGTAAGTAAGAAATGTGTTTTGGTACTGTATTTTCATGTTCGTTTATATCATGTGTTAATACATTGCCTGGCCAAAAAAAAATAAAAATGGTCACACACTCTAATCTTTCGTTGGACCGCCTTCAGCTTTGAACCTAGACCTGACCAACTGCAGGAGGCTCGGACCTATTTGTTTAGTTAAATCAGGGTTGCGACTTTTTTTTTGGCCGGGCAGTGTATCTAAAACATTATTGCAGATTGTCACGTAGAGCAAGATAATAAAGTACATATTGAAGACGACAATCAGCAGCATTGATGATGAAAGAATATAATTTAACTTTATCAGTCCTTCAATAAACATGTGGGTTCGGTAGGTAGCTCCACAGTATTAGTACACCTTAAAATGATTTGATTTTACCAGTAGTTTGTGCTAAATGTTGACCAGTTTTGATACTAGTCGTGGTAGAGTTATCCGAGTTGGTCACCTCTCCTCCATCACAAACGTGACACAGTTCTCCTTTAAACTTGAGCTGTGTTATTGTACCTGTCTTGCCGGTGTTCTTCATGGTGGTCTGGTTGGAGGACTCCCTGTTGAAGTTGTCCAGCACTAGTTCCTGGTACTCCTCTGAGGTCAGCGCCTGTTCGTCTCTGATGTCCACCGGAGATTGGTTCTTTGCAGCACATTCAGGATATAAGGCTGCCCAGCCACGAGGCCCATGGCTCCCTGCACAGACACAAGCACAACAAAACTTACCACATGCTCAGGGTAAGGAAAACCAGCTAGAACATGCAAATGGGGGGGAAAAAAATCAAACACATCTATTTGATTACACCTAATTACATCTATATACATTTTTTATTTATTTAGGTACATTTTTATACAGCGCTTTTCCACTTTCAAGCCACTCAAAGCACTTTACATCAAGGAACCACACACACTTCACACACTTCACACACACATTCATACACCACTGTACGCACAATCGAGCTACCATCCTTTTGATTAGAGGACAAACACTCCTCCAACTACTTTCGCCAACACTGGTATGGGCCAACATCACAACAGCGGTGTCAGAAATTATAAATTAAAATTTTGGGAGAAAATAGAAGCCTTGAGGAAAAAAAATCACAGTCAAAGATAGGGCCACCTGCTTGCTGTGAGAAGGGGGGATAAGGACTAACCACTGCCATTGTGCTATCCAAACAAAACATTGATATATTTAAGAGTAATTTTAACATTTTAACACGATAAACACAGCCTTAAGCAGCTGGATAGATCGTCTGCCATCACCAGCTATCAAACAATGAACGCCGCTTGCCAACTCTGGAGCATTCACACTTAGAGTTGCAATTTGAACAGGTGATTGCTAAATATTAATGTGCAATGTGTCTCTTTAAATAAATACTAAGAAAATAAATCTCTAGTGGGACTGAATTTTGAGCACCTGAAAAATGAACTGGCACATTTTGGGTGGAGATGGAGAGGCAGAGGTCCTCAGTCCGTGTGACCGTCTAAAGCGGAGGGAAAAATGTCAACACAATGAGAACCCATCGAGAGGCGGCAGGCAATTTCACCACTAATTGAACATGTTTGAAAATAACAATGGTAAAATGTGATGCTTGATTACACCTCCGCTGTATTAAAAGGTACGCTAGTCCAATTATTTTAGGTCAAGGTGCCAATCTCATCTACTACCACATCAAAGCAGCAGAAAGACTTTTTGTTGTACTGAAAACATAAAACACCAACGTCCCCACTAGAAATGCCAGCACATGATTAACCAATTAAGTTTTTCATTCACCACAAGTTTTTCAGATTTCTGTGTGGGATAGCAATGAATTATCTGTAATGTATATAATGCAATTTGTGTTGATGTCAATGGGCTATAAAGCTAAAAGTCTTATATTACAGAAAAAATAGATTCTTGTGGACTTTAAGCCATTTTATAATTTTGTTTCATTCGCACATTTAAGTAATCCAGCATTCTGTCTACATCTCTAAAGCTCTGCTCCACCCTGTGATGTCACGCAGTGGGAGTTGTCAAGTTAACAGCTCCTTTTACCTTTAGTTCAGTAGAGCTTGGCAATTCCTGGGATAAAATTATCGAAATGATTCTAGTGAATGTGTATGAAGTTTAAAAACATGGTAAGTATAAGGTGGATAAGGAGTATTTTCAGTTTGAGAGAAGATCTAAGGGAAATATACAGGGTTTATGTGTTAAATGTGTGAATGAAACAAAGCAAAACTCTCGGAATGTTTTTGATGAGGAAACACTATTATAACACAGATCAGAAAATAGCAAGAGCAAGACCCTTTAATTTAGATGTGCAATGTGTATAAACTTAAATCTGGACATAATTAAATATAAGAACATTTTCAAATTTTAGTTTCCTTTTTTCCTGAACCATAAGTGGACATTTATAAATCTAGATATTTTCAGATGAATTTTGTAGAAAGTGTAACGTTATTTAATAGAAGTGTTTACTTGAGAAACATGACAAAATGCACCCATTTCCTTTCGTAACCCATCCCAAATGACAAAATGAGCGTTTCGGTGCAAAACGGTCCACATTAAGTATTCATGTTTGGCTGGATGCTGCAACTTCCTGTTGGCTCCCCATGCACTGTCTGCTCTTTTAATCCCGTCTCCCCCACAGTGACTCACAACACAAAAGAATAATCCACAAACAACAGGGGTCCTCTTCATCTGTGTACTGCTACAATGGCCTGACACAACAACAAAAGCGCTCGAATCAGGGCTACAAGAAGGCAATGCAGTTCAACTTTTCTGGGTTTGGATAATAACAGTCCCAATAGAAATGAGCCAGGTTTGCTTGACCATCTCATAAAAGTGGTGTGAATCTAAAAAGTCAGGATGAAGGGCAGCTCGGGGTTTTGATATGGATAAATACCTCGCAGCCAAAGACCGTGAACTCCGGAGAGGGATTGAGTAAGTCATTTGTTTTGTTTTGAAAGACCTTCTGTGATTGTAGATATAAGACAATAAGAGTTCATAGGTTGTACAACAACTTCATAAAAATATAATAAAAAAGACGTGTTAACATTTTAATGGGAAATACTGCAATTTTTTAGGAGATATTATGTCAGAAAACTAATTAGTATGCCTCAACTTGTCCTTGAAGCTATACAACTGCCACCGCTGTTGAATGCTGTTAAACCTTAGCAAACATTTTGTAAAAGTATTTGAATCTTTGCGTTTGTTCGGCGGGTAACACTTCAGCCTTATTGAGTATTAATTCACGTGATTAAAATAAATTGTACCGTGCCATTAGATATTTTTCTTTTCAAAATTGCGCAGCTCTATTGAAGAACCAACAAACCATTATTTTTGGGAGTTGATTTAGTAACAAACCATCACTTGAGTATGTTTTTTGTTTTTTTTTTACTTTTATACTTCTATACGGCTGCTATAATGTGATGACAAACTGGCAATATATTGTACAGCCCAATTTGTTGAAATAAACATTGATAAACAAGTGCAGAACAAGCTCCAATGGTCCCATACTTTATCAGGCTGATAAATACAAGGTTTGTTCAGGAAAAGTGCACTTAAAGCTGTAGAACTGCTGGGATCACTTGTTTGTGAACTTGATCAATTGTTTTCCAAAGGCAGCTTCAACTCGCTGCGCTGGTCTGACTCCTCAAAATAGAGCTGCAACTAGGACATTATCTGCAGTGCTATTTTCATGTCTATAGACTAAATTACACCATATTGTGTGGGGAAACTCAAGAATTTTCATAATATCATCTGAATGTTGTGAATGTCAACATTTTGCATATCCTCAAAAGGAATGAAAATACAACTTTAACATTTCACCTCGATAGACAGGACCTTGTCTGGGAATCGAACCCCTGACCATCCTGCCGTGAGGACAGTCTAATCCATTGCCCCACCATGTCGCTAAAAACAACATAAAGAGGAACGCACAAGCTAGAATTATTTACACAAAAACAGCCAACAGCCTGCCACATTCAAAAGTTGAAGAATTTGACCAGCCTTGAGTCTTGCTTGAAGTTCGTACAAAAACCATGACTTGGAATGAAAAAGAGAAGTGCTGAAACCAATCCCATAAATGCAAAATTGTAAACATGCCCATTCTGGTGTGACGGACTGGAAAACTAAGTCTAAGCAACTCCATGGAAATGCCTAATAGCAGTGTGTCCTACTTAGTTCCACAAATAAGTGAGAAGATTTCCAGTGTGGCAGTTTTACACTCGCAGCCATCCATTTTTTGGAGCTCTGTCGTTTTGCGTCGTATCATTACGTAGACTCGGGCTACACTTATTTCCTGCGGACGAATCCTTGAACTCGTATGCAAACCTTGAGGCAGATTTGTGAGTATCTGCAACAACAAGCAACGTGCCCTGTGCAGTATTTGTAGCACAGATGTAAGCATTCAAGTTGAAAGGGCTTCACAGCAGAAACTAGGATGCTCCTTGGGGAAGTCACAATATCAGATTTTTGTGCTATTGTGTTGTTATTATTGTGAGGAGAAACGTCAAGATGAAACAATACCATAACAAAAAACAGTTACATTTAGTTAGATTTTCGATTACTAAGAAGTCGGTGTTTCCCAACCAGGGGCTATTTGGATTTCATATTTGGAATGGGGTTTGAAGATTATAAGATTAAGATAATATAACTTCATTGTGATTTCTAAATATGGCTAAAATAATAATAATTAAAAAAAAATAAATAAAAAAAATAGAGACCTTTATTACAATTTAAAGCTACACCAGATCAGGCAGTGGACGACATCCATCAGTTCACTCATATCAAGTCTTGACAGAAGAACAAATACAACAGTAGTAAAACAAAAAAAAAAAGTTGCTACCCAAAAAAAAAAAAAGGTCACACACTAATATTCAGTTGTTCCGTCTTTAGCTTTGATTACGTCGCACATTCGCTGTGGCTTTGTTTCGATTTCGCTTCTACAATGTCACAAGATTTATTTCCATCCAGTGTTGCATAAATTTTTCACCAAGATGTTGCATTGATGATGGTCGAGTCTGACGCTGCAGCTTCTCCAGCTCATCCCAAAGATTCTCAGTGGGGTTAAGGTCTGGACTCTGTGGTGGACGATCCATGTGTGAAAATGACGTCTCACGCTCCTGATCCACTCTGTCACAATTTGAGCCCGATGAATCCTGGCATTGTCATCTTGGAATATGCCCGTGTCATCAGGGAAGAAAAAACTCAGACCTATTTGCTTAGTTAAATCCAGGTGGCGACTTTTTTTTTGGTCAAGTAGTGCAAGGGATTATTCGCGTTAAACTACAAAAATACATTACGAATCCTCTAGTATGTGACCAGCTTTAGTAATCAAACTTTCTCAATGATAAACGTACGCTAATGTTACATAATTAGGCTTTACATTTAGTTAGTTTTTGTTTATATTATATAGATAAAATTTAAATGACCAAAAGTTAATCTTATTTCTAGTTTGGATGATTATATGTATTGAGTGTAATTGGTATGTCTATACTAACTGAAAAAGCAACACCACTCCACAGAAATAATGTTTAAAAAATACAACAAAAGATAAGAAACTGAACGTCACAATCAAACCACTTGAGAAACATAGCTAATTATTAAAATATGTTACAAAGAAGTTAATTCTATTGACATCTTGAAATTGTCATGGTGAGTGCATGTCAGTTTTTATCTCAGCATAAATAGTTTTATTGATAAAAAGTGTAATCTTGTGCTAATTTTCTTTTCAAACACAGATTACATCGCATTTACTGGGGGCTGATAATGCTGTCGGTCACAGAGAGAAAGGGAGGAGCAGCGCTGCTAAAATCAGATAAGTGAGGGGTGCACAGCAGTCCATTAATCTGTCTCATTGCTATCAATCAGAATCACTATAATCCCAAAGCTAAACCATTCCCACCGCAGCCCTATATGCAAGCAAATACCCACAAATACATGGTTTCCAAATTGATTGAATGAAAATATTGCATAGTGACTGGACCAAATGCCTGTCTGGTTTTGACCTCAACCAGAGTGTAAACGAATGTCAATTAAAAGTTTGGGTATGACGAGCTGGAGGTCAGGTTAGACTTCATCAACACACACGCACAATTTTCCCCACACAGCTGTCAAAAAGTGGCATTATTATTAAATTACAAACACATCTTTTACTGGCTCCACAAGAGAAGTAAATAAGCCATGAGTTTAGAGAGAACCTCCGTCTGAAAGGAAATCAACTGTCCACCAAAAACACGTCAATTTGATGTTCCAATAAGAGAGGAAAAGGCTATTGTTCATTCCTCTCTCCCTTTAGCTAAAGCTCCTGGAGAAACGGTGCAGCGTCCACATCGAATACAACGTCAATTACCAACAGTATTGATTACAGCGAATTCTTTATTAATTGTGCATGGCCAGTTGTCTGTGTTTGCCGGGATAGAAACGTGTTCGAATTTTGTTATTTACTTTCAAGTTATATGTAACGGTAGAATGCTAATATTATCCTTATATTAAATAGCAGAAAAACGACTATGTAAAAGCATATTCATTTGGATTTACTATAACATACTCCACTGAATTTGGAGTGAATGATTCATGACTGCATAATACTTTGGCACAGAGAGGCACTGATAAGCTTATGATATTATTAGTCACTCATATAAAGTTTACAGGTGCAGTCTTTAACATGTTTGATGATGTTATTTTTTTCTAATCCAACAAAGCGCAGTGATAATTGGCTTATTATTGTTCACATTACCCACACATCGCATATCCTCCAACCGCAATTACAGTTTAACATGTTTTAGTCAATAAAAAGGCTATATTTAAATAAGGGCATTGACAATAGACATAGATGTGTTATTATAAAGGATAAAAACACTACAGACAACATAGACTAGTTGTTACATCTCATTGGAGTTGGTTAGAAAGGTAACCCCATGCTATATATCACAACATTTGGATGCTTAAAGTCAACACCAGTAAGCAGGGCCCGTCTCACGAGTTTAATTAGTTATGCCTTGGGAGAGAGTATGAATAAATTGAATAATATAGATAAAACTTTATTAAATATTACGCCACCTTTGATTGAGCAGTCCATGTGTGTCTCTACCTGCATGTCCCTGTGTCTGAAGGGATGGTGTGTCTCTGATGAGTGCCCGACACCACTCTGCCCCCTTCCTGCTTTAAGTAACACAGGCACATGCTTCTCTCAGACTGGCAATTCTGGTTCCAGCCGTCATCCCATTAACCTTGGGATAAACAGGCGAGCTTGCGCTGCCATGACAATGCTGACAGAATGGCGATTGCCCTGTCATTTCCGTTTTGTCCCTGAGTGAGAGTGTCCACGCTGTATGCAGCCTGGCACGCATCCCAGAACTGACAACACTGGGTTTAGTACCAAAAATATAAATAATAGAAAATTTTCAAAACGGCACATATGCACAACTACAGAGCCTGAAATAAAAATGAAAAGTTGACTCATGAATAAATAATGTTACATTGTTCTATCTAAATATTTTAAGTTAAATGTTTCAAAGAGCAGCTTAAAGGTCTAAATGTTTTGCTTTAGTTACACGAGGTAATAATTGGTATCACTTTATAATAACTACTCTATTTAACCTTAATACGGCATATAAGAAAAGCCTAATGCCTAATAAACTGAATTATATAAGCTCGAATAATTCTTAACTTTTTATTCATCATAAATTAATAAATCCTTCTTTATGCTTTTGTTTTGTTGTTTTGACTAATTAAGGTGTATTCATAAAGTATAACCAAACAATTCAATTAATTAAACAAAAGGTGACAATGTATTTAAATAGGCAACATCTCATTTTTGATTGGTGACAACAAAACACAGGTGCTTGATACAAACAACACATGGTCCAAACTGCTGCCCTTGTGGAAAGAGCAAAGCTGAGAATCTGAGGGCACTGGATAACAATAAGTCAATATGCATTGAAGAGGAGAGAATTATTTCGAAGAAGCAATTACAGAGACAGGATAATCTGGCCACAAAATCTACAACTTGTTCAGGTGCAAAGACCAGATAAATGAGAATGTTGTGTCAGGTAGGGCATCCAGAGTAAAATGAACAAAGGAACATGTGGATCAGTGGAATCAAGAAGCCAAGAGTGTGCTAACTCACAAGTGCCTAACCCTTTTTGTGCAAAAATGTAAACACTAGGAAAACAATCTCACCTCACAACATTTTCCACACATGTGCACAATCTTGTGGAAATTTTGTCTCACAAGATCCCCAACACTGAACAGTGATTAAATCACTGTGATTATTACTTTTTCCATAATCAAGCAGCCCTATCATTTCAACATCTGACTCTGAATGGGATGAGAAAGCCACAAAAGTTATCCATCCATAGGTAGACCTCACACGGCTGTACAGAGCTCAGACTCACAGTGGTACGGAATCTTCAAAATCGCTCTGTTTATATTTCAGGTGTTGCTGACAAAACAGCTGCTGGGTACAAGTGCCACGAGAGCCACAAGTTTAGTCCTTGTGGAGTGGCAGTGAAGGAGATCAAAGCTGAGACTGTCTCCTGTGAATACAAGGGCATCGGATAACTATTGGAGCTTTGTCCCAACTGTCAGTTTGAATATGCTGATAACACTCCAGATGGCAGGACACACGCAGCCGCACACTGGGGGTATCCCATGTCCAGGTTGAACAATAATGATCTCAAGGCCGGCTGCTGCACTGGGATCGGCCTCAATACACCTCACTACATAAGGTACTCAGTCAACTGCTCCGGTGCACTGCCTGTAGAAGTGCGCAGTATATTTTATCAGTAAACCTTTTGTTATTTCTGTTTAAAACCTAGATTATAAAAATGACTTTGCTCCATGTTAGTGGCAAAACGAGCACATATTTCATTCTGAACAGATTGTAATTTACATTTTTACATTACATTTTTGTAGTTGAAGTCATAATTAAAATGAACTATAAACTTGATTAACTCCACAGCCAACAAGCCAGTGATTTTTTTTTAGGAAAAGGAAAAGTTAAGGGCCAGATTATTTACAGTGGTCAAATAATCAAGAGGAGGTAATACAAACATTGTGAGTGTGTGGGTGAAACAGACCTCAGAACTTTTCTAAACATGGACATTATTATGCACTGTGTGTTATGTAATTCCACTGACATTTGAACAAACTTTGGTTCTTACTTTAAAGCCTTGGCAAGGGGCACAGTGCTGCATTGAAGATAGCAAATACAATATCTTTCGACATCCATCATCATACGAGCAAACAAGGCACCACCAGGCAGTTTGTGAGGGCTTTGTTTGCATCCAAGTGTTTTCATAAATGTTGTATCTCATTAAATACAGTACACGGCTCCATATACCACTCAATTATAGTGTATGGATAGAAAGAACAATAGGGGAAGTGTAGGAGCAGGTTAAGAGTTCTTATGGGAAAGTACAGCTACTTTTAACCATTATCTACTTTATAAAAAGAATCACAGACACAAAAATACAACATACCAAGGATGAAACTGGGACTCACATGAACTAAAATAATCCATTCAGTAAAAATATTGTACATCATTTTAAAGAAATCTATTGAAACTGAAGAGGCAATAACCAAGCAATAAAATACATCCCCAAAGTAAAATTATAAGCAAACATCTACATTACAGCTGTATTAATGTCATAGTGTTAATGCATTGACTGGTACTTGCTGAACTTATAGTGCCCAGACAAATCAAATGGAGGAACAGAGGCATCACATTGACTCAAGAACGTCAATGCACAATAACAACCCCAGACTTTATCCGCTCTGTGCTTGTGTACAGAAAACAGACTTTAGTTTCACAGAAAGGAGTAAAAACAGGATTTTTTGTGCCCCGGTATGTAAAATGGGTGAATATATTGGATTGAGACAGAATCATTCAAACTACAATCACAGTGAGGAAAATCAGCCTGACAAAAATGGGACAGACAATTTTGGTGACTGGCTCTTCCACATTCAAATGAGGTCGGATCACTTCAACTCGGAAAAAAACACAAACATCCATGGCAATGATGTTTTACCCCTAAAAAAAGTTTGAACACACAACTTCCACAGAATTAGAAATCATCATTTCACACTGACAGGATGCTTTGGGGGATTTGCTGTTTTTGAAAAATAACCACATAACCACATTTCATTAAACTGTAACATTGTAAATTACAATAGTTTAATAATTCAAACAGGTTTCATTGACTTCCTGTACAAAACAGCAGAACTGAGAGACCCAGCTCCTTCAAAGTGCCCTTTCACTGTAAAAAGAAGCAGATTTTTATTTACATTTTATTGTTGAACGAAGGCTACATAACATTTTTAATCCTACATGCAAGATCAGGGGTATTACTTTTGTCAAAAAATTATAGTTAGTGCAGAGCAATGGGAATTTTGACCAGCCTTCCATGTCAACTTTACACAATGGGTAAAACAGTAAAATAAGACTTACGTATGTAACTGAAGTTCTATGAATTAAGTAACTAAGGTGCTGCATGCACCTGGATGTCTACATGTGCACGCAGCACATACGTAAATAAATGAGTTAGCAATAACTCCTAAATTCTAGTGGTCATCCAGAATTCATAAAACCTTAGTTACATGGTATCTCTATTATTATTTCATTACTTCTGGCCAAAAGAGGGTCGAGCTTTGCACCTGGATGACTTAACACCAACAAAGTCACGAGGAGTCTGCACCTACCAAGCTCAATTGCAGATGTTAGAAGCTGACAAGACGACTGGAGCCGCTAAACGAGGTGCAGCCACATTCACTCTGTAGGAGCAGGCGAAGATACAGGAAGACGCCCACGTAGGTAGGGCACAGATCTCATTCAGTGGCACACCCCTCAGCGCAGCCCAGTAGGTGGAAAATCCCTGGTGCCGCTGGTGGAGAGGCATGTAACTCTGGGAGACCCCTGGATTCATATGCCTGTAGAATGGCGTCCACAACCAAATACGACAGCCATGTTCAGGGATAGCACAGCCTTTTCTGTGAACACTACAACATACAAACAGGGCAAAGTCGCAGCACAGTTCTGCATGCCCAGCAGATGGACTGTCCTGACACTGTCAATAAGGCAGTGCCCACAGGTGGAGCTCCAGTGCTTCTGCCAGTGAGTGAATGGATCTCGTGCCTCCTTGATGTTTTATGTAATACACTGTGATGTTTTGTCCGATAGAACAAGAACATGCCTGACTGGGAGGGCAGGAAGAACGAACCTGAGTGCTAGCCAAACAGCTCGCATGGCTGGAAATACTGAAGGCAATGACAGGAAAGATGCACAGACATGTGCAGGTGGATCTGTGGATGCAGGCCCAGAGGTGAGCTTGCCCATCAAGTGGAGAAGCACCGAGCGACAGTCTCTGATTCCTTTGAACATGAGAAACAAGATTGAGCACATACATTAGCCTCTGGGGGGATGGACAGAATTGATGGCAATGGCGATCAAGTTCACCTGTTCCGCTGGGAATCAATAAGCTCTATGCAAAATTCACTGCAAGTTCCAAGTGTGATACATGGTCCAGAGGAATGGAAGTGTCTCTGAGTTATCTTGACTCTGAGCACATACAAGCCAATTGTCTAAGTACAGTAGAATAGTCCATGGGCTTGCAGTGGTATAAGTGTTGTGACCACACAGGTATCTGAGATAGAGGATAAGACAAAAACTGCCATCCTTTTTGGAACAAGAAAATTATTTGAATAGAACCCCTTTAAGTTCCACGGTGCCGCAGAAGTTCCTGAAGGTTCTCTTGCCTGAGGGTCATCAACTTCACTGGGTCAGAAGCAATGATTATTTTCTCCCCATCAAAATTTGGGGGTCGACATCTGAACTGAATGCTGTAACCTTTGAATAATGTTGGGATCACCCATGGATCTGTAAGTAAGGCCTCTCTGCGACTTAAATGTCTTGGGGAAAACCTGCCGGGGGCCAGATGTCAATAGTCAGACTGTGCCTCCCTGTGGCCTGGGGGGATGGTCCCAGTGTACCTGATGGTCGATTCAGGTGGCTTTCCTCTTGGTGGATGAATAGAGGTCTGAAGGGTGGGTCGACTGGTCTGTGTTTGGTCATCAGAGCCATCACATGGCCAGCACATGGCAATAAGGCGTTGGCTGGGGGACGAAAGACCATAACACCTCTGGGCTGGGACCTTAATGTAGTTCAGAAAACTGTCAGTGAGATTTATTTGCCTCAACAGTCTGCTCCAGGGTCTCCTTCACTTTTCCCTCTGTGTTTGTGGGTACCACTTGAGCTCTGTGTTGTAGTGTATGGATAACTCTGAGTTTGCTCTACAGTGGATGGTGTAAATCAAACAGCAGGTACCTGATGACACCAGTCCTCTCCTATAGTTATTGCACAGTCTAAGAAGGCCAGTTTATTCTCCGTGGCCTCTTCCAGTGTGAACTTGATTTTTGGATAAACAGCATTAATATGTGCAGCAAAGGGCTCTAGATTTTGAATTTTGATTTTAGTCCAGTTGTCATCCATGTATCTATACCAATGTGTGGGTGGTGTGCCTGGAAATGAGACCAAAGCCTCCTGTTCAAATTGTTCCATATATGAATTGGCCATAATAGGAGAGACCGGTGAGCCCATGGCACAGCCAGGTATTTGCCTGTAGAAGTTTCCTCTAAACTGGAAATATGTGGTATTTAAACTAATTTCGAGCAGTTTGCAGATTTGGTCTGGTGACAGTTTAGTTCTCTCTTTTATCTTAGTATCCTGTAGTAGCCTCCTCTTTGCTGCCTCCTCTGCTACTGATGTGTGGATATAAGTGAAACGAGAGGTCACATCAAATGAAACCATGGTCTCCTCTGAATCAAATTGGAGATGCTTGATTTTGCTCACAAATTCTGCTGTGTTCTCAATATGGTGCTCTGTCTCGCCCACCAGAGGAGCCAGGATGGTCTTCAGATGTTTGGCCACATTGTATGTGATAGAATCAACACTACATACAATAGGTTTGAGACGCACTTCTTTGTGGATTTTTGGGAGGCCATAAATGCAAGGAATGGAGTCACCAGGATAGAGTCTGTAATACAGCTGTCTATCAATGACTTCTTCCGTCTCCTTCTATGATTTTCTTCTAGTACCCACTAGTAGGGTCTTGTTTCAGTAATTCATAGGTGACAGTGTCATTGAGGAGGCATTAAAATGCCAACATCATGCCATGCAGTAGTTGAAGCCAGTGGTAACACACTACTAATGGTGGTATCAGTGGTTCCATGACCTAGGAACAACCTAAGACTGTGGATCCAGAGCGAGAAGTAACTAGTCACCAACTAGCCCCTAACAAGGCTAAGTAGTCACAATATGGTATCGTAGAATTAGCTTGCCAACATGGAAAGCCAAATAATGTCCAAGCCACAAGAGCAGAGTCACTCACGGGGCACTGGTGAAGTACAAGCTTATAACTCATGTATAACAGCCAAAAATGGAGGTGCCACTGGAGCAAAAGCACTCATGAGGCACCAGTTCAACTCTGAATAGATCAATGTTTTAGCTTAATTTAACAAAATAATAAAGCTAGCTTTATAAAATGCCCAAAATATGTAAGGCTAGCCTGCTAATGGTCAATGCTGGGGATATTAGCAAAATATGCTCACTGAGACTTTTGGTATTTCTTGACCTATGTGCTGTGCACACATGTAGATATCCAGGCGCAAAGGAGGAATGAAATATTTAAAAAAATCATATTCCATGAAAATCCAGCATTTACCCCACTATTTCTAAATTCAAACTCAACATGTTCAGTCAAATACAAGTTTGAATCAGTCATCTAAGTATTAAAAAGCAATTTAGCTTCATACAGCCTTGTATAATAAAAGTAGTTTCTGAAGGTGGTGCTTGTCAGATGTCTACCAGGGCGACTGCATTATCATTCAAGCGTGAAGGTAAAAACTGCGATGTCCCCAGTGGATGTCAGCTGGCTTCAAAGACAAGTCAGGAAGTATGCAATGAGCAAGAGAAAATTATTTAAAAGTAAGCAATTATAGAGACAAAATACACATTACATCAAGGCATGGTCTTCGTAGCTCAGAGTACAAAAGTAGCAAGTCTTAAGGATTCTTTGAAGGACAGAATCTAGACTTTTTTTTAACCAAAGATGCTTTATTTGACCTTAAGCAGAGACCTTGGTATGAAAACATCCCAAACATGGTATTCAACTTTGCCTTTTTACTTAAGATGCAATAGCCACAATAAGAAATAAAGTGACAATACAAATCCTTCAACATTTTTTTTTTCTTATGAAGAATTCATTTTGCTTTAGTTACAGTTACACAGACCTGGCTATGTCCAACAATATTTGACCGGGGTTTAAACAAGAAAAATGTAATTAGCACCATTTTTCATACATATAAATTTGAGCAAGAAATGGATCAATCATCATCAATGTATAATATAAAATCATATTGTTGCCCTGGCTTAAAGTTGCACTACGTAACCTTTCTGCTAGAGGGTCTGCCACCTCCTTGACTCTGTAGAGACGTTACCGCGTGTATGCAGAGTATGGCATCTATCTTACATTAATTTAATAACTGGTTTTGTTCAAGGATGCATTGAAAAATATGTATTGAGATCAGATCAGACCTCTAACTTAAATTAAAGTTTAAGGACATACTATAGAAAGTCCAGATAAAGTAATATTTCCATGAAGGCAGGCAAGTCATAGAACCCTGGAAACAAAAAGTTACATAGTGCAGCTTTGGGTGTTTTATTCAAAGACCTGAACAGACATTAATGTTGAACAGTAATGATTGTTTTTTCTTCAGTGTAGACAGACAGTGGCAGGTTTAAGTCAAGTCTGGTTGCTCCGGGAGATACCAGTGCTTTCTACAAATAGACACAAAGTGCAGACAAGATCCAATCAATCACTGACCAAGTGTGCACTGGAAATCCTTTGGTATTTGTGGGGGAATATTTGAAAAGAGTCTGCTTTCTTTGTGATGGGCCATGTCCGTGGGTATTGATTGATACAATATAAAAGCAATTCATTTTTATCAGTTGAAATGACATTTTTTACTGATTTTGTGATTCTTGTGGATAACCTAAGTGGTTCTTTAGAGACCATTATTTACCCCATAACACAGACGTTCTACAGACTATAAGACTGCGCTTAAATCTTCAGCTCTGTATTTGAATTATTTTTGTCAGTTAGAGGCAATATACAGTAATCTAATGTACGTTTAGTGAGCCAGAAGCACAGTGTAATGAAGGAAATGTGGAGTTAAATATCGTATCTGCAGCAGAGCTAATCGCAGGTGCAGGCTGTAACATAAAGGGTTTTATTAGACCAACCAACTGTGAAAGTCCATTTTCAGCCATTTACTTGAAATGTGAAAAAAGAAACATTTGACATAATACTTACAAAGATGATCAAATACTCAAATAGGACTCCGCACTGCAAATCTGTTAGGTATTAAACTATTACACTATACAGAGACATGGAAAGAATGCAATTTAGAGTCCAAAGTATTTTGCGGGTCAGACTTTATTCTACAGCAATTTTTATAAGCAACCCTGACATAATTGTATAGTTAAATGTACAGAAAAATGTAATAAACTGTGCTAGTTGTTCCTAACACGGGTAACACGGGTAGCCAAATGTGTGAATGTCCATTTTGAGTTGTGTAATGTAAAGACTGCCAATTGGTATAGATAGAAAAAAAAAAAAGTTTTGGCATCATATTTAAAAGTTGACTACAGCAAATGGTTTTCTAATATGGTCCCCACTATAGTTAACTACTGCTAGAGACCACTACTAGACCTCTTCGGAGCCATTTGGAGTGTATAATTATTTCCCCTTTTCTCAAAATAGTAGCACTTGGAGCTGCCCAGCATGACTAAATGACATTTTAGTTTTGAGAGACAGATTTCCATGTGCACTGATATGGGAATATGTGTCTAATGTACTAGCATTATTGTTATCTTGCACAGATGCTATAGATGCTTGAAATATTGGAGAGTTTGAAAGTCATAACTGTCAATCACTCACACAGCTGTCTCACGCCAGGTTCATTCTAACTGTTGAAACCTCGGACCATTAATTTTGACTGGCGACACAGTAGTGATGTCCTGTCAAGTGCTGTCATTTCACCTCAGAATGGTTTATTATATGCGCTATATTTGAGTCCACCTGTAGCCTCTGTGAATTAGCCTGGCCAGCCAAGACCACATGCTTTTACAATGCTTCACAAAGACATTTGGGTCTGGAACTGTATCCTGTCTCCTCCTAGGGGCAACATGTGGATTAACCTTTCAGGGAAATGCATGGTCCATTTCTGTTAAAACAAACATGGTGGCTTACAGGTAAAAAGAAAAGAAAAAACACAAATGACTGAAACTCAGTTATTTATTTCAAGTAAAAGAAGTTATAGATTTTGTGAGAGGTGAGGTCTTCCACGTTTGACAGACACGTGCTACAAATGAGCAGTTGTGGTTGGATCACAGTCTAGTTTGTAGACCAAAAAAAGGGAGGAACTGACTGGTCGGGTAATCTGGAAGTCTTTGCTTTTCTGCTGCTTATTTTGTACATTTTCCAATCAAAGCAACTTAGCAGACTACACTGTCTCTTCTATATTCTGACCTACCAACAAACACCACAAAGGAAAGCTGAAGTGTGACAGTGTGAGCTGTTCCTGCAGAAGTGGAGCTAAGGACAGGGGATGTTCTGGGACACTTCTCCATTTTCTTGTCTTCTGTTGATTAATGTGCTCGTCTGTTACTGACCAATGTCTGTTTCATTGTTGATTTTCTAACTTTCTGTTGGTTAAATAAATGTTCTTATTCACCCTAAGAGATAACTGCTGTTTTGAGCATTACAAAAATAAACAAAACTGAATTGAAGCTTCATTTTGTGTTTTGTTTTTAGTAAGAGTATGAGAAACTTGGGGTTATCTATTTTTTTGAGAAAATTTTGTCAGACAACTTGCTTTACAGAGCAGTGCTGACTACAATAAATATAAAGATATCACAGCTTTAATCAAAGCTATTTCATTTGATCATGTTTCTATAAATCACTGATGAGTCCCTTATATAGAACAGTCTAAAGCACTTAGGCCACGTGGAGTTATCATATCACCACCACTCCTCACCCACTATACAACAATGGAGAAATACATTGTATTGTAAACTATTCTTGGTTACATAACTGTACATTTGAAGTGTTATCTTAGCCTAGACATTCTACATTATGCAATTAAAGGGGGGTGACCTCATCGCCTGCCTCCGCTCAGATCCGCTCAGAGTCTATACAGGAGAAGGGTGGAGGCAGCACAAACAGACCGGCTCTGCCCCAGTACAATACGTCCCAAGTGAAGACAAAGGGCCCTTATAGTGTACTCTGCTACTGGGCTTACATCACGTACTACAAAAGACTTAAAATATGAGAAGAAATGGTGGATTTAACAGATTGATTAAGATTAATAAGTTAATTGTGAGATGTAAGTTGTAGATGTTACCCAAATGAGTATGAAGCGGTGTGCATTTTATATCAGTTAAAGCCAGGAGGAGCTATTAAGGGCCTCTGAGTTACGAGAACTTATGAAATGGACAATGTGTTGTTAAAAGTACACTAAAACTTTTCAGATAGACGCTCCACCTGCTCGTCTCCACAGGGATGTTATTGCTTTTGGAATATTCCACACCATGGCAACTTGAAGTCTCCAGATCTTGAGCAGGATACTTCTCAGGTTTCCTTGCCAGATTAGTCTAATGATTGATGGGGAAAACTGAAGAATCTGAAGTGTCATGGGAACCAGGTAAAAAATAAATTAAAAAACTACCAAATGACACCTCAAATTACTCAAAATCCCAAAAAAGAGAGAGGTGGAGTAAGGAAAACAGAAAGGAAATAAGATTTTTCTTGGTGGAGGATGTTGGTCATTTCACAGAATTGATTGTCCAAAGGTGGTACCATCTTCTCTAAAATACAATAAAAAATCTTCCAAATGAAAATTGTTGGAAATGACTCTAAATGAGGCGGCGTTTAGTGTTCCGAGCCCTGCGCCATTGATTTGAGGTGGACCCGCTGAGTTGCGAGCAGCAGGCATCAGATAAGAATGGCGCCATGGCCGTCTGAGGCTGCAGCGCAAATCTTTAATCACGGGTCATTGTATTCCGCACAGTGCCCAACACATAAAAGCAGGTAGAGGAAGTGCTAAATCATACAGCCATCGCAGTCTAATTGGCCTACCAGAATGAGCCCCGCCAAAATATTGTTTTGCCTCTGCGCTATCTGTTTCCATCTGGTGGTCTCTCATAGAAACTGTGGCTTCCTGTGCTTGGGTGTTGGCCACAGCATAAGTACAACATCCCCTGGTCTGTAAAAATAATCTTTGAGGGCTTGTGTAAAGAAAGAGACGGACAAAAATACATTTTGTCCCACGAGGAAGAGCGGCCCCCACCTTTTCAGAAACATTTCCTTCATCAAAGTGGCACCAAGTCTAGATCTCTGCGCCTTTAGGATCAACTTAATACAAAAATATAAGTACCACGCTATATACTAGACACGTTTTATGTATTGTCAACTCTTGTTTTGACTATTTTATAACTTATTTATAATCAAATATTACATTAAAGTATGAAAATAATGTTGCAGTTATAAAGTCATTTAAACATCTAACTTTTTTTCTGTCTTTTCTGTCAAAGGATATATGGATATATGGATACATACAAGGACACATGTAGGGCTGGGTGATATCACAAAAAAGTCCCATCACATTACAATTTGTTTCCTTATATTGAACAATCAGAATTTTATATTTGAAATAATGAAAACCAAAAAATGCTTTCAATATTAGTTTCATAAACAATACAGACTGTGAATCATTGCCATTACCAAATTACTAAAAAGTCCAATTTATTCCTCCAAAGTCTGAACTCAAAACTAAATATTTTTACTGAAGAGGATTGACCTCGCAATTAAAAAAGAGTCCCAAGTAAATCATTGACGATTAGATTGAACTGAATCTCAACTTCGATTAAAATTCAATAAATGCCACAGCCCTAATTACACTTTTATTGAAGTCAATCTTTTGTGTGTGCAAGTACAATTCAAAGATTTATGAAGACTTTTTTACTTTAATTTTAAGACTCCATTTTAACAATTGACACAGAACAGTTCGGGAGACATCTTTTCTTTGTGGATTTACATCTTTTCTTTGCAGATTTGGGTAATTATATTTGACAGTAACCTATTTCATGTCATGTGGGATAAAGATTCCTGGCTTCACTATTAAAGAGCTGTCAGTCCATCTCTAAATCCGGTCTGACATCTTCGGAGCGTCCCGTCACTTCACCCTCCCCTCCAGTTTGCCGTAACAATGGGAATAGCACAATTAAGTGATACACGCTGCTAGGAGAAGGAAAAAAAAAACACACACATACAAAAAACTTAAGGTGGTTTAAAAAAAAAAAAATGGAAAAAATGAAAATGTCTGGTGAAGTGCGGGGCTCCCTGCGGGTCACTTTGCCTCACATCACCGCTGCTGTCCTGCTACATACAGACAGGTGATTGGAAAAGCTACAGCAGGGAGGACCATCAAACAGCAGTAGTCCAAGCATCCAAAGATAATTAGCTTTTGTCTCACAATAATGAGTCTCGCAGTGACATCAGGCTAGTTTGGCCATGCATAATTAGCGCCAAAGTCCAACTCTTTATTAATAACGTAAAAGTGAGTCTGTGTGGTGCATCGTGTTCGTAGATACGGATAAAAGTTGGCAATGTGTTGAAATATCAATAATTCAAAGTGGTTGTTTTGGAGAACAGGAACGGAATATGGAGTATATCTTGTCTATACAACATAACTAGAAAAATGCTACAAAAAGGAAAAGAAAACAAATCTAAGAAACTTGCAGTGTAACCTTTCAAACTATAGTATAAAGTGATATTCTTGTAGTTTTGCAGTTTATTTTTTATTATCCTGTTCATGTATAATATTTGTACCTCAAACGTGGCATTTAAAAAGGAATAGGATAACACGTGCCTAATGAATTGCAAAAATAGAATGGAATAAGTGTTTTTGTCGATATTATGGATTGAATATCGTTGCATTAAGTTGTATCAATATAATCAATCCCAATTAGTCACTAGTTCACACACTCTCACTCTCTTTATACACATTTTGTACTGGTTTGGTTTATCTTTCCTTTTGACTGGATGTATTGATGTATGGAAAGCTACAGCCTCACGATTGTGCCATATTGGTTTTATTGAACTTAATTTTCAGTGGACAAGTAACTCCTCTCCATCTGCCCCAATTTAAACTTAGAATATAATAAATCATCAAATATAATCAACAAAATGCACCATAAAGTTTATCTGAAATGCTATACTCTTAACTTTACGCCAATTAAGTGATTCGCATCTGAAAAGAGTGGTTTGTATTTGGTTCCATGTTGATCCCTTTGCTTTTTGCCAGCACCGCAGACGTTTTGGTCCGGCCCGTGCGAGCAAGCAGGAGGACCACTCTCTCTGTAACATCAAATAGCAGTAGCCTCAGACCCCAAAATAATTAGCGTCAGAATCACATCAGGCTAGTTTGTCCACATGCAATTTCTACACGGTGCAATTATTAAATTTAGATGCTGCATGTTGAGCACTGGCCAATTAGTATCTGTACTGAAGCTTGGAGAAAATATATGTATGTGATCTGAATCCCATTTTAAAAGTGTTGCGGTTATAAAGTCTTCAAATAAGCAAATAAATGAAATATTCAATGGCGTCTTGGCTTGTTTGAGCAGATGTGTTTTGATCAGTGTGTCCATCCATCTGATTGCATTAGCATATGGTCTGTAATCACACCTTTATTTCATAACTATTAACACACCAGGGTGCATTACTTAAAAATTCTTACACATTTGGTCCCTAAAACCCTTAAGAGCCCTAAATTTGATATATGACACTGCACACTTGGTTTTAATTCCCTTCATTTGGTGGTGGATTACAAGCCGTATGTTTGTGTAGCTAATGACTGTGTTTGCTGAATGTGCCTTATGCATAATTAACACAAATAAACTAAGTGAGTGATTTTGTACCCAAACTTAATAGCAACTTTTCCGTGCATAAAGAGGTTGTTGAAATTCTTCTTGTAGGCCTAAGTCTTCTTAGCTTCAGCACATGAAAAAAGTGGCTGCACAGTTGCACAATGTTTGAAACACTGAGCATATGCAAAGATGAAGGAGTTAAATACAGTACATTCTACATTTTAATGGCTATTTTCCCACTCTATTACCAAACCCCGTTAACAGCTTTTTTGATCATTGCCACTGTTTCCATGGATACCTAGTATAAACATATGGTCTGTGTAAATATTAAAAGATTTGTAGCTTTGGTCTGGAACTTTGTGCCTGCTGTAAGCAATGACTCTGACTCATCCAGACCAACAGGATGTAGTTTTTAATAAATGCTACTTTTGCAAAGCCGATTTGAACAATTTGACCATGATCTGAAGCTAAAATTTATAATAGTTTACAGAGTTTTAAACAAAAAACTCACAAAATGACATCACAAGCTGGAACAGAGTGCTTTCTTTTTGAGAGAAGACCTCAGCTTAAATACACAGGGTTTGACTAACTTTATTTAAATCATACCGTTAAAAAATACTGTTAAAATCTATTACCATCCCTCCAAACACATACTATGTAACCAGGCCCCATTACTGCAGACTACAGCTCATCTTAACTCGGTACTTTCCCTCTTATGCTTCCTGCTTATTGTCAACAGCCGAGCGAGGTGCGCACTTTGCAGGACCAGAAGACATACGCGCTCTCCTCTGTGTAGACCGCAAAGTGAAACGCTGATTAGTGACGCTACATTACTCCGCTTTGTCCAAGGGCAACTGCTTCATATCAGCTCCAGCGTGGGAAGTGCAGCTCATAAACTGTCCTGCTCCCGGCTCGCTGATAGACGCTTTATATCAGGATAAAAAAAAACCTAAAAAAAAAAAAACCTATTGTATTCATATCACTCTCTAAATTACATTAGGGATAATTAGTGTTATGTTTCGGTAATTAATAGAATCACTGAACCTTTCAAATGAAGAAGCGGAGTTCAATGTGATAGGGTTTTGAGAGAGCGAGAGGAGATGAATAAGCTTTCTTGGAAACTAATAGCATGTCTTGGAAATATGTGCAATATGTAGTGGTCCAGAGGTCACATGACTAAATATTTTTGGTCAGCCATGTTGGTATTAAATAAGTAAGGCCCCCCTTCCTTTAAGCATCCTTGACATCCTTCTATTTCTTATCCTTCTTACTCCTCATCTCTACATGTAACCCATCTCAGTCCTTATTTCTAAAACACTCTAGCTTTTACTCTGATATATTAATCCCCCATACTCTCCATTTTGGATAAGATCGTCAAAAGGTTTTTTCAATTTCCATAATGATTATTTGTGTTTCAGGAAGTAAAGTAGTACACATCATGCACAGTCGCTTCAATTACTATAAACCTTTTCTACCTTTTCCGCTTTTTGTCAGTGCATCAGTCAGAGTTCCCCAGGTAGCAAAGCCCTTTTTCAAACTCAAGACAAAATAAAAACTATATAGACATATTTTTAGCTTTTTAGATGAGGTGTTTAAACAATTACTAAACTTCATTCATTGTCTCTTTTCAGCTCCCTGATGCTATTGCCCACCTAGGAAAATACACGCAAATGGCATCATAACATTTGGATGGAGTTCTCTTCATTACATTTGCTTCTGATTGGCCTTCGAGGTTACAGTTTTTTTCAGGACGCACATAATCCCTCCCCAAACCAGAGGAATTTGAATCGACATTTCCTCCTCTCATTACTTTAATTATCTTTTACCTCTGCCACTGCAAACTTGCTCTTGGACTTTTAAACACCTGACTGTTACAAAAGCTAAAGTACTTTTGGGGTCCTTTTTCCGAGTGCAGTTTTAATGAGGACAGTGCTATCTGCAGAGTCCAAATGTCTCTATTTCAGGTGCGCCGGGGTCATGGGCAGACGTTAGCATGGTGGTGTGGATGCAGACAGATTTGCTGAAGAGAGTGAAGCATTAAGAGCATTCAATGAAAACACAGAGCTGGGCGAAAGATGAGTTGACTTGGGGTCACGGTGCAGATGTACAGATACAGTTTAGCGCTCACCTGTCCATCACGCAGAAAAGGTGACCCTGCAGGACGAGGTCAGCGCTAAGCAGGCTATTAGCCACTGTCAGCAGATGGAGGTGAAAGAGCTCAACCCACACAACACAAAACCCCAGATCACGGCTGTCTGCAACTTTATTTATACCTTTTATTTACAGTTTCATACTTGTGTCACTGGAAAGAGTTTTTAACAATTTGAGAAAAAGTTTGTCTGTGGAACTTTTACATCTATACTTTCTGAAATAAATGATATAGATTCTTTACATTTGTGATTTCTCAACAGACACAGGGGCCTGAAACAGCACGTAGTCCATAATAAGACAATTTGTACATTTTTGTGTTTATATCAGAAGTCATTTCTGGCTGAATTATTTACAGTATTAGTATTTATTTATTTATTTTTTTAAATAAAATCAACAAAGCAGCAACTTTCATAGTATTAGTCAGTCAAATGAAAAGTCTGAAATATTGTTTACGTCTAATAAAAACAAGAGCAATGTCGAATGAGCTATTTTTTTTGTTTTTTGTTTATTTTTACTGCTGTTTCCAATGGACAATTTAGTGGCCACTATCACATCACCTGAAACACACATCTCTGACCATCTCTGAACCACTTTACCCCCAAATAATTCCAGGTAAAGGAACTCCTGGAACTTACCACCGAAAAGTAAAGTCCATTATTGGTATAGTTTGATGTGTGTGATAATATAATGGAGGTTTATGCATGGTCCAGATGCCAGTCATCTCGAAAGCCGCCCACCTTAACTCCATCATATTTATATCTTACTTGCAATCATCTGCGGCCTCAAAATATCGGTTTTATTGACTCTTAAGCAACCAATGCAAGCAGATATATGGACTCCAAACTAATCCTAAAGTCCATTTATTCTAAGGATCCTGTGCTCGATAGATAGTCCTATAATAGACGATATGGGTTAACATTTAAATAAGAAATATGCAAAGTGATGTGATTTCAATCTTCCACGCAATGCAATGATTCAAAATGTATGAGAAAGGCTATATGGGATTTAGAAAGAAAACTGTGCTGCCAAGGTTAGAATAGAATATGTATATTTTGAAATACAGTGAAATCATTTTTTACTATGGGTTAGTTTTTTTTTTTTTTGGCAGAGGCAGGGATCCATGTGCTGGCGCTAAAGATGTTCATTTTTAGATTGAGAAAACACGAAAACATCGCTGTATGAGGGCTATTAGCTGCTTCTCAATCTGAGGGGGAAGTAATTAAAACAGCACTTAACGATATAAAGCTTTCACTCGCTGCTAATGAGCCTACTGAGCTAGCCCTTACCTTCATACCCAAACATTCTCCTCCTAGCTTGTGTTTAGCAAAATGCTGGGTTGACGGGGGTCAGCACATTTTAATGGTTACCTTCTTGCATCAACAGTTTATCACGACTCCATGATTCAATGTTATTAACTAAAGGTGTGTTTACTATAACCAAGGTGCACTGGTAAATCTCACCTTCAGCTCAAGTCAAAGTTCAGAGGTGCACCACAAGTGAACGGAAGTGTATTACCTCCAGCGCTAATAAAGTCAGAGAGGCTGGCTTCGATCGCACCTAAGCCCTATGTCCAATGCTTGCTTATTAGATTTTTTGCTACCATCTGTTTGCTAGTATTTTTTAAGCTTGAGTCTGTATGACAAGTCAGCAGACAAGGAGGGGGAAAGGAGGTGTCTTTGAGCCCTAGGTACCCCAATAGCAGCTAATTAGGCCACAAATCACAGGCTATCACATGACCACATTTCCCCGCAGATGAGTGTCGGACTAAACACAGCCAGCAGCCATTTTAAATCCAACCCTAATCCAGTGAGCGCTTCAGCCTCCTCAGAGCATCAGCAGAAAACCTCAGCTTTAGACTGGGATGTGGCCAGAATCACAGAGCTCACAGATACTGCAATATATATGAGAAACTGAAGATCTACAACAACCTCTGATAATGCAATGAAAAGGGCTGTACCGTATATCTGTACCGTATATCGCAACAGAAGGAGCATTTCAGTACATTCACAATTATCAAATCGCAAAGGCTGCAGCTATTTAAATAATAATAATAATGGCTTACACTCAAAGCGCTACACTATAGTCATTATTCATTCATTTCCACACTTGGTGATGGTAAGCTACTATTGTAGCCACAGCTGCCCTGGGGCAGACTGACGGAAGCGAGGCTGCCAATCTGCACCATCAGCCCCTCCGACCGAATTCCCGCACGCACCACTTTCATACTAGGCAATGTGGGTGAAGTGTCTTGCCTAAGGACTCAATCCTCCAACCTTTGGGTTGGGGGACCAACACTCTAACTACTGAGCCACTGTCACCCCGAAATAAATACAAAATATCATGCTCTTTTATAGAAAAATAGTATTAAACCCACAGAAACATGTTCTGGACCATGGATGACAGAGGCTTAACAGCTGAGCATTTGGCAGAAACTTACATCTAAACATAGAGAGGGCCCGAATAGGGCCCAGGAGAGATCGCTAAATTACTGAAACACATGGACCTCCTCAGGCATGTTTTGGATGAGGGAACAGTGTGTGGTAAAAAATTTGGCAAAACTACTGGAGATACTGTTGTCAGGTGATTGTGATGTCACACTCACTGAACAAGAGGGAGTTTTATGTATAAAAAGTATTTTTAGAGCAAATGTTAAAAAGGTGACTATTAGTGATATTAGTGACTATAATCATGAACACACTAGACACATTAATATAATGATTCTCCTGGCACTCCATGAGGCATTACATAACCTTTTGACGTCATCTGAAAACCAGCAATTATGTGCACTAGATGAAGCTGCTCATCAACACTTCATAGGTTGCCAAGACCATTACTGATGATAACACTATGACTGTTACAGCAACTATAAAGAGTATTCTGT
Organism: Periophthalmus magnuspinnatus; assembly: GCF_009829125.3. NCBI lineage: Eukaryota > Metazoa > Chordata > Actinopteri > Gobiiformes > Gobiidae > Periophthalmus > Periophthalmus magnuspinnatus. The sequence goes on along the minus strand of NC_047130.1, from coordinate 25,373,377 downwards.
GCTGTTGACTCATCACCAGTAAACATATGTAAACATATGTAAAATATGTTTACTCTTTAGTTGAATTTATTGTATGTGTTCTAATCGGTATTTAAATATGACAATCGTTTACAGTTCTTTGCATTTCAAAAACATGCAAATTGCCCAACAATAGCATCAGCAATAAATGAATGAAATCTTCCCTGGTGGTTTCACTGTTATGTCTAAATTTGGAACACACCGGAACAAATTTAGGGGCAACTATGGTCCCACACAACAGATAATGAAATAGAAAAATGTTGAACAAACTAATAATACAAAACATCTCTTGACCCAACTTAACTAAAAGAATTGATGGGTCTCGGTGGCCAAAAATAGTGGGTTTTTAAAACAACCATATTATTTGCAGAGAGCAGGCGCTCGGATAATGTAGAAGCAGCCTCGGAATAGTTCCCTATAGGCTCATATATACAGTATCAAGGCCTCTGGGTTTCCAGCGAGGCCGGCTGACCCCAGAACAGTTCACCGTGGAGGGTTCGGAGTTCACGGTTGGTTATAAATCGAAGAGTCCGGCAGCAGCAGAGCCTGGATTGAGCCATGCATACAGAAAAGGTCTTTATTGCTGCAAAAATGTCATTGCAAGTCCCCACTCACCAAGTTAGAAACTAACTACTTTTATTTACAGTGAGATCAATTCAGAAAAAAATGCTAATAATTTAAACAAAAACATTTAAGTACAAGTGTGGGCAATTCATCAAATTTGTATTGAGATAAAGATTCAGTCATGTCTATTGGTCAAGTATGTGGAGCAGAGCTGAGACAATGGAAGAAGAAACTGGGCTACTTTTGTTATGAATGCCACTAATTAAAGCTGTCCTTGTGTATGTCTATGAAATCAATACTTAAAGCCATTTATTTACATTTTGTAAAGAATAAATTAAAAATAAGATTGATCAACATAAGAAAAACATGACTTCCTTTTTCCATATAGTCAGTACTAGTTTAAAGCTTTTACACAACTTCTATTTCAAATTTGGACAAAAAAAAAAAAACATACCTGGTGAGAGATTGTTCCCATTACATAACCAATTTTATTTATTCAGATATTTTTTTACTTGAAATAGAGTATGTATCAAACACAGTTAAAATGTGTGTTTTCCTAAAAGCCGTGTTGGTATATTGAGCACATAAAGATAAGTAACAAACTGTCTTGTTGGCTAATATTGTGTTTGCTGATCCCTGAAACGCTGGATTGAAAGACACGGAAAGATCTTTATTTATATTTGAAAATACTTTGCGCGAACAGCACTCCAAACCTGGGGATTATTATACCGGCTTTGAAGAGTGAAGCGGTAAGTGATTGTGTGAATGTTTGGGCAGTGCACAAAAGCTCTCGAGTCTCACACGGCGGTGAATGCATTGACTAACTCAATACTTTCATGAAGCACGTGCATTATTTATGAGGCCTCGCAGGTATATGAGCTCCCCTTAAATGAGTCATGAGAGTGTACAAGACAAAAGATGACAGGCCTGAGTGATCTTCCCTCTGCTGTAGCCTGGAGAATCAAAGTGTCACCATACATCAACATTTTACCGTTTGACACTGAATAAATATTAGGGCACACAAGTTCAATATTAATGCTCTTATGCTTAAAATAAATCTGAGATATGTAGGATTTATTGTTGGTGTTTGGGATCAATTTTACTATAACTATCCACAAATTAGAAGAGAAATACCAATATCATAGCTCGTTTCAGAGATACAGACTTCATAACGGTCATGAATGAACTGCATTTTTGAAACACTTGATGAAAATGAATTGACTGGCATCTCTCTCTATATTTTTTATACAGATGGATATCAGTCTGGTCCCCACGCCCTCCGTTACATCTCGAGCCTGTACAAACATGGTTGTGCAATCAGATTCTTGATTTTCTTTCTATCTTTTTTTTCCCTCATATATTTGTTTTAATATGGTCAGACCGTGCATGTCCCTGATTGGCTAATCCACCTGTCAATCAGGCCCATCTGAAAACAGGGTAATTCACTGGTGACCAAACTCACAGCTTCATAAAGTATTGAATAAGTGTATAATCTGGATCTCAGGCAAGAACATTTATGAAATGACTTCATGCCCAATGGTATCAATTCTCAGTCAAAATTTAAGAGAGACAAAAAAGTAAATGAATTGGACAATGTGTTGTACTACACGCTGTTTATTAATAATAGGAACAAGTAATTCCCAGTGGTGGCTGAGTGGCTAGCACTTACGCTTCAGAGCTAGAAGGTTCCGGGGTCCATCCCTGGGTTGCCCATGTCTTTCTGTGCAGAGTTTGCATGTTCTCCACGTGTCTGGATGGGTTTCCTCCGGGCACCCTGGTTTTCCCCATTAACCCAAAAAACATGCACAATAGGTCGAATCCTACACCTAAGGTAGTGCTAACCAAGACTAGCAATAACATCATGGACATGTGTCCCCAAGTGCTGCACTGTAGTGCTCACTGCTGCTGAGGAGATGCAGAGGATAAATTTACAGGGACAATAAAGTGCACCTTAAATGTGATATATATTGGTTAATGAGAACTATACATTTCTCTATGTGAATTTGATGAGAAAGCAAGAAGAATGGACAGTTATTGAAAGACTATAAAATGCCAGTGTTGATCAAGTTACTGCCAGCAAAAAATGGGTTCTTTAGCCTTGCACTGCAGACAGGTTATTCAGGACAACAGAAAAAGCCCACAGCTACAGTATATGCTAGTTCCAGCACACTCCTTTCCTCCGGCCATTACTCTTCTGCGTGGTGGCGTTCTTGCAAGCTAAGCAGGGACAACAATGGGCACATGTTTACACAGCAAGTGTCCTTATAATTTAGAATCCAGACAGAAATCAATAGTTAGTGCTGTAATTCTGTAAAATAGAGATGGTGGCGCTAAAAAAACGATGTAACAAGCCAGGAAATGTCAGTGATCTAGTAATGCACTGGGAAAGCCTGTCTATAATTTCTGTACAGAGGCTACTTACAGCCACGGACGCATTTTTACACCAACATTACTCACGTTGTCTAAGCCCGCTCATCACTCAAACATTGTTGTATAATGTACGCAAAGTATCCAGCCTTTTCAACATTGGGCCCATTAGGCAACCATTAAGGCTTTACCCCCCTACAGTTAACTCCTCACCTCTGGCGGCTGTGTACTCATTACAAAGTAAGTCATCATGATTGTGAATTTAAAAATTTGCTGAGCTGCTAGCTTTGCTCACTCCGGCTCATCAGCATAACTACATTAGGAGGATCCTGTGGGTTGGCAATCACACACTTCCTGGATATTGCAGTCCCAGCAGGCTAAACATGTCCACATCTATTAGTACCTAGCTACCAGCAGACCCAATATCCGGCAACATACTATACAGACGTATGGAATTAACATAATAACTTGTAAAATACAATCTGTTCATCATGGTGAAAAATCTGCTATAATACAGACTGACACAATAATCTAACAGTAAAAAGTTTCAGGCACCATATGGCAGAGGAAAAAAAAAAAAAAACACAACTTGATAGCATCACCAGTCAAGACTATGCACTTTTCCATTCTATGCATACATCAGGGGCCTTATCTCGAATTCCAACAGGCATAATTGACAAGTTGATTAACCATTTAGAGAAATAGTCAGTCACTATATTAAAAAATTATAACATAGAGAAGTTATAAATGTACTACAAATAAATGGTTCTGATTAGTTCACTGTCAAACTTATAGGAAACATCATTTGCTATGTGCCAGGTCCCAGATGTTACAGCATATGAACAAGAGCAGGCAAACTCATGTTTCAACTGAATATTTAGCTTAAGTTGCAATAAGGTGACCTGGGATATATATTTTGTGATATGGTAGGAAAATGTCTATTGCCCAAATATTTGAGATCAAATAATTATCAAAATAAAGTGAATTATGCAGACCCACCTTCAACTAAAAGGAGAAAGTACTTATTACCTTTATAAAATACAATTCAAGAATCAGTATTACAATCTGTAAACTCATGAAATAGGGTTGTGAAAAAATTCAACAGACATCAGGCTGGATAGTTAGCCTGAGCCAATTTCAGGATAAATTGCAGTGTTTTTTTTCCCCTTTTTTGCCAGAGCTATTCCTTGGACATACTAATGTGACAATAACAAACAATGGACTCAAACCGATAGTCTCTCATACAGTATTAGCTGAGGACACTGGGATCCCTAATTTATTTTGGCCCTTAATATATTTACCTCGTTTAGAGAAAGGAAACAGATTGTCAGAGGCAGTGGGACGCAAGATGATTTGGAGCTCAATTTTGCTAAATTGGTTGCTGCCAGCGCGATACATCATGGAGAATTAAGATGCCTCTCCCCCAACACAAAACTTCAGCTGCCATATTGGCACATCTGTCAAGGGCCCGCCCCTGACAGAGACAAATGGACCAATTCTGGCACACGAGAAGCCCATCCGAACGGCTAGCAATAACCGCAATGAATAATGAGTCCGCTCCGGCTCCAGGAAAATTCATTTTTAATAATTAGTGTTCAAGCACCTATCATTTTTGTGCAGAGATGGGCGAGCAGGTACGTCTACAGGTTGTGGCACACATCGACAGGAGAGATACAGATGATGTGGTGTTAAGCTTTTCTCATCACTGTGGAAATAGTGACAAGGAACAATCAGGTCAGACAGATGGATCTGAGCAAAAATGAAATTAATCACAGGGAGAAGTCAGCACAGAATTAGAGAAAGATACAGGCAAATACAGGGTCATGTGCTTTGGTCAGATCACATAGGGTTAAAATATGCACAAATCAATAGTCTTCTCCATTTCATGGATTCCATTATAGAGGCAAGGTCATAAATCGTGTTACTGAAAAAGTGAAGTAGTAATTAAATAAAACACATTATTACAGTAGAATTGTAAAATATCATTATAACCAGTGGTCTTTATTCATTATTTGTGCAAGGGCTCCCGAGACACACACACACACACACACACACAGCAGCAGCAGTTATTGTGACTATGACAATGCATTTCTATTACTAGTATTAGGCCTATGGATATTTGAAGTTGCTAATGGAATAAATGAAAAGACTTGGATGACACTACCTTACAGCAGAATAGGGTCAATATGTCTAGTGTAATTGATATATAATATGATTAAACCTATATTTTGTGTATGATTAAAAAAAAAACAAAAAACAACAACAACAAAAAACATGGAAGTCTCAAAAGGATTCTTCTTTCTTTCCAAAAGGGAGAAAAAAAGCTCACATGAAAGAGTCAGTTCTTTGAGAGTGGTGGGATTACAGGTGAAGACTGGGGGGGAGGGTCCAGTGTTACAGAGGAAAGGCTTTAATGAAAGTGAGTGTAACGTAGGACCATTAAGACTGATGCCTGCCACTGACAGCAGAGGAGCCCGTTTGGCTTCTTCAGTAATTAACACCATGTGATATTTACGCTTGGCTGGTGATGCAAGTTATCATCCAAAGACAAGAAGGGAGCGCTTAAGACTGAACATGTGAAATATAGTCGGTAACTGGAAAACTTCCTCCTGAACAGAATTGTCACTGAATTGTGCCTACTTTGACAAGATTTGGCAAATGTTTTGGCATAATTTAAGATTCTGAACATAACTAAGATATGCAAACACACTTATTAGCTTGCCTGAAACAGAAGTCAATTTGCGATGTATTGGATTAGGTTAATGAAAGCCTAGCCATGTCTCTAGTGCTCTTGTCAAACTGAAGCCGATAATCCTTGTAGGAAATAATGGTGCGGACTGACGTCGCCCAGAGTCTCCCAGAGGTGCAGGTCCCTGGCTCCCGTCGCAGAGCTCCTCATACTTTACTCTCCCCGCGTACGACCGTATATTCAGGGAGTTTTACTTTAAAGTCAAGTGCTTCTCGTGTGCAGAGGTCTAGCGGGACCAATCCTCCCCTCGATTCATTACCTCCAGGAGTCAGCTCCTTCTGTCGGGCGCCATGACAACATGGCACCATTCTCCCGCAGCCTTTAGGGGGTGTCAAACCACCAGAGACAAAGTGCACTGCCTTCACAAGCATCCAGCCAATTTCCACTTGTATGAATCATGCGCTTTAACATGTCAAATCCCACTAACTATTTTAAGAGACACATTGGAAGACAACCCCAAACTCTCATCCAGGGTCCATGTCTTTAAATAACTCTAGGTCTAAATCTAACAACTACCTCGGCTACATTTCATTCGCTTGACATTTGTAGCTCATTTGGCTCATTCCAATTCAACATTTTTAGTCTCACTTCTGTCACAAAAATAGGTTTTACAGGAATCCAAATAAACATAAAAAAAACAATCAATCAGTTTGTGGTGAGTTGCTTTTGTCTTGCATCCTCCAAAGCACCAATTAAGTTAGACCAACATGGCAATTGATTGAAAATGACACTTGGTTCACTTCATTATGCAGGACATGAGTGGAAAGATTGCTAATGATGACGGCAAAGAGGGAATATGATATGTAATTCACGCGTCGCACACAATCGCAGCCCCTCTCTCGTCTGCTTCAGCGGCTTGTCAGAGAGGGGCTTCATCCAGATCTTCTTGACAAGCTGTGCATCTATTTAAAGCATTTATGAAAATGTAACTAAACAAGTCAGCTCTTTCACGGTTACATTTTACTTTTTCCAAGGTATCTCATTTTTGCCATCATGATACTACATAAAACAGATCAGTAAGCGCAGCCAAAGCATTATTCTTTCATTAAGTTGCTACTCCTCAGGGTGGATAGATACATCTTTATACATAGTGCAGTGATTTTCTTGTCCCCCCCTCATCATTCTACTGTTCAGTGGGATCATGGGTAATGTAATTGAAATTCCAACTGTTGGGCTCTAATTAAACTTGAATAATAAATCAACAATCAAAAACGAATATAGGGGCCACAGCATAAAGCACGGCAGTATGGAAAGAACGTGCAAATCTATGGAGATATAAAAAGGAGAAAAATGATGCATAGCTCTGCTCCTCTGGGAGTCGTATGGTGAGCGTGATATCATCCCTCTTATGAAAAATGTCTCTTTGCACACACACATGGCCGGGCGCCTTAAATAACTTTTAATCAAATTTCAGGCGCAGCTTTCAACATGGAGAGTTATATCCAAAGCACACAGAAAGGCGACATGTCCGGATTGATAAGAGAACCCCCATTTTAACATCCGATCAAGATTAAAATGCATATCAAATAGCGGAAGCATTTGTGATAAGACACAGGTGCCAGAGTGGTTAGCCTATGTGTCGTACCAAGGGTAACATCCACAGGAGGTGGTGGTGGGGGGCAATGTTCCCTCTAATTTTTCACGAATCTGAGCAAACACACAAACTCCCTGAGCGTCCCATGGACCAGTGTGAGCGACATCAGACGTGTGCACTGTGGTCATGCTGCATCACATCCATCCAAATTAAATGGTTTATTAAAATAATCAAATTACCGCATTTACATTTCTGTTATAAGACTTTTAATTAAGTGCTTTAGCCACTTATACAGTGAAAATGACAAAAATCTTGCTCATGACCTGTGTAGTATGTTAATGCTATTGGAAGTATAAATATTTAATTTTAACTATGGCAAAACATGAGCTTCCAACCAAACCAAGACAACTGTAAACTCCAATGTTGAAAACACATTTAACATGTATATGATAAAGCTCTGACTTGTATTATGAGTATAAACCATTGTGTGAAGCTTTTGCTGTGACTGAGTGAGATTGTCCTACTGTGTCTGGGAGACAGTCCGGTAACTCTTTTTCAGTATATGACACGATCATTTGATTTTTACAACTCATAAACTAGTGACAGTCAATGACCAACTCACACTGAGAGGAATCTGTATCTGCACACCCAGCTGCTCTATTACTGTACATTTACATATCATATCAAAACACAATATATAATGTGTATTTGTATATAAAATATATTCAAAACAAGTGGTATGGGTCAAAATAAATATATATTTACAAACCACACACTGCTAACAGTGAACAAACACACACTGGAAACTAAGATCACACTGGACATGATTGTACAGTGTGTCCTTCTGTGACAGAGGCTCAGTGGTTAGAGGAGGATCGAGTCCCGCTCGGACCAACTTCCGTCATTGTGTCCTTAGGCAAGACACTTTGGCATTAGCTAACGCTAATGATTACGCATGATATATTTGACCCACAATTAAGTCAATAACAGAATAAACCACACTTACCGACCAGGAACAGCATCCAGTCCATCAGCACATAAGGTCCTCTGCTCCTGAGTCCATCATGATCTTCACTCGGTTCCACGAACCGCTCCGGGTCCAAGATGCCTCTAGTTTAACTTGTACAAACATCCACAGTGTCCTCGGTCGCGTACTTCCTTTGTTTTGTCCGTTTCGTCATGTTTAAACCGCAAAACTGCTACAAAACAGTGCGCCAGAGCGCGGGCCGTCGGAACGTTAAGGGGATAAACACTTAGCATCATTAGCATCATTAGCATCATTAGCATCATTAGCATCATTAGCATCATGAGCGAGTTTTCACTCCACATCGGCTAAAACTCTGGTAGCGGCGCATGAGGAGCCTGTCAATGACGTGGATAAACTGCGCAGATACGTCTGTGAATCACATAATTGTCTGGAGCAGCTCGTCCCCGGTCACACTCACTGACTCACATTGAAAAATAGCGCAGAATGATTCGATTTTTTTGTGCGCAGCGCAGATTTTCTGTGCGCGGAGACCGCGTCAGAAGTGCGCAATTGCGCACGCGCGCAGTTTAGAGGGAACAGTGGTGGGGGGGGGGGGGACCAATACCCCTGGTATTGGTCCCCATCAAAACTACTTGAATCTTAAACTGTGTAAAAGTGAGGTGTGAAAAATGTTGTTACCCTTAAGATGATATTTCTGCAAAAATTAACTTAGGAGTCGATCTAAATCATAGTTTAGACTGGGTTTGAAGGCGTCTGTATTACTCTGAGATAACAGTCCAATATACACTGTCTGACCAAAAAAAAAAAAAAGGTTGCATACTCCAATGTCACAAGATTTATTTCCATCCAGTGCTGCATTAATTTTTCACCTGTTACATTGATTCTGGTGGAGTCTGACGCTGCAGCTTCTCCAGCTCATCCCAAAGATTCTCAATGGGGTTAAGGTCTGGACTCTGTGGTGGACGATCCATGTGTGAAAATGACGTCTCATGCTCCTGAACCACTCAACACAATTTGAGCCTGATGAATCCTGGCATTGTCATCTTGGCATATGCCCGTGTCATCAGGGAAGAAAAAATTTGTTGATGGAATAACCTGGTCATTCAGATTATTCAGGTGTCAGCTGACCTCATTCTGCTGAACCTAGACCTGACCAACTGCAGGAGGCTCGTACCAATTTGCTTAGTAAAATCCAGGTGGTGACTTATTTTTTGGCCGGGCAGTGTAGTTTCAGGTCGTTTTTTCACCTTTGTGGCATTTCAGGAGGTTGCGTGCCAATAAAAGTATTTTAAAAGGACATATTATGCAAAATTGATTTTTTCAGAGCTTTTAACCTTCATTTTTCCTTCTCATTTCTTTACAAAAGCTTGAATTTAGATCTTTGCATGTTTGAGTAATCTTCTTTCTCCTGCATTCAAGACACCATTTACTTTGCAAAGCCCCGTCAAGCCCCCATATGTGCCCACTCGTCTGTAATTCGTTCTCAGTTGTTTTCTGTTTTGTTTATTTTTTAACCTGTCATATATGTAGGATTCATGAGCTTTGGAATAAATGAAGAAAGGGTCCAGCAGTTTTTAACCAGAAGTTTGCATACTGCATGCCATTTTAGATTAACATTACAATTTATAACTAGGAGACAAAAGCATAATACGTCTTAATGAAGTATTTACCTCTGAATTAACCATATTACGTGTCCGGGCATTATATAGAGAACATTGTAAGACCAGTATTTTCCCACAAGGATCCTTTAAACTATGCTTTTGTGCCTTTCACATTACCAATTTCAATATTCACAGTCACCCACAAAAAGGATTAAGCAGACGATGAATACATGAATAAAAACAGCCAAGTTTCATGAATGACAGGTGAGGCCCTGCTTTGCATTATCTGCTGGATGCTGCATGTCGACCCCCTACCGATTTTATGTAAAAGGCACTCGTGCACAGTAAAACCTTAATATCCATTTAGCTGCTGAGGCACGCTTGTCTGTCTCCCAGTCACAGTCCCGGTCGCTAATTACCTTCTGAATCTATAGACATTTCTGTGCTCCCTCAATGCATCTCTTCTCCTCACAACAATCCGCCAGCTGCTTTGACTGGCGGCGGTCGGTGCCCTTTTGCAGTCCTAAAACCATTTCAGAATCAAATCAAATCTTCCCCTGCTCTGCGCCCCCACATCAAACTTCAGCAAAAATAAATCTCAAGATTCTATCACTTTTTACACAAGTGTGGGCTTCTATAAAAACTTCTACCGCACACGCTTCCACGTCTTATTTCATCTGAACCATTACAACTTAATGCCAAAACCTAATCCCTAATACTGGCGCTGAACCTGAAGAAACTACTGATTCTGACAGCGCAGTGGATCAGTACGCGTCAGGTCAAAATCGAGAAGAAACACCTTTGCAAAGTGTGTGTAGTAGTGTTCAATAAGATATGCAATCAAAAACCATAATCAAAGGTGGGAGAGAGATATCAACAAATGTGTATTCTCTTTTAACATATCAAACTAATTATTCTGCACATCCAGCTAGAATAAATGTATTTATTTTTAGGGCACATTATAAGGAGTAATAACATTTGGGAGAAGACCAAAAAATGAACGGCTAAACTACGGTAATACTCGAATCCCATGTGTTTCAGAACATGTTGGTAGAGGTGTGAATAACAGGTTTTATACAGAATAAGACAGGATATAATACATTTTTGTTAGAGAGGCAATTTAGTTACAGCAGACTTTTGCGTTTAGCTCATTTCAACCATTGTTTCAAAATGCGTTTTCAGTTTGATAGTGATAAATCTTGCAGCTCTCATTTAACCTACTGCTACTGGTCATTTGGGTCAGACCGCACAGTCCAGCCTCTCACAAGCCTCGTCACTTCATATCAAAAACTGTCCCTTTCCTCGACCACTTGACACCAACCGCAAACACAAACCTCAAGCGCCACAGATCTGATGATGTTTCGTCCATGTTTCGCCGATGCGCTTGTCAATTTCGCCTAAATGTTTTTTTTTCTTGCCCCCTTTTCAAACCGAGATAACAAAGAGTAACAAACGAGAAGAAAGAAAATCTGTTATTGGCTGTACCTGTGTGCGTTCTGACTGTATTAGAAGCTGAAAAATTACTTCTAGGTGAGAACGCTTTGAATTGACTTTTAGCACAGAAATCAAACATTCGAGCCCTTGTTGATTTACAGCATTGATTGAGGGGCGGCTTGCAATTTCAAAATCTGGACAATTACAGGCCTTGAGAAAATGGGAGCAAATTCCATATTCGACTAAACACGCACCTTGGAGACAGTAGGAGACACAAGCAGAGTAGTGAATAGTGACTACAGCCCGGCGTTCCAACAGAATCTGGCATGAAGAAAGGCTCGGCGATATCGACAAAAACGAATAGATATTTATATTTTCATCTACTATTGTAATGCAACAAAAATGCATTAAAAACACGCTGATAAATGTCTCGGTTGAGGGTCAAGTTATGCGCAAAGTGTAAAAAGGACTGCAAGTGTAGAAAGAAAATCAGATTGTGCGCTCTGTTATGTTATTTGTTTTGACAGTTATCAGATTCAGCCATTTGCATATTCCCAAAACAGCCATTTTGATTTTAGATACATCCTCCATCTCTACATAAAAACAAAACCAGCTTAACAATTTTACATTTTTGCACAATTTCCATCTAGCGCTACAAATGGTACACCCAATCCATTCTCTGACGCACCTGAAGGGCAAAGGGGGGGGAGCTGGTTATTTGCTTGGTGCAGTTTCCGGACCTCTAACCTGTAAATATCATTTTGTGCCCCTCCCCTCCCCAGCGCTCCCAGTGAGGTGCCCTGGCTCAGAGCACATAACCCCTATTTCCCAGTGGAGCACGCGGTGGCCACTGGTGCACTCCTCTGAGGGCTGAATGTAAAGCAGCAGCACCAGAAATAACATTTGAGCTGTCACCACGCTGCCTGCAGAAACACACACTTGTCAAATAATGGAGAAATGACCATATTTATATTATCGCTAATGGCAACATAGAGAGGGAGGGGCACACTAATACAAGGCTGTGACAGAAATAATGGTATATCACATTTGGGACATAATGCCACAGTGACGCCTATTTTGATGTTTATTATGATTAGTATTTTGTAGGATAAACATTATGGAGGTGAATTAGATGGAATAAAGACAGATGATTGTGTGTTATTGTTATAGTTTTAGGGCAAGGTGATGTAGAAGGATCCCGCAATAAACAACATATGGGGTAAATACTTGTACATTTTGTTTCTGAATCATGAAAACAGAAATGATCAGAACACGTCTTTTTATAATGGGATTTTGAGCCTGATTTGTGACATGGCCATGGATTAATTACCGACGAGTAAGGTGTGATAAACAAACCACACAACTGAAATGGTAATTCCTCTTTACATATCCGTTTATCTCAGCCAACACTGATACATGAACAGCATATTTTTATGTTTGATAAAATTGCCTTTCCTCCCCCATTTCAGCTATAACCAACTTTCAAGTGCCTGGGAAGTGCTGGCTTGCCCGTTCGTGATGCCAGAATTTCTCAACCAAATTTTGACATCAATTTGTCACTTTTTGGGGAAAAACACTTCACACTCAAAGTTTACAGCTCAATTACACATAGGCAAAACTCAGGGAACTGGGAGCGTATTTACAAGCATAAAAGTGCACATAATGAATCATCCATTAGAGCTTGCATCTGCACGTTAACTTTGGTCTGCCAGCACTATCCATCTGTCCAATTTGTCGAGGTGCACGATGGCGGTGGAGGAATTACAGGAGGAGCCAAGCCCGGAGCACTTAGTTGGCATAAAAAGCATGTATATTATCAATAATGGAAGAGGCAATTTAAACAACAACTCTGGCTATGTTTTCACAGGCACGTCTGCTCCACTGCTAATACCTTATGTTAATCCAAATGCAGAACTATGCAGAAGAGAGGCATTTAGGCTGGTTTATAGAGCAAAAGCCGCATGTTGACACTGTTATTGGATCTTTATTTGTTTCTGGAGGTGGGATGTGTAGGAGGGATTTATTTGCCTCCTGGTGTTTATGATACTTACTGTGAACAACTGTTTGTTTTGTTTAAGTGACACTTTATGTTTACACAGGGATAAAGGCCGTCCACAAATGTCACTAAATTGGCACTTACTGTCCACACTGTACTCGGGGGACGTAAACATTCAGTTAAAATCAGGCCCTGGACAACAAATATGGTTTACTGCACTGCAACAACATGATTTCAAGTGATAAGAGCGTCATATGCAAAAACATGGGATGAACAAACTAATTTATAAGCCAGACTTCAGTTTCCTGTTTACATAGACACCATCTTGAGGACTTCTGACCATTTAAAAGATACAATATTTAGTTTTAAATTGAAAAAATGTCACGTCCCTTCAATCTGATTTAGTAACTAGTTGCTTGAAGAGAGAAAACTATCCAGTAAAATCCCATGTGCTCAAAGTTTTATTAATTAGATCTGCATGATTTTGGAAATGTGTTATGTGTGATAACCGTTGAATATTGAGTATGACTTGTGATATCAAAATGTCAAAATTGGCAGCCTTTCTAGCACTGGAAATGCAAAGCTTGGTACTTCCACCACTTACACAGGAAGGTGCCAATTTGTTTGAATTACTGGCTAATTGGGTAGTTCTTTTGATGTGCAAATGTGAATAATGGGCACATAGAAAACCACAACATTGCAACACAAGCAACTCTTTAGCGTATGGGTATTCTGTGGACTGACAAATTAGTGCAAATTAATCTACATCTAAAGAGAGAAGACATTTATCAGAACTGTACACACAACTGTATTTTGCTTTGTTCACGCAGACACTCACCTGAATATGACCAGTAGGGGTCGCTAGTTGATCTCCTCTGCCTCCAGACGTGTTCATGATCTTCGTCAGCTGCACTGCTCGGTTGGCCTCCTGATGCAACTGTGGACAGCAGAGAGACACAGTTACAAGCGGCTCCGACGGGAGGAGAGCTGTTAGCAGTAAAAAATTCAAATCCCCAAATCTGTAAAACTGGCTGGCAGCATGTTGTTAAAATAGTTCATCTGCAAACCAATAAAAGCGACACTTATTCAACTAAACATTAATTTTGTGACTGGGCGCTCCCAAATGGCACTTGTGGCACTAGCTCTCAGCGGTGCCTTTAAGCCCTATAATTCACCAAGATTAACTTTTGTCCTTTGCAGCACCTCACCTATTTGTCACACAGTTTGCCTATCCTTCGGTGGTGGAACTGGCTGCTGCTGTTTAGAGTCTAGAGGCCATAGCTCTGGAGTAGACTTGTTATCTGACACATATGATGGAAGAAATGGGCGGTAATGATAGCGCCTACAGGGATCAGCTCAAAACTGAGAGAAAGTCTTTGTGCTGGCTTCTCCTCTCACTACGGTTACCATCAGTCAAGTATTTTGCAGAAGCAGCAGCTGGTCAGTAGCAAAAAACAAATGTACATGGACTGACTGGCAAGTATCTTTGTGAACAAGCCAGAAATAATAAGAAAAATACACAGAAAAATATAAAAATCTTGTCTGTCATAAGCTTGTGGGTGCAATTTGGATAGAATGGCTGTGTTGGCAAAGTAAAGCAATATGAAAAACTGGGATTTGGACAAACAGTGGACATGGCCATGTGGCTAAAAGAAAATATTTGTACCATTTTAACTAGGCCAGTCGTAGTCCCAGACCTAAATTATTTCTTTATCAGTTATTGTGGCCGTGTTGAAGAGGTCCATTACCATTATATATATTCATAAGAACTAACTAAAATATATATATACATGGATTATTTTTACTATTATTTTTCATTGGTTGTGACTTGGATGACACTTTTTTAATGTTGGCTGAATACCTCTCCAATTATCCAATATTTTTAAGCAGTAAATAAATTATATAAATAACTTTTCAGATAATTATCTGGCTTTAAAAGAGAAACTAATTTGAATATTATTAAACTATAGAGCATGAATATTCTGAAATGCAGCTAACCCTTTCTTCTTAGACTACGAATTGTTGGAGCCAATTCCACCAATTTTAGCAACTATAAGACTAATATAGGCACTGTGACACAAAGACACAACTCACACGCCAGGGATCACTCAAAGACGCCAAATTCCTTAACACATGGAGGTCTTCGGACAAACCAAATATAGATGACCCAAACACAACTTCCTGCTTTGACACCATTCAACCTAAATATGTTACTGTTTCATTATTTTAACACTGCATTCCATGTGCACCATTTTGTAGGCCAGAGAAGAAAAACATGCATTTTGCTAAGGCATTTATTTCCATTTATAAGACAAAGTGTACAAAAATGGTTTAGCATCAGCATACACCTCCACAGAACACAGCTTTAGCTAAAATTGCGCTTCTTAATGCAACTATTGCCCAGCGCACATCCCCCAAGCTTCTGCCGAGACAATGTGGTGCAGCCCCTGAGGCAAAGGCACGAGTCTTTTTACAGTGCAAATACAAAAAAGAATCTTTCAGGAGAAATGTGGTGAATGCTGGAGGTGCAGATTCGCCGCGAGCACAGTCCCCGGAGCACATGTAGGCAGACATTTATAATTCAAACCATTGATAAAGCACTGCATGTACCAGCCAGGGAAATCGTCAAGCTTCACTCAGGTCTACAAGAAGAGAACAGTCAAACCCAGTGAGCCATTCAAAACCCCAATATGTATCAGTTAATGCCGGCTTCCTGCTGCCAGAGACGACAAACAAATGAACAGGCCGATCGGGGGAGAGGCCAATCAGAAACCAAGTGTATTGCAGCCAAAACTCTTAAAGGAAATCCCTCCAACCTCCTGGAAACACATTTTTACTGTGGAAGTAAAAGTATCACCATTGCTATAAAAAATAAATAAAAGTTATTAAAAAGTAGTAGCAAAACTAGTTTAGAAATTGAGTGGTAAAATGTGCCAATAGTGGATTAAGTTTACCTACCAAACCTCTACTTTTGCAATGTTTTTCTGTTTTCCCACTACTCCATTTGGTGCAACACCTAGTAGTTGGTAGTTGGGTATTTCTACTACAATAATTTAACTAAATAACCAATAACATCACTTTTACTATTACAATATGTAGAGTTTAGAGATATCTCTTTGATCGCATGTAAAAATAGCATCGAGTTTATCGTCTAGATCTAAACCTGTTAAAAATGACCTCAAAAAGACACAGAAAGACCCTAACCTAATCTACCAAGGAGGATATAAAGTGATGTTTCTCCTTTCATGTTTAGAGCTAGATTTGAACCTCAACCCAGACATTAACAGGCAGATTTTAGCACATTCCTGATGTCTGAATATCATTATAGAGATGATTAAAAAAAATAAAAATAAAAAAAAGACATTTATTATAGTAACCATATGACAATTATACTAAGGGCACATGTGTTACAAGTTTGGCTTTTTTAGTAATAAAAAAAAGAAAAAGTGTGTCAAAGTTTATAAAACATAAATCATTCTTAACGTTTAATACATTTTAATGCACTAGATGTACTTCATGGTAACGTGCAAAGCAGGATTCAATCAGGTGTACAAGCTGAACAGTCAAAACGCTGTGTGCCAAACTTGCATCAGTTAATATTGGCTTCCTGTTGCCAGAACCAGCGACTACAAACAAATGAACAGAAGAAATGCAAACAGCAGTGACTGGATCATGTGCCAAACCTCCAAATAAAAACCCCCTCTCACCTCCTACAACACGCTTTTTGATTTGGGATTCTGTTTAGTTCACGCGGCCCTGAAATAACAACTGGGTATGGGCTCCTCTCGCAGCTGTCGGTACATTAGTGCGCTGTGGTTTCTGCAGCTTGGCACAGCACGGAACCACGCACCCAAAACGCTCTCAAAAAACTACTAAAACACTTCACGCCTCAATATCAATCAATTCTCTTTCTCCAGAGCGAGAAGTGCACAGCGGAGATGTATAGGAGGAGGTGGCAACGGCACATTTTTAGCACCCCGATGGAAATAATTTCTATATGTGCTTTGGTACGTGTTTGTGCAACAGAGAAAAGACGTCCTTAAATACTACAAACAGAGATGTATAAAGTTCACACGTTTAATATTAACATATTCTCACATAAAACACCTATTGCATTAGATGAAACACGGGTGCTAGAATTGAATACAAAAATGTTGTCCTCACATAAGTACATATGGTCACAGAAGAGCTGCACAATATGAAGTAACATTGTATTTATTATTATGGTGATATATTTTAGTATACTTATACAGTTAGTTTGGTTAAATTAAATGTACATGCACGATTAAAGCAAGCCCAAAACAATGATACATTATGAATTAGTAAGGAACATAGAGAGTAATATCTTGCCATACTGATTTTTGCTTTATCCATAAATGCATGTTTTAAGGATTTCTGTCTGAATAAACATGTTTTATTACTGTCACAATTAACACTCGTCAGTCATCAGTATCACAATGTTCATACTGTTAATCCAAAAAAACATTCATTTTGTCTTTTTACATTCTATTGGTTATGGATAATAATCTTATGTTTATACCTCGTGCGGCGCAGTAAGACGTTCTGAGAATTTTATATAACAACAATAAAACAATACATGCTGCTATTATGCAATAATATTCAATCAAAATAACATTACACAAAAAAATTGATCTTGGGATGGCCAAAATTTCAACTACAAAAACCTCAAACCATAAACACTGAAATGCTCCTGTTTGCTTATCCTTATATGCAATGAAATCCCCACACTGGCTCTGTAGACCCAGAATCACAGCAAAACAGAGGGAGCCAGTTTACATGCACACTGCTACACGCTCAACTTCGTGCTCAAAGTTTAAGGGCTATTTGTCTCGTCACCTTGCTGTTTTATGCAAAGCAAATTGTTCCAGCTTACTTTCTCACCAAGTCCCGGAGTTGTTTTTGTGGGCGAGGGAGAAAAGGAGAGCAACTAAGGCTGTAACTATTGTAGCAGGTAAGCCAATTGCCTGTATGACTCAAGCTAATTTAGCAAGACCAAGTCTCGCTTCAGCCTCACCAAACGCCTAAGTGAATCTACAAATTACTTTCAAGCAGATAATGTTGAAACAGGGACTTGAAAGTAAAAGAATGTTATCCACTCTTCAATTTTTAGTTCACATTATACAAGTTTGTATGCAACCCTTGCCTTAAAATTGTAAATTCAAAATGTATCTAACATGTATCAAAACTAAACGCCGTTCTGAATGCTATGCAAGCGCCTTCCTTGCTCCATGTACCATTTCTGTTTGATGTAAGTAGTTTGAAATGCCCCATACGCCACACACTGGTCTCTCAGGGGTAGATAAGCTCCTAGACATAAGGCATTCAAAGCCATCTGACAATTTGCCTCTCGGTTGGAACTGATTCTTGATTCCCAAATCTAAACATGTCTTCCCTCCTGATGACACCGTAACCATGACGACGGGCGCATGTCACACTCGTTTGCGAAGTCATAAGGCGTAGCGAGAAAAGGTTAAGTTCAGCTCCAGAGGGGGGGATCCTGGGAGTCTGGAGCCACCGTCTGCAGACAGAATGGTAGCACACAGACATTTAGTACAAGCACAGGCTGCTCTTACTGGTAGTTGCATCATTATGGCAGATTAATTAAACTAAGCACTACATCAGACCACATCAAGGCCCTGTGCACTTAAGGCAGAGACTAGCCCAAAATGCTCTCCATTACAAAGCAGAGAGGAGGGGGATTTGTAGAGCTAACTGCTGTGTACAGGTAGGTACTATAAGTTGTAACATAATACACAGTAGCACCTTGAACACTTGAGTGAAAAAAAAACATAGTTATAATTGATTAGAAAATACAAGACTTGATATTTAACGGCAGAAGTAACTGTCAGTAACCAGCATCAGGACAACTTCATATCATAATTATTGAGATCATGTCTGTGTGCAGCTACTTTCCCTATGCCTACGTTTATAGTCACTGAGCCACAGGTAGCACACAGAGAGAGCAGAGCCATGTTCGGAGGCAGGTCTGAAGCGGGAGGGTTGCACCATCTTTGATCAGAGTGCCAAGGAGACAGCACCATGTCAACAGTTTACACTCGTCATGTCAGCGTCCCTGTGGGCAGAGGATTAAAGCCACAGCGCTACAAAGATCCAGGCAACGAATGCAGCCAGAGTCAGCCCCATGGACTCCAGCTCTGACTGAAAATCACACACAATCATGGGGTTAACCAGGAATTTAAACCCATCCACTGGCAATACGTTTAAATATCCTCCTCCATCCTTTCATTTACATATTTATTAAAATAAATGCCCCATATAAGCCTAACAGAACAACCTCGTATGATGGGCATATACATATCCGTTTCCCTTTTCCATTGCTCTAAGGGCAGTTAAATCACCTTATTTAACCATTAAGGCGTGCTATTTGTTCCATAATATCACACTCAACAACAAGGCGAGGACCCAAGAGAGCCCTTGAACAGCAGAAGGCTTACAAGCGCCACAGGAGCAGTTAGCGCGCATTAGTCACCAGGGGGTGAGCTACAATATCAATCACAGGTCAGTACAGTCCACTACGCCAGTGGAGCAAGGCCAGAGAGGGGACGGACAGGGGAGGGCATCAGGGCTTAAATTACAAAATATGTGAAATTTGGAAAAAAATAAAAAATAAAAATCAGATCTACACTTACAATAAAGGAAGTCTAATTTTTGTATCTTCATTATAAGAGGTGATAGAGCAAAATGGAAGAAAACTGACACCCAACAAAAGCGGCTATTACTATGTGAAACCTCGACTGTATCCACTCACCAGGGCTGAAGGACTTTACTCCAAGTAGAAGAATTGGACAAGGAAGTTTTAGTCGACTAATTAAAATTTTGTCTACTATAAATATTCTACTAGGATTTTAAATTCAAAACAGCAAAGAGGAGCAGGCATGGGCTGAGTTAGCTGGAGTTTTGGGAGTGAATCTTATAATTTCATCTCCTTTTGTAAACATGGAGATGGGTTTCAATAGTTATTCTCAAGGATTTTTCTCAAAGATTTTTTTTCCCCACTATCAATAGCATTTTCAAATTAGTATTTAGTTTCAATACTAGTTTTAGTATAGATTAGAATCTGAGTAGTGACTTTTTTAAACAACCTGACTACCAATCACAGTGTTTCATGTGGAATCGCTCAGTGCAGTAGAATGATTGCATGATTTCTGAAGAACATATTTCAACTTTAGAGCAGACCTATTACACAAAATCGACTTTTTAGAGCTTTTAATCACGTTATAGTCCTTTCCTCTTCTCATTTGCCCTCTCGAAGTAGTATTTGGAGTGATTTGTGCATGTTTGAGCAATCTTTAATCACTTTCAAGACGCCATATTCCCAATCAACTCCCACTTCCACCGCCACGGCATACGCCCACTGCTCTGTACTTACTTCGTTCTCCAAATTTATTTTCTTAATTGGTGATACACGTAGGATTTGGCAGTGTCACAAAGTCATTTTGGTGCAAATGAAAAAAAATAAAAAGCCACTACTTGCTAGCGTGACGCGCAGTTATCTGAGGTGCTGACAATTCACGGCTCTTTGTTGTGATCACATTTACGGCGACGTCAGCTCCCACTGGGCACCGCAGATTTTTAACACGGATGTCAGCAGACTTTTTTCTTTTATTAAGTTGTTTTAGATGAAAATTGTGATCTAAAATGCGCAAATTATAGCAACGATCCATGGGTGTCATAGATATACAATATGTCGTCTTTAAGAATTACAATACAGCACAGCTTCTTTTAACTTTTAAAATAAATGCTCAACAACAATATGCAATAATTACATCAGATCTTCAAAACAATAAGCAAAGGACCTAAACCCCCTATGTCTACGCTGAACTGGGGGCTTTTGTGAGAAACAGTTTACAGTCAAACAAAAGATGGTGTGTGTGGCCCTCCTGGTGCTGGTGCATGTGGTTTCAGTTCATATGGGAGCCGCAGCCTCTTGATGTGGCTGATTTTCCCGGTACTCTCCACAGTCACACAAGGAGCTGATACAAGGAACACAGAGCAAAGCCTTAGGGCCAAAACAGCACAACATCTGAGCAAAACTGATCCAAAAGTACAAAAACAATGCAGGAGCTATGAGCGTATATCCAAACGCACACTATATGACGGATAAGAATAGTGCAGTTATCACCAGCCGTTACAGCAAAACTTTCATTTGTACACTTTTGGTTAAGGTGCGTCAGTTCTTAAAAATATAGGAGATTCATTTCTAATTGTTAATTATAAGCTTGCGTCTTTTTAATCGAGCGGTCTACAGCCAAACCTCAGTAAAAACAAGTGGTTTGGAGCAGAATTCAGACTTTGGAGGAAGAAATTTGAGGGTTTTTTCGTGTTAAATGGTAATGATTAAAATGTGTCATTACGTTCAGGAAATTTATGTGGATTGACAAGACAAATTTAATCAAAAATTGTGGCGATTAATATGGGGAAACATTTTTATAGATAAGAGTAATGTTTTAATCCACACTTTTGGTTACTCGTTTTATTTGATTTATTATTTGATATTATCTACCACAGAAAATGTCAAGGCAAATTCAAACTTCGATGACCAAATCTGCACGTGTGAAGTGTTTGAGAAGCGTCAGGACCTGTCTGCTCTTTGTTCATCATGTTAATTGACAGGAGACGCTGCAGCACATTTGACTGTACAGCTGATGGCTTTGTCGATGGCACGCAGAGGCTGAGTGCCAGAAATACAATGTGCCCGCCAGAGACGGAGACGGGAGTGACACAAACTCAGAACTTTTAAATAAGCCCAACTACTGTAAAACATACACGCACCCGGAGCCATTGTGTGGAGCGGACCCCCACCAGTCCTAAACAGTCATATTTGTGTTTCATTAAGGAACTGCAACGACTGAACCAGGAGAATAGGAGGAAGGGCGACAAAGGCAAACTCTCATTATGCCGAGTTCTCAAGCGCTAGGGAAATATTTGGATTTAAAAGTACCACTTTACGACTAAAATGAGCATGAATCACCACAAACCAAGGTCTAACCAAGGAATCGTAGAGTGTCATGGTTGAGTGAAGTTTTTTTTTTATTCTGAGATTTTCTTTCACCACTTCTCATTCATACTTTTTCAGTGGCTAAACTGCGTACAGATCTGGCAGCTTACCCCTGTCATCAGTATTAGTTGTACTGGTTTACACGTGCGGTACTGTCAAAGTGGATATGGTACACCACCTGCATGACTCCACTGAAACACACTGAGGCATTATCCAGGGAAATGGAAATAGGAAAAAAAGAATATTAAATATAATAGGCAGTTTAACAAATCCTATTTCTATGAAGTTTGGCTAATTTTAATGATTACTGGTTTAACTGTTGGAGGCAGAGTTACATATTGAGTTTGCTGCAGGACGTCTTTCCGTTTTAATTCAGGAGTCAGTTGGACAATAGAACAATGGTTTCTTTAACCGCATGAACAGGGAACAAATGTCAGGAAGTGTGTTTTTTTCTATTCATTGAAGACTAAATACTCCTGAGACTTTCTTCTAGACCTTTTGAGCCTGTCTGATTTACTCTTTTCCAAGTGTCTCTGCTTTATAAAAGGTTGAAGGAGCACAGTAAGATGTAGCACAACTCCTGTTTAACCTCTGACCTTTGCTGTCACACAGTAACAGACACAGATAAGGCTTTGTGCGCTCTGAAGGCATCTGCGGCGACACGTTTGTATGTGAATCTAGTGAGTTTTTCCACCGCTTTCTCCTGAACACCTCGGCCAAGTCAATAACAGAGAAGTACAACACAGCACAGCATCTCTTAACCCGGGGTTTGTCCTGGTTCGGTCCCTCAAAACTGAATGCATTTTGAAACGAGTTGATAATGGAACAAATAATAATCATTCACACACATACTATGCCTATGTATGTCGAGTTGTTCCTTTATATGAAGCACTTTGAATGTCATGAGACCATTTACCATGTGACCATCTTGATCTATACAAAGACAAAGAAACCAATATTGTGGTGATTATATTTTATTGTCAGAAAAAATGTGTTTTATTAGAACATTGTATTGAAATCAGTATTGGCTTATGTCTTTTCCTTAGTATTGAAATAGAGTTTTAAATATTATGGCAGTCAGACTAGAAATTAAATGCACAGGATCAAAAGGTAATTTCAAATGCACAACGACAATTTGCCTACGAAACACTGTAATCCAACAGAACACCGAGGATAGAGAGCCATAACCAAAACCATGAAAGAAAATATGGATAAAAGACCTAATAATCAGGATTTATTACTGAGAACAACAAAGGCACCTGCTCAGCACACTTTAGACCCAGTGCTGCAGCAGTGTATGATACATGGCAGCTCTCACACCAGGTCTCCATGTTGTAATAAGTGCATTAACCAGTGCGCTCTGTGCTGATTGAGTGCATCAGGCCGTCTGATGAAAAGCATTACCCAGATTAAACAAATTCAAGCCCCATGACCTGTGTCCACGCTCGGCTGTAGCTTATCCCATTCACGGCACAATAAACAATCTGCAACATGCCTCCGGACACAAAGTCAGCACTGTACATAACACTGGCAACCGCGTCAGGGAAATTTACCGTGCAAAGTGGGCTTTTCAAATTTCAATATGTGGCAATTGGATAGCTTAAGAGCCAGCAGCTTATGAGGTCATTGGTGAGGACAGAGAGAGGAACTGTGCAGGAATTGTGCTCGTATTGATTTGGTCATAAATCCAGCTGCTGTGGACACTACATTAGATCATTACACATCTCTCCTGCTCATGTACGGCCGCGCTTTGTTACGGGCAAGATGAGGCTTACATATCACTCTGTAAGTAGAGGTGACACTGAGCGTGGGCCGATCATATTTACGGGAAGATATACTATCAGATCAAGATGTTATGATGGTATACATCATTACCATTATCACTACACCAGCGCTGGGCAGTATTTTATTTGTCATGAAACATCTGCACTAAGCATCTTCCTTCATTAAATTCACCTGTTTGAACATTTTTATTTTGCAATGTTTTGCAAGTGGATAAAAACAAACAGGTGAGACATAAATCACTGCAATCAATTCAACTCCAGTCAAAAGATTGTAGCTCAAAACTAATAAAGTTGCATTTGTAAAGATTTTTGTTTATTATAATACAGAATCTAATTGGTTAAATGGTTCAAGTGGGATCAATACACACTTAAGGCTGACTGTAGTTTCCTACTTCTCAATCCACGACTGATTGTTTTGAGCAGCAATGATAACAAGGTTCTTGTATTAACCAATGTTATTCCTCCTTTAACACCATGGTAACCATTTCAGTGCATTCATACAACAATTCATATAACAAACTTGTATTTCTACATTGTAGTTAATGCTGACACTCAACGCCCACTGTTGATACAGTCATTGAATCACTTTCCCAGATATACAAGAAAAATCTGCAAATATAAATGTGCTGTCTTAAAAAAAAAATGAGCCAAAATCATTTGTGTGTGAATCTTTTTAATGAAGGTCGAGCACAGTGGAAGCGGTTGCCAGATGCTGATGAGAAATACCAGCTAACAGCAGCTCACTAGCCAAATGACTCAGTGTTGTCCATAAATAATAGCAGTAGCAGCAGTAGCAGTAGCATGCATCACTTCCACAGGCCCGCGGCCATACACACAGGCACATCTCCTCCTCCCTCTTTACATGCTCTTTGATGTTGGACTCTAATCAATACTTGAAGGCTGAATTTAGAACTGATAAATAAAACCAAGCACTCAATCGCACAGTAAAAGCCTCACTATTGAATGTTTAAAGTGGCTGCTTTTTCAGGACTAAAGTATATAAAAGAAAATGCAAAATGCCATACATCTGCAGATATAATACCTCAAAATATACTATGTTACAAGTGGAAAGTCCATTGCAGGCATTGCCACTGAAGAAACATACAAAATGATACTAGCACTGTGTAACTTTTTTGGGGTGGGTACTCCATCTGGTCGTCTCCACTGGGATATCACTGCTTTGCCTCGAACAATGTATTAACTGCATAATTTCAGCATCAATATTTTGTTGCGCAAAATGCCTTGAAAAACGTACATTCTTACTGTAGTGCAACTTGTCCTTGTCCACATGCTTGTCTCCATGGAGATAGATACGTTTAAGTTTTTGAAATACATTGCATACAACTCATCAAGATAAATGCACTCGTCTCCATTTAAAACCAATATTACATATGTATGGGGTTGGCAAATCACCACTGATTCTCTCAGATGGGCTTTTGAAACTGACATGAAACTATTCCAGTTTTTTGTCCTAAAACGGGAAGTGACAGTAATCAATAATAATAATAATAATAATAATAATACATTATACAACACATCTATTCAGTGCAGTTTAGATTGACCACTTTCCCTTTGCAGCCCTGTTCTTTATAATAAAAAGCCGTTGTATTTTCTCTAGATGTAATTACGATGTTTTAATCAAATGAGCTTACTTGGTTGTCAAACTACAACATTTGTAATTGAAACACTACAGTCCACATTAAGGAGCAGCAATCTGGATAAACGCACTGGAGGTGAGTAAAACACTCCCAGGGAAATGCTCACTTTACACAGAGCCAATCGCTGCCATTATTCTCCTTTACACCATTTATTGACATCAATCTTGTTTTATTGAACAGCGCTAAAGTTTAAGCATTTCTTTACAGCGTTATGAATTTATGAATCGATTATAGCAAAACACCCGAAAAAGCTACGAGGACACTTTATTACCTTTGAAAGAACTTTGAGAGGAAATTGATTTGCTTCTCTTAATGAGGCGGGCCCTAATTATCCAAAAGGGATTTCCACAGAATTACATTTAATTCTTGACAAATGAAGACATCTGCCTGTTCCCTCTAACTTTGGCCTGGATTCTAATTTGTCATTAACAATTCAAACACACTTTAATCTGGTCAAAACAGTAAAAGCCTATATATCTTTTAGGGTGATAAAATATTAGCACTGTTGCCAAACCAATTCACTTTTTGCTTAATGGTAAAAACAAAATGTGATCTATGCATAGGAAGTTCAAACATTTGAGACGATCTTACAGGATTCTAGGCTTATAATATGGAACTGAGAAGAATTTTTCATTTGGTATATGAAACCTGACACTTAAGTAGGCCATTTAAGAAGAAAATACAGACGATAAACTACAATATGTAAACAAATATATGCCACTGACCCAACCCTGAGGCAGATTCACCTCCAAAAAAACCTGTTCCAAATGTTTAATATTGTTAAAAAAACACAAACTGAATGAATGAAAAACTTTTATTGTTAGTTTGTATCTATGATGAGTCACAGAAGTTATTTATTCAACCCTCTGCAGCTCAAATCAAATTGTATAACAGAAAAATAACAACATGTTCCCCACTAGTACAAAGAAACAGTCCTCACAATAAACACTGACCCCCAAAAATGATTGTTCTATCTAACTTATTGAAGGATAACTCGATATATATAAGAAGTTATTAATATGCGACAGATCTGCAACATCATTTGAAAACAACCACTTAAAAACAGACAGGAAGTTAATATTCAACTATTAAGCATTGATTTCCTCTTCCTACGTACGTTACACAAACATCCAACAAAACACTGCCAAGTAACATCCAGCGCAGACAAAAGTGTGAGTCAACAAAGATGGGAAAACGGCATTTAACTGAGCAGTGCTGGTGGTAATGATCCTAATGAAGCCCCACTAAGGGGTTTTAAGTTGCGTATAGATTGAGCCTCAAGAGAGCACAAAAGATCAAGTGGGTCATTCAGCTAATTCTCCAGCCTAGATTCTAAGACGCTCATAGTTACGTGTCTAAAACTAAATGAAATATACAGGTTTATTTCACTTTGAGCTTAAAAATATAAATGTTTTTTGTATCAACGCTGACTGCTTTTGTATGTGATTGGATTCTTTCTCAAAGCTTCTGGATGAATAGGTGGGTCTTAAGGGCGGACACCTCTTATTAGTCCTGTTTTAGCGCAGTGTTGATCTTGGCAGAGACACAAGTCCTCGCTTATTCCACTTAAATTGTCATTTGTTTTGATTTTTGTCATTTTCGTCCTTTTTTTGTGTCATTTTCGAAACATATTTGATGAGAATGTCCATAATTGAATGGGAGGTGTGTTCAGACTTGATTGGTATTGTAGCAAGCACTGAAATAGCAACTTGTCATTGTCGTATTTGTGAAGTGGAACTGGGAGTTTCATAATAAATATAAAGCTTGTTTTTTTTTCAAGAAAACTTTGAAAAGGATGGCTACATTTGTTAAACGACATTTTATGACATGAGTACGTTTGTTAGGACAGTATATATAATGACACACTAGCTCTGCATTTTGTCTGTATCACCGTCTTTATATTTTGCCACGAATAATTAAATAGCTCATATTACACTATTTTCTGATCTATGTTATAATGTTTCCTCATCACAAACAGACCTGGAGTTGTGTTTTGTTTCATTCACACATGGTTAAACACACAAGCCCTGCATATTTAGACAGAGTTCTTCTTTCAAACTGAAAACACACTGTGGTAATACAGGAAATGCTCCACTGTCTTTTTAAACTCCATACACCTTAGCTAGAATCATTTTGATAATTCCACAGGTGGAATTGACGATCTCCACA
Source organism: Periophthalmus magnuspinnatus (assembly GCF_009829125.3). Classification (NCBI taxonomy): domain Eukaryota; kingdom Metazoa; phylum Chordata; class Actinopteri; order Gobiiformes; family Gobiidae; genus Periophthalmus; species Periophthalmus magnuspinnatus. Next base: position 25,345,475 of record NC_047130.1, on the reverse strand, counting down.
GAACTAAAAGGTAAAAAGAGCCGTTAACCCCATTGTGTCGGATGCCATCGTCTCGAAAAGAGCGCGGTTGTGGACTTTCCATTACCGTAACTCCGCAACTAATTATGCTCTCATGTAAATTCAAACGACATCTCAAAGTAGAGGCATGGGGCTCTTTAAATATGTCACTTTCATTATGGTAATCTGCTTACGTTGTCCATTGAAGATGACCAATCAGAGCGCAGCGGCCACCGGGATTTTCCCAGTTAGTTATTCTCTGCGTCAAAGGAAAAATACGGATGCAAATGTAAAATAGAGGTAGTTATGTGAAAAAATGCAGCACATTCTGATACTTCCTTTAACATGATTTTTACAGCTAAAAATAATGAAAGTCTAGATGAGCCATACTGGTCTATAATGTGCTCAGTCCTTAAAGGGTTAACTTGAAAACTAATACTTCATGACATCACAAGGTGGAACAGAGCATTTTGAGGTTTGGAGATGTTACAGACTAATACTACGGGTGACTCAAACATGTGGGAATGAAACAAAACACAACTCCAGGTCTGTTTTTGAGGAGGCTACACATTCTAACACGTCTTAACCTCCTGAGACCTGGTGTCCTCATTTGTGGACAACATATTTTGGGTTGTTTAGATCACAGTGCAAATTTTTAGAAGAACATGTTCAATTTTAAATATTTCTAAAAGTTTAGAATATTTATTTATTATGATTTATTTGTATTTTATTTATTTATTTTAATTATTTTTTATTTTAATATTTTTTTTATTTGTATTTGTTTTTTATAATTTTGTATTTCTTTTTTTATTATATTTTAATTTCTTTTTTATTTTATTGACTTATTATTATTATTTTTTTTATTTGTTTTTATTATATTTTTTACACACAATTGTTTCTCATTTTGGTTTTGTTCAAGCACTTAACAGTTTTTGCAAATAACGTCCTGCAAGAGCTCGGGTCTCAGGAGGTTAAAGCTCATAAAGAGTCCATTTTGCGTAATATAGGACCTTTAAACAATTTCCCTCAGATTCACAACATTGCAAACTTTAGTATTAGACTTGGAGAATAATTCACTGTATGCAAATGGCTTAATTCGGATAGGGTATTAAAACATGCCAAGACAAAACAGTCCAAAAGCAATCAAAGCTTTCGGAGCCTTCTGCCTTCAGTCATTTCCAGACATGTCATTTGAGCAGATTTGGAAGCAACTATTCGTAATTCAACAAAAACCAATACCCGGGATTTAAAACCGCTTTTCATTATCCTTATGACTTGGCCCAGCTTTTTATATTTTCAAATCAGTCAGTTTTATCTTTGGGAGAAAAAAAGTAGTGAACAATGGGATCACGTCAAAGCGGCGAGTTGCTGCGCTAAGCTCCACGTCCTCCTTATTGCCCTCTGAATCCTCTTACCCAAAAAGACTTTAATCGCACCGTTGGCAGGACATTTCTGTAAAACTGAGACAAACTGTACAAAACTATTCATGCTGCCATTTATTGAGATGTCGCCACTGTCAGAATAGGCTCCCCAGACGGAGGAGGAAGGGAGGGACTGTTACTGGTAAGAGATATTGAGAAAAGGAAAAAAAAAAAAAATCTGTCTAGTTTTTATGATGTAATTCCTAATAGCTATTACCAGAGCCGTTGTGTTGATAAATTATGAAGCATGATAAAAGGCTGCAAGGATAAGCAATACTGAAGACCACTTAATGCCACTTTACTCCTAAATTATGAAAATGATGGCAAACTTTTCGAAATTAATTCAAAATTCAGACTAGGCAATACGGCAATAAAAATGAATTGTGACGCAGATACTTTATCCGGGGTCATATATAGTGATTCAGTGGATTTCTGCAGCTGTCACACACTTTTCCCTTTGACTGCTTTGAGTGACAGGTGCATTTAACCAATCACAGTGAAGTGTGAACTCATAGAAGCAGCAGTTGGCTTTTCTTACCCCTTAATTGTGATTTTAATTGTGATCTGTTTTTCAGCATGTTGCACAGTGAAACATCTATTATGGATGATTAAATTGTCAATATATAGTAACTTTGATATCAGTCTTGTACTTATGTTGGAATTCTGCTACTACCAAACTCTTATTTTTAGCAGATATTTAATACATTTTGCTTTTGTTCCATTCAGTTCATTTTATTTATCTTTTTTTTTTACTTAATAGTGTATATTACTCAGGTATATTCATGTTTAAATGTACTTTTACCTGTGCATTTCTCTCCTCTCTCTTCATGTAGCAGCAGTGACCTGATCATGACCCCTGTCCTCTGGATCTGGGTGGTCTCTCTGTCTGTGTATTAGGGACAGATGAACGTAGGTCTGCTCGGGTTGGATTAGACATAGCATTCGTCACATTTTCTGGAGCACAGGTCAAGCCAATAATAAATGTGACAATGACCAATTATAGTATTTAAAACGTATTACATTTTATACTAATTATTGCTTTTGAATAAACCGAGTGAGTAGCTTGTACAGACTACAGACAAGCACAAATAGTACGCTGGACTGAACTCCTCTAGTGCAATAAAATTTGATGTTTTCCCGTGAATAACTGCCTTATTTTGCCTTGGTTCTGCTGTGAGTAAGAGGTGGTGTCTGAGAGCAGGGGGTGAAGAGTTTTTGGCTAATGTTTAACTAATGCGAATCGTGACCATTTCTTGTATTTCTTGCTCAATAAATAGAATAGTTGTCTTTGTTGAGAGTCTGTACAACAGTGTCTTTGTGAAATATGGAAATGTCAGAGGAAAAGGCCATGGTATTCAAATCCCTAGTTAATTAGGGTTCCACTACCAGGAGGGTTCGGCTGTTTGTGTTGAAGAACAGAAACATTTGCATTCCCCAAAGGAGCTCACGTCAACACGATCGATAGTGGAGACTCCAAACTCCTATTCGGTCTCACAAAACTCTCCAACTCAGCACAACCAGTCCTTGGAAATGCCTGAAATTAGCCAGTGCCAATGCTTTACAGTGTTTGGCAAACTAGCTTCTTTTAACAGCAGTTTCATTAGAAAGTGCTAGGGCACAGTTCCCATATTGTAGTAGAGTGAGTGGCATGCACTGTTGTTTTAAGGCAGGAATAGAGAAGGATCCCAGAGAGACAAGCGGCGTGTGTGAAAGAAACAAACACAACATCAATCTGAGGAAACCCAGAGGGAGCGCCGGGACAGCCGTGTCACAGGATGTTAACTCGGGAAGGAAATACAGGACACTAAATAAATGGAATGGATTTAGCCGTGGTTGAGCGCAAAACAAAGTCCCAACTTAGAGCCGCCGTGAGTGCCAGACTCATGTGATTGTGGAGGTAACAACATTTCTAGTGTGGATTATTAATTGTTCACTTATTTCTGCCAGATAGAAGCACACATTTAGGATCTGCCACGGTAAAGTTAACGTTTTGACTGGAATGCTCCATTAAATTTCTTAAATGTCTTGTATTTATTAAATTAAAAGGTGTATATTCCAAAAAAACTAAACAAAAAAGACTGATAATTTTAATAACATACTGTGGAACATTCCAGGCAAAGGACAGTGGCCACTCAATACAAGCAGGTGTTTGACCCTCCATCAGAAAAGAGATTAAAGCAACACTATGTAACTTAATTTCATAAAAGTGCTTTACAAACAATATTTTAGTTTGCCAAAACCAGTGTAGGAACAATCAACGTTTTACTACCCAATATAAAAAAATAAAAATAAAAATGCTACAAATGTAAAAAAAAAAAAACAGGTCAAAAAGTTGAAAAAGTAAACCTGTGGAAGTAAAGTTACGTAAAGAAAAACAACTTTCACTGAAGTCCTTGGCAATATAGTGGGATTTTACCATAAATATTGTTTATAATTCAAATCAGCAAAATCACTGCAATGATCTGATTTTACCGCATCAACTTTGAGCTCCGTTCTCATCACTTCTGAGCCTCTCCTACACATACATCCACACTCCAGGCACTGAATGTATAATGAAACTTGTCAAAATATAGTTTTTGCATAAATTTAAATAATGACAATGTTTAAAGTAGCTCGCTGACAGTGAAACATCTGGCTGCATATAAAGCCGCGTGTTTAACAAAAGCCTCAGCTCTGATCTGAATATTGTTGATTTTTTATTTATTTTTTATTTTTTTCTTCTCACCTACTCAGCTGCTGTTACCTCCAAATTAAAGATAGATGGGAGATTCTTTAACACAATGCGACAAACTTCCATATCACGTAGCACGATACTTCTCCGGGCGGCTGCAGATAACAAGGAAATAATTTATGCTAAGGGTAAAAAGTAATTCATCACACCACTACCTGACTATTATTGAAGCGCCTTATTTTGCATTCTGCACTGCACCTCGAGCTTGATAAAATAACCCAGGCCTAATCCTATATCTTCATAATTGACGACAGCGCAAAATGAGTCTCACTGAGGAGGAGGAGGAAGAGAAGGATATAGCCTACTTTTGTTGAATTTGTTTTATGCCTTCCCCCTGGATCCCAAGCTGTGACAAGAGGAAAAAGTAACAATGGGCCCAGTTCAAACACATGCTCTGTTGACCTACAATGGCCGCCGCAGGAAGAGAAGGCCTGCAGGCGCTGCTGTGTCGCGGGTGAAGCTCGGACTGACAGATCGGCTAAGAGCAAAGTCAGGATCACATCAAAGCTGATTTAAAGGAGCAAAGGGTGTCAGAACGCACACGGGATACTTATTTTAGGATTGTGCAATTGATCAAAACTGTTGCAATTCACTGAAAAGCATGGGACTTTTATTTGAGAAGTCCACAGCCAATCCTCTGATGGTACAAGCATGAGGTCTGGAGAAGAAATGTGAAGTACAGATTAAAAAGCCATATTAAATAGTTTTTAGTATATAAGAAAACATTGTGATTGATTAACAGTGATTTATTATTTGGCCACATCTTCCAGCTTTATTTTGTCACGCAGAACAACATGTCATTATCATAATATCAGAGTACGCACAGCTTTTTCACTTCTGATATCGGTATCGATAGTGATGGCTTCAAGCATCTGCCGATACCTGACATGAACAGATATTAGTACAGGGACTGACAACGTCATTTTCTTCCATCAAAACACAGTGAACTTAATACGAAATGGTTGTGTAATGGTTATGTAACTGTAATCTCTCCAGAAAGTTAAAACTGAACAGCCTCCTGTGATTTGAAGTTTAAACATTTTGGGCCAACATCAGCCAGTGAACACGTTTACCCAGTAAAAGGCCCAACCAGAATATCAGTAGAACCGATATTAGAACTGATCCCTAATCCAAACAGTTTTCATGAGTCAGTGGTGATATCCGATACCTGTATCTAATCAATAGACCACAACAGTGGAGATCCATGTCCTGGCTTGGGTATCTTGGTGGGACTGATACTTAAACCAGGGCATTTACTTTTTTTTATATATCTACTGTCGGCCACCAATTCGGTGCTGTCCCATTATTACTTGAAGAATAAAAAACAGCCAACATGTTGCTCTTGAGTCCATTGATATCATTGAGCCATTGATTTTTTACATATATATATTTTAATCTGTTGCATAGATTTCTTTATACTTACAGCCAACTTTACCCGTTTATCAATTTGTAAGATCTTTGCATCTTGAAAATGAACTAGGGCTGAAACGATTAATCAAGTAAATCGAGTACATAATTACTTAAAAGCTTCAATTCTTAGTTTATTGTCTTGATGATTTGTTTAATTATAATAATTAGTTAAAACCATGTGAAACTGAAGCACACAGCGCGCACAGAAACATTATGGCACATGTTTCCACACAGAGCCTGCACAACAGTGAAGAGAGCTGTGCGTTTTAGATTCATGAGTGAGTTTAGGTCCACACTAGAACTATTGAACCAAGTCATGCACAAGCACAGTTACATGGAGTTCTATGGCCCACGCTCACACCAGCACAACTGAACCGAGCCACAGCCCAGTGACGTCACATGGCCCTGTTTGTCTACATGTCATGCAGGAGTGCAAAGGCTTTATTGGAGAAAATAAGAAGAAAATAAGAGTTTATGGATTAAACACCAGTGTGGAAGAGCAAAGACAACAGGAGATGAGGCTTCAAAACTTCTGAGCAGAGTTTATTCACTTTTTTCTCTTATCCTCTCCGTGCACAAGACAGGGCTCGTAACATGAATGGTGCTTGTGTGTGTCCTTCAACCTGGCCAAAGTCTCACAGTGACTCTACGGCGCTGTAGGGGCTCTCCGTGTGGGCTCTCCGTGTGGGCCCGGTTCCACTGGGCTAGTGTGAGTGTACCCTAACATGCCTTTAAGGAAATAACAATTATATATTATTTGATTAATCAAAGTAAACAATCTATAGATTACTCGAGTACTAAAATAGTTGATAGCTGCAGACCTAAAATGAACCACGCCAAAGTTGTATTTGTACTGTAGTAACTCTGCAGTATATTATTTGACAGCAGTCATTTATATTCTTATATTGTGACTTGGCCTTGGTTGCAGAGTCAGATGCCCGCACGGCTTTCCTTGTGTCTAAATGTTCCTAGTCCTTCAGAGTGAATTTTACTAAAGAGTCATTTTTCATAGAAGCATAAAGTATGCTACACTGCTAGAACATTGTCTGAAAAATAATTGGTCCTTTAAGGCCTTGGCTAATGTGTTGTGCATTGACTTGCTTTTACAACGTGTACAATGCATTTCCACATCTTAGTGACATACCATGTCACCTTAACACAGAAGCATACTGCACATCATTACAACAAAATAACACAAAGGTAAGCATTACATCTGTGTGCCAAATGTTATTGTGACATTACTCCTTTTTGATATTTCCTTTTGTAATGTGGTGTGTTAAATCTATTTGTAATTGCATAGTATGTTCATGTGTTGAACTGCATGGGACACCATACATAAGGTCAATTGTAGAATGATAAAGTAAGGTTAATGTGACTTAAACATCCTACTCAGTAGGTTTACATTTTTGAAGAATATATATTAATTATCTCAATTATCTTTTTTTTTTGTTCTTCTGCTTACATTGTCTGTATAATCACAATCATCGATTAACCGATTAATCTTGGCATCCCTAAAAGTGACTGGCAGCTCGCGGCGAGTCAAGTCCACACTGAGGATCACTGAGAAGGCTAGGATATTGTTTAAAGGAGTGAAAGGATGTTTTAAAGGACATTTATTGATACGGCAGTGTCCTTGAGCATCGCAGTAGATGTCCTTTGGTGACAGAGCCTTATTGCCGGGACATTAATCACTATTGTTGGGCAAATAAGTGCACTAGCTTCCCCTAGCAGCAATTCATTTCCCTTGCGCTACTTGCTGTTTTTTGTGTGTGTAGGGGTGTGTGTGTGTGTGTGTGTGTGGGGGTGTGTGTGTGTGTGTGTGTGCGTCCGTGCGTGTGCATGCTCACGGCTGGACAGTTGAAATGATTTGGACTGAAGTGGCATGAGTCATTGTGAATTAAAATGATTAAATTGCTAGAGTGACCAGCACAGGATGGAGAGTATCTTTCTTGGCTGATGGAACTCTGAAGCAGCCGTGTCAACTAATAAAGAAAAGACGGATTGCGGCGATTAGCACAAGTTAAACGAATAAACTGCTTCATCTGAATTAATGTCAGATTATGCCAATTATTGTAAACAGTACACCATTGTCCTATTGAGAGCAAATAAAAATGAATATTTTTCCAATATCCCGTGGTGCAAAGACACTACATAGAGATCCTATACAAACTCACCATGCATAATGGAAAACTGATCCTAACAAGCTAATTATGCAAATATATAGGGGCTTATGCATTACAGAACACCCAGCAATGATTATTCTTGCACTAAAAATGTTGAATTAACTTCATTCAATAAAAGCTAAACTGCTTAAAATGAACAAAAATAATAGAAAAAGCAACCAATACTTGGGAAATAAGCCACTATATGTATCTGTAAGTTAGTTCTTCAAAAGTCTTCTTCATTCTATGGTTCTCTTCTACTCGACCCTTGTACAGCAGGACAATATCAACCCTAATAGAAATAAATTCTATTCAAAAACCACACTGTGCATTCATTGTCTAATATATACACTGATAGATATAGAATAATAAGAATGAAACACGCGCATAAGAAAATAGGTAGGGGAGACAAAGGCAGTCACAAGGGAACGATATCAACTTATTTTAAACATTTTGTGAAGCTAAAGTAAAAAACTGGTTATTTTCCAAATGAATCAGAGAGATGTGTGGTGATTAGCCTGTGCCATAATGGTAATGATGGTGTCCAGACAGCTGGCTCCCTACTGCCACATCTGCACATCAGGGCCTCAATTATACAGCCCGCATTAATAACCTCATAACATTGTATTTGGAAAGAAAGTAAGAGAGAAACAAAGTTATTTCCAATAGACAGGATCTCAAATTGTATCAAATCACCATATCGTACTTATTATCACAAACCATTATTTTTTTGCAGACAGTAGCGGGTCACAACTCCTAAAAGGCATCTGGAATAAAACAATGCTAAATTAACACCGAGATGATTACACACTAGGAGATTTGCAGAAGAAACATAAAAAATGAATTCCCCATGAAACGATAAAGCCTTGAAAAAGTTGAATTTGTGGCTTTTCTGAAAGTTTCCAGGACATTTCAGCATTGGCAAGGTCTGCACATCCGTAGAATGCAGCATGTTTTTTTGATTGTTTTTTTTTTAAAATGGCAAAAATAGTTGTTTTTGACCATGACATCAAACATGGTCAAAGTAGATTATATATCCTGAGTTGCCCTGAACTGCTCTTACACATTACACATATGTACTATAGTCACTGCATGTAAACTGCACATATTTGTGATTAGTGCATGCGTAAAAACAAGGCATGATGCAGTTTTTCTGGATCACAAAATAATCTTATGATCTGCCAGGACTACCAACTCGCATGTAATAAAAATAATCAGTTTCTGTGTAATCTCATATTTCCATGTTGATAAAGCTTTAAGCCAGTCTATAATGGATGTTTACATAAAAGGGATATAGGTCAAATCAACAGGACATGAACGCTTCAATTGGATTAGTCCAGACACACCATATTATTTGTACCAGTCCCTTTCAATCATGTACGCGATATGCCTTGTAAAAATCTGTGTCTCGGAGAGGGGGAATGCTATAGTAAATAAAAGCACAAACAGCGCAGCCTGGAGTGCTGGATTTTGGGGCCGTGGGGGTCGGACTGTTCTGGTGCGTTACATCACTGTGCCTCTCGATGGGGGATGATTACAGCCACTGGGAACAAGCCTCTCCCCACAAAACTTCAAATGTTACTGTTCACTTGACCAACTCCATAAAAGACAAAGTGAAGTGTGGTTTTTAAAACAAACAGAAGACTGTAATCCCATAGAAATATAATAACAGCAAATACGTGTGTCCAAATAAGTGAGACAGTAACAGAAACAATAGTACTTTTGTTCTGATATCTTATTTTAACTCTTTAATGTAATATATTAAACATCTGTTTCCATCTGTGATAGGGACTGGCACAAATAGTACAAAACATGGCCATATGCCTTTTATGTGCGGACTTGGTGGGTTTCCTCCGGTCACTCTGGTTTCCCCCATCAACCCAAAACATGCACCATAGGGAAAATGTTCCAGCTAAGGCAGCCCTGACAAAGCCTAGCTCAAGATCTGGGTCTTCATGGGACTTTGATGCCCACTGGCCCTGACAGGTTGCCCCGGTGACATTGAAGGATGGGTCAAATGCAGAGAACAAATTTCCCTACAGGGACAATAAAGACCAAGTAACCTTAAGCAAACATTACAGTATGGCTGTAACTCGGTAAAGAACAAAGTTAAGGTACAAATGATGTAGAGTATATATACTATAGTAAAATATTTATAATGGTCTTCATCAATATCAGAAAATACTATCCACCTGATAAGAAACTTATTTTGTACTGAAGATTAAATCATATTGTATAAAATTGTATTTAATCACTGAGGTACTATTATTATTATTGTTAGTATTATTTTCCTTTCTTTACTTAGAAAAGGTCCTTGAGAGAAAGTGCTTATTTGCACAAGTGCCTTGTTGAAGAACATCACGCTTTTCCCTTAGTATCTAAACATAAGTTTGAAATTTTAGTAGATCACTATTCCCCAGAAAACTACACAACCTCCCTGAGATTATGACCCGTCTGAGCAAACAGGTGTGAAGTGTGTCGAGGACAGTAGAGGCTCACACCACCAACCTTTATGTTATATGTCAGCATATATCTACCACCTTAAATACTGCTCAGATGCATCTGAGCTGAAGCAGACCCTAAACACCTAACCAGAGTCACGATGCAATAAAACATGAGCCCGCTGTTTACCTAACCTATATTATTTATTAAGGGACGTTTGCCTTGGGGAGGGGGTTCGCCAAGGTTGACCCCGCAGCACGCTCACCTTCAATTCACTGAGGCTCACCTTGTACAGATTAGAGTGTATAGACTGTGTGCTATAGACAAAAGGTGAGAGCATAGAGAGACAGGAGTACGACACTCAAAACAAATATATGCAGAAATGACAGCTGTAAATTTGTGCCAATGTGAAATCAGGATTATTTCAAATTAAGTTAATATAAATGATCAGAATCAGAATCCTTTTATTGCCATCGTTTTTCACAAATGTTCACAAACTAGGAACTTATTTTGGTGATAAGTCATTTGTTAAACCTTTTCCATATTCCGCTCACCTACACAGACCCAAACTTCTCCACGATCCTCTGTATTCACCCGTCTCCAGTTAACCAAGTCAAAAATGTGCACTAAAGCAAAATGCCCAAACACAATCACACATCGGCCTCCTGTCTTTAGTAATTCTACCGGATTTCAATGTTTGGGATATGGACATTACGCACTGTCTTATTGGATTTTTGCAGGAGCACAGGGTCAACAGGAGTGCATTCTTGGGTATTTTAACTATTCGACTTGGTAACATTGGATCTGTATGGTTCTTATTAGTTCTTCTAGAGATTACTTTGCATTTCCCTCAGTAAACTTGCAAATAGAAAGCTGGAGGTGTTATTTTGTAACGGACTGGACCCTTATCAGCCAACACAAAGTATCGCCTTCATCCCTCTTTCCCTTGCACTTGACGTAGCCTATATCCTTGTACAAGTTCACCACCGCCAGTGTCCAAAACTAAAGCATTTCTGCACGCGTAAAACGAGCTGATTAAACGACGTAAACGAAGCCACTCTGACGTGAAGAGATGGCGCGTGTATCAGTTCCCCCTGGGCACCAAAAATCATCCAACAGCCTGCAGGAATGTGTTCAGACAATTAACTCGTGTATGTTTTAATAATCAATGATTGTGGTCCTGGAGGGGTCTGGGCACGGACAGCGGCGGGAAGAAACGGGACATGGCTCCAAATCTAAAAAAATCAATCTCCTCTCCGGTTTGCGTGCGTGTGGAGCGGGCAAAACCGGGGGGGCAGTACCGCTACAACAGAGCAAAACGGGCTCCTTTAAGTGTAAAATGTCCACCATCCCAACTCGCTTTTGCCCTTGGTTAGAAAAGAGCCAAGAAGACAGCGGAGTGCATGCGTACTGCTGCGCGAAATCAATAAAAGCTACTAACCCCGCGTCGGAACTGGAAGTACTTACCAGGATGACAGTCTTTGTGTTTAGGCAAGGTTAAAATCACTAGGGATAAAATCCACCAGTAACTCGGATCCCGTATTCTCCGCATGTTAGACTACTCATGGAGAGCAACAAGAAAGAAGGCAGCGGGTGACAAAGTTTCCGAGTCTGTTCTTCTTCTTTTCAGAAAATCACATACACACGAGTGGCTCTCCAAATTGAAGTTGACACAGCGAGCCACGAAGGCAGAGCATCAAAGTCCGGGTTGCACGCCAGCTACGTACGCTTTCTGCTTTTATAATCGTCCTAATATATTCGCCTCCAGTCCAAACACGGGCTGCTTTTCGCTTGGAGCAGTAAAACGCGACGCACACTACCACGACTGTGCAAAAACTGTTGAAAATCTGCTGGACTCCGCCGTGCCTGTAGAGGGCTTCCAGATAGCGACATTCCCGGAGTGAAAGCGAGAGAGAGAGAGGGTCAATCGGCGATCAATCCTCTGTCGTTAACTACGCACAAAGTGGTCGAACAGTATTGATTGCACGTGCTCATTATGAAGTGATTATCCGAGGAGGCGTCCGCGCGGCGAAGGGCAACAAAAAGCGCACGGGGAAAACTGGAGGGTTTGGCTTGGAGAGGAGACGTCCCGTTCCCGTTTCTCCATCCAGGAAGTAGACTCTAGCGGTCAGGCATGCATGAGTGTGTGGCGACTGGACAAGCTGGGCTGCGTGTGTGAGAGAGAGAGAGAGAGAGAGGGAGGGAGGGAGAGGAGGCGGGAGGAGCGGAGGAGAGAGGAAAAAGGGAGGAGAGGGAGGAGAGGGAGGGCGCTTCTTTTGGATCTGTTGAATGCAAAATGACTGGGAACGGACCCAGAGGCTGAAGCGGGCTGCTGCCGTCTCCGTGTGCGTCGCTGGGGTGAGGATGACAGGAAAAATCAATGGCGTATGTCAAGCTGTCATGTGTCCTCTTTGGATCCTGACAACTGCGTAAAATGTTGCATAAAAATTGGCTAATAAAGGGAGAGTGGGCCCAGGATGAATTATGGCCATTCTTTTGGAACTAGAACTGTGATTGTAACTTTCATTCATTCATTCAAAGCTGATTTTATATTACCATATTTAATTTTTAAAAAGAAGAAAGAAAAAAAAAAAAGATGGCCAACTACAAGGCCGTCCAAACTTTTTCATCCAGGGTCACATTGCTGAGCCAGGTAGAAATTGATAGGTCTATATGTTCCCGTGGGGCACTCATTAAGGTGACAGATTTTGTTCATCCCTTGATGTTCTTTTGTCCTTAACTCAGAATGGTTAAGGTGAATAGGACATTTATGCCAATATGGACTGCTGTTTCAAAGACTTACCTGCTGCAGCCTAAGACAACTGAGAAACAAATGACAAAGTAAAAAATGGGCTGGAGGCTACATTTCACTCTCAGATCTGGCATTAGACGGCTACATGATGCCAAACTGAGAAAGCAAAGTTGGCCTAAAATATCAGAACTTCAGTTGAATTCACTTCACTTCTAACTCTTCATTCCAGCCCGATCATCATAGTTTCCTCCATGTACATTTTCAGTAAATGGCCTGTGCCAAATGCGTTGAAACTACCCATGCTTACCTAGCGTCCTCTGAGTGAACCGTTAGACCAATGCAATCACTCCGTTACCTGGTAACTTTGCAGGGCACACAGTGAACATTCACTATTAAAATGGTTTGTAATATAATTTCATTGGCTCTGCTTTTTACGGCTCATATTTAATCCAATATTCTGCTGAGCTGTTCAACTGTCGCCTTTAAAATGGGTTCTACAAATATATTCATTTGATGGTCTAATTTTCTGCCATTTTAACAGGGGCGTAAGTTATAATATTGTGTGAATTTACTTCTGTTGTTTGTTTGTTTTTCAGCACATATGTAGACCCAATACAAAAGGTCAAAGAGCATTCATTTAAATGACAACTGATAACGCTTCATTTTTTTATATATTATAAAACTAATCTAATTTATTGATAAGCGCCTGTTGTATTTCTATATGGTGGCACATTCTTGTGAATAATGCACACACCTATTACAATAAAAATGGCAAATCCAATTCTGAAGGTGGGAGCACGGGGCCTGATTGTATCTGTATTTACGGCCCCTGTCGACTTCCATATTGACAGGTAGCTTATATATGTGCCTACAACATTTTATAAGGTTAGGCTTTGTGCCGAAATGATTTTGATGTTGCTCTGCCCTCTATCTCTCTGATGTTGTTTTAAGGCATTGGCTGCATCATGCTTTCATACCATTCCCTGTAACAGCCTCTTGCTGCAGCCGTGCCAAGCCCCCGTCCTCTTATCTCCCTCTCCCCTGTGCGTGGCTTCCTCCCAGGCCCCATTATTAAAATGACCCAGAGTGGCCACACAGTGCAGTCCCTTTGCCTCCTGCTGGCAGAACTGTGAATGGAATACTTTAGCAGTAATCATCACCTGCAATATTATCTGTGCAAGTGTGTGGTGATTGGAGAATTACGCATCCACTGTCCCTTAGGTAAACGCACATTGGTGCTGTTTCGGCAGGAAATATCCAGCTGGACATTTAATTTGAGGAATCTGATTAAATTTCGCATTTAATTATCCAGTTCTCTGCAGGGCCATCGAGGACAGTCACAAGGGTCCTCTGCCTTTAATGTAGCCCATCTGCTTCCTCTCCACAATCCCCACCTTTTCAAAATGCCCAGTGCCTCCTGGGTAAACCCGTGTACTGGTCCTCCTGGCGGTTTTAGTGCCATGTAAACTCCGCACAAACCACCGGCGATGACAATGCTCCAAAACGCGGCGAACTATCAAGCACAATTAACCCCAGCCAATGTAGCAGTATTTCCCTGATTTATGTTCTGCCAGTCTCAAAAAGCAAAGCGTTTTTTCTTCTTAATAAACCCGGCTTTAGTCCACCGCGCCAGATCCAGCACATTGACTTTAATGTCAAAGGTTACGCTGAAATGTTACTGCAGAATAAGACACTTGGATCTTTTCTTAGACTTCACTCAGTTTCAATTGGGAACAGATGAGTCTTACAAAAATAGGCCCAAGGCATGATGGGTAATCACTTCATCACCTCTCCACTCGTCCCAACACTCTGTAACAGGTTAAATCTGGACTCTGCATAATCAGTCTTAGTCGCCATCTCTACAAAGCCTTGATATCCAAGCGTTTGAAATTTCACTTTTAAATTCTGGTCTTAAACAGTTGCTTAAATAGTCGCACGCTTTAGGGGAAATGTGTCTGAGCTAGTTTTGTCACGATACTAAAATTTCAAACTCGATTTCAATGTTAAGGAACAGACTGAATACCACAATGTTTATTAAATCATAGTACTTTATATTCCCTTATATCTGTGTAATCCCTCAGTGGTCCAGGTAGGTTCCATAGTGGTCCATGGTGTTTACTAGTCTATGTGGTTCTAAGGCTATTCAGGAAAGGTTTATCTCTACCCTGTGAATGTGACTTTTAGTATCAGTTACTGCTCAAATGAGTATCTAGTTTTGTTACTACTTCTAGTATCAGTAACCCTGGTTTGAACGGCTTTTCTTTTCCAGCTTTTCCACTACAAGGTGCCTCTTTTAAGAACCGTGGTTGATAGACTTAGAGCTTTAGTGACCCCCTAATTGCAATAAAAACTAAGTTTAACGTCCTCCTGCATTAGTTTATTGGTTGTTGGTTTTGAAGTCTTTTAGATAAGACCGGTAATGAGACCAGAAGATGTGATTTGTCAATTTTGGGATGGTTCCAAAACACAATTCGGATCCAGGAATCTTTTAAAAGGGCCAGTAAAATGGAAGACGTGACAAGGTTTCCAGGAACAGGGGGGAGGGAGGATCAGTGAAGGAACAGTATCTTAATATTCACCAATGTAAAAAGAAGACAAAATGAAGGTTTTGTGCATAGTGGAATATGTTCTACCCTCTGTAAGATTTCAAAGGAGATAGTTTAGCTTTATATATGCAACACCTATCACAATCCAACTGGTTTGAAAAGATAACGTATTCGCTCCTAAGCTCTTACACTCTCGACTGGAGCACATAAATAGCTGCAGTAGTAATTATCCAGTATTTTTTCCTCAGTTATTTTTGGCCAGGCAGTCGGTAAGTGACACCTAAGCAATCTGGAGATGTCACCTTGGAAAAGTGCAGTGACATTATTGATCAAACAATTCATCAATTAACTCAAAATCGTCCGATGCTGATCAATAGAGAGGCCTTTCACACTCCTGCCTCAGCAAATCACATCTCAGGAAAACGATGCCAAGCTCAAATCCTTACAAGTACTTTGAATTTACTGCAGTTCATAGTCTTTCTTTTTAGCTTTTCAACAAATCATCTGCCTTGAAGCATGGCGTGATTTGTTTTTGTGTTTTTCAGTTTCTCCTTTTGCGTACAACCTTTGCTGCAAAATTATTGTCATCGCAATATCAAACCGCAAGACGTATAGAGTTGTTTCCTTACTGCTTAAATTTTAAAGCCGCACTAGTGACTATGTAATTTTCCTTGGTGGAGAGTCTGTCGCGTGATCGTCTCCGTGGAGATGTTAATGCTTTGCCTGAAACTTCCCACAGTATAGTATCAATCTTGTATTTATGTTTTATTGCACAAAAATACTTGCATTTTTACTGTAGCATGGGTTGCCTCTTCCCAGATCTGACCTGTAACTAAGCCGTGATGGCATTTTGACTTTTTTTTTTCTTTTTTTAGTCATAAAAATCACGTTAAAGGAAGTATCAACATGTACTTTTGCCCTTTTTCACACAACTACCTCTATTTTACAAATCCATCCTTATTTTTCCATTGATGCGTCAAATAAGCGTGTAGTATCGATTTAAGTAGAAGAAAAATATTAAAACGAATATACTTTTGAGTAACTTTTATGCAAACAAACAATGAAAAAAGTGTCTGGCCAGCTCAGAAACACTTTAAAATACATATATGAACAATAATCAACATTTATACAAGAGATTATGCAGATTGTACTTAGAGTTAGGTTTTTACAGCTCTTCCTATTAAAAAAATGTCAGGCGTTTATGCAGCTAAGACATTGATTCTGCCAGGTCATATTTTTTGGAAGGTCTGCTAAAGAATATTTCAAGTTCTGCAGCTTCTGAGTTTGTAATCTTTGGTAAAATAAGTAACACATTTAAAGAGCCCTATGCCTCTGCTTTGTGATGCCAGTTGAAATTACATGAGAGCTTCTGTAACGCAAAGTCCGCAACCGCAAATCTATCGGCGGCGCTAGCATCCGTCGCTATAGGGTTAAAATGCAGAGTCCTTATTGGTCCTCGTCGTACTATATAAACTATACATGATACATTGAAGCTATTCTTAGTCCATTCATTATATTCCAGATAAAAAGAAAACTGATACTGCAACACGTGACCTATTTTGTTTAAAAGTTTGCACGAACAGATGCCCAGAGTTTGTTGGTGTTCCACAGACAAAGTATTCTCTCTGTTGCTGTTTGGCCTTTGATGCATTCCTCGTGGCCTCTTTGTAGTTTCCATTGACCACTGCGGGAGGCTATGTTCTTGTAGTCCTATGCAGAGGTTGGTTTGACAGAAACTAGTCGCTATAGTGTTTGGCTCCCCATAGTGCTACTGCTGTTAACTGGATTGTTCTCTACGCCAAGCTGTGCAGAAGCAGTAATTTGGTGAGGACATCTCCAAGCCTGGTTCCTGTCAGTCGTACTATATTTTCATGCTGTCTCAAATAGTTACAGCGTGTTCCCTAAATTCTGTGTGAAAAGTATGTATATTTAGGTTTAGGCAGGCTCTCGGTGACAGCCTGAACTCTACGTTTTAGCACTGTTCCCTGTAATTCTAGTATTAACATCGTGAGTTCTATCTATGTTTAGGTTATTCTAGAAATTATATATGACCTGCAATAAAAAGAAGTTCATTTATTCAGTTGCTGGTGTATGTATTGCTCTAAAATAACTTACATTTTATGAAATACTGTGGGACATTCCAGGCAAAACAATTACATCCAGCACTCAGCACACCGTCCACCAGAAAATCTATGTACTACTCTTTTAATTCTTTGCAAAAAAACACATTATTTGTCAGATATTTTGTTTCCAACAGCTTAAATCATCATCGTGAAGTGTTATACGCATTTACTATTTAGCTGCTGCACCGTTATGTTTCAGAATACCCAAAGTTTCTGTCACAAAATCATGACGTGCGTGTGAAATTTTCAGAAGTATAAAGCTGCAGAGTCACCTTTTAGACTTTTTAGACCTGAGACATTTGGCATCTATAGCAGATTTTAAGTTTAAGTTGATTTCTTGAACCTTACCTTTACTGCCCCAGCCCACAACGAACTGCCCTTGAGGAGCCAACTCTCATAAAAATACAAATAACATATCCGTCCATACCTTGAAGCTCTAAGCAAAGTATCCATCATTTCTATGCAATTTTGAGTTGTTTCACGACACATTTGTCAAGTCGGCGATGACATTTGGCATTATAAGCCTCCTTTTACCCTTTGGGCTTTGGGGATCCTAGAAGCATCCTTACACTTTCATGACAGTTCAATTGCACTTTGGTTTAAAAAAAAAAAAATCCCCTAAAAGAAAAGTGCTGCGGTGACAATGGCCCTCTCCTTTATCTCTGCCCTTAAGTGGTTTGCTCATCTCACTTGTATCATTTTTTCAAACACACTTCACATGTTGACAGTTGGTACATAATGGAGAGCTGTGGGCATTAATTATGAAGTGCAATTCAGGCTGTGACCATATATAATTTATCCAATTCTCAATCTTGTACATAATTCACTCCGTAAGCTATTTTTACCATTTTACTCCTCCCTCACAAATACTTTTATCTCGCGTTGGTGCGTCCTCTCGCCCCTTTGTCGTGTTCATATGTGGGCTGAGCTCCACTTTTAAACAAGTGTTGGCACTGACTGTCGTGCAACTCCAAAGACGGTTCAGAACCTTGTCTTCCCTGTAACCGTCATCATTTAAGTCCACTTTGAAAATAGGACTTTGAAATTGAAATAGATCCAAGAACAAAATGCATGTGTCATCTGCAAGACAGTTTCAAGACTAGCAGGTTAATAAATGGTGAATGAGCCCAACAGAGTACAGGTAAAGCCAAATTACAAAGAGGCGATGTCGTTGATAACACACAGACTGATTGTTTTTGACGCTGCGTGAAGTGGTAGTGGTTTACTTTTGGTTAGTGGTAATTGTAGTAGTAGTAGCAGGAGAAATAAGTTGGAAACATATTGTCGTAACGGGTGAGTGTAGCGGACCAAAGGATGCAGACTCGGGGAATATTTACAGGATTTATTGTAAGAATAGGACAAGTACAAACAGCGGGTGATCCGGAGGTGAGCAGGTGAGCAGGTGAGCAGGTGAGCAGGAACACAGGAAACACAGGGACCGGGGACATGAAGGGACCACAGGACACAGGCAGACCAGACGGGCGTAGGGCAGAGCAGGCAGGAGACATCCAGGGCCGGAACACAACAGGAACACGGAACGCAGGAACAGACAGGAATGCAGGAACAGACAGGAATGCAGGAACAGACAGGAATGCAGGAACAGACAGGGATGCAGGAACAGACAGGGATGCAGGAACAGACAGGAATGCAGGAACAGACAGAAATGCAGGAACAGACAGGAATGCAGGGGGACGACAGGAATGCAGGGACACGACGATGATCTCTTGAGTCTCTTCTCCCAGCTCCTTTTATGCACAGCAGGTGTATTGATTGCGCTGATGGGCTGCAGGTGCGCGCAGGAGGAGCCAGGAGCCCAGCCCAGATCTGGCAGGTGAGGGAGGGAAAGAGCAGGACAGGAGTAAAACCAGGAGCGGACAGTGCGGATCATGACACATATACATAGTGCAGTAGAAGATATATACAACTTCTAGACAGTATGCTCCTAACATGACCAAACTTAAAATTACAATTATGCAATGTAATCATCATTTTTCTTCCTTACTTTATATTGACGACCTGTCCATAAGTTTTGCATTTGGTTTCAATGTGTAATATATCTAATCTAATAGCACCAGTAGCACTAATACTTTCATAAGAGCAGTGCGTCGGTTTACAGATGTAGAAACCATTTTTAAATCATTTAGGAAATATCCTTTTCAATGTAAATTTGGGGGGGAAAAAATCTTAAATGTCATGTTCAACTCGGTTCCCTATGTGGTTATGGACAAATAGTTTAATAATGTCTGAATAAGAGCAACAGAAAAGACCCAAAGTGAAATTGATTAAAAAGAAGTGATATAATGATAATTTTGAGGGATTCATTTTGGCTCTCAGGCAGAGAATTTGATATGTTTCAGTAGACGGCATGATTTCTCCAAACTAATGATCGTGATTAAATTTGGGAGAGGCTAGTGCGTGTGAGAGATAAGACAGCTTGGGGCTCTGGGACCAAATCAAACAGTGATTTCTGATTTAAGCACAGACTTTGATTAGAGGCCATTTGCTGTGGACTTAGTGCGACTTTCAGCAGACCCTGAAATTATGATTTGGTTCTTCTTTTTATTCCTATAACTTTTGCACTGCTTTTCTTTTTTGGCCCCAATGGATGTATAGCTTGATTAAAATAGCCTTTTTTTTCCGAGGGATTTTGTGTGTTTTTGCTGTAGTAGTTTTAGTAGAAAGTTTAACTGTGGTCATATCATTTCTGAAATATAAGATACAGTGAGTACTATAAATGAGAAGTTAGTAGCAGATACATTGTAGGAATAAGTATTTTAACTGCCCTAGTTGCTCTGCCATATTACATCATCACTCTTGGTAGAAGTAGTGAAAGTAGTACTTGATAGTAAACGCTACTGGTTTGGGATTGCCATTTTGTAACAGGCAATTTATGTATCCCAATAGCTGGAAAAATATCTTTTGTAGGATATGATATGTAGTATATCACATGAGCAACGCAAGAGTCCTAGAGGGGACAAAAAGCGAGGAGAGACATTCAGGAAATATCACAGCATTATACATTATATTCAGAAAACGTGATAGATTTTTACAATTTCACATTTTTCTGTCACATCTCCAGTTGTGCGTGAGCTTGATGAAAAGTTGAATCTAATGTGATGTTTTCGTGAAGCTATGCCATCATAAAAGTGTTGTGCTGTTTACCGCAGGAACACAGCAGGCTTCATTAGAGAAATATTAGCCACAATACGAGATAATCCATCACTCCCTCTGCCTCCCTCTCACTCCTGCACTGTTCTTAATGCTTTCTGCTTGTCTCATATGTGCAAATGAGTCGTTTCATCAAAGTAATACCAGCCTTTGCAGTGATGTAATGCACTGACCCACTTTTTAAGTACAAGAAGAATAGTCCTGTGTAATATAGGCATAATGAGAGCATGCTGACAGTTTAAACATGTGGGTGGTCAATATAAAAGTGGGCACAGACCGCGGCCAAGAGTGCACTAATGTGAATGATACCAGATTGTGGCAGTTCTTGTTTGTAGCCAGTAGAGGGTGTCGGCAAAATTCATGTGGTCATTAATCTCGGCTGCATGTTCAAACCGCCCTGGACCGTAGGTAATTTTAGTTTGTTATAATAGATGAATAAAAGCAGACACATTTATGAGAAAAAAATGGCTAAATTGCTAGCATGAAGAATCTAAACAATCGAACAAGGAAATAATAATAACACGGACGAAGCCTTATGACTTATCTACCAGACCAGTGTTTCTCAGAGTGTGGTACGTGTGTGTGGTGATATGTGAGGACCTACAGGTGGTACGTGGGTTCCTCTGCAGTTCAGTAATTGCCTCAGTTAACTCATGTAGAAGTCTTGATGATGATGATTTGTTTATTGATCATTTTTCATACTTGTCCAAGAAAGAAAACAAAATGCATCTGAATTAAATGAATACACTTTGAATGTATCATATACAACAAAAACTCTTTGGACTAAAGTCTCTTTGCTTGAAAGAGAGTGGGATGAAGTAATACTTATTTTTTCCCACCCCCGTGTTGTGCATGTAAAATACTTTTCTAGTATGCTTCCTGTACATGCATTATAAAGTCACACAAACCTCACAATATTAATATTCACAAAGATTCAGATTTACATATCCAAGACAAAGCAGTTACAGCACTGGTTGATAACCGTAATGAAATACATAGTGTAAAGCCTCTTATAGCTTGCTTCTTTACTGGGCACATACCATGTTTTTTATACATTTTCTTACATTTGTGAAGACTTGTGCATCGCTTGTGCTGCTCCCCCACACTGTTCCACAGATTGACCCCACACACAGAGACACACAGACACACACAAACTTTTCCTTGTAGTTCAGATGGTGTTTACTTTAAAACTGTCCATTCCTCTCAGTTGATACCTTCCCTCTCTACGTCTGGATAGTTTCTGTATATCGGCAGCTAGTGCGTTATTGTTTGCCCCGTGCATGAGTCGGGCTGTGGAACACTGGACAACATCATTAAGTTGAAGTCATTTAGAATGCAAGAAACGTGGTGTGCTCCTCATATCCAACTTATAATAGTCTTACTGTTTTTATTTTTTATTTTTTTTAAATCATTGATAGGGATTTTAATGCGGCTTTGAACTTATTTTAGACATGGTGTAGTCACAGACGTGGTGTGGATCTGGTGATACACAGAAGACCAAATATTTTCTTGCGCTACTTGGTGTGAAAAGTATGAACCAGTGTACTAGGCACTCACACCTATAAAGCAACAATTCAATAGGTCTATTTTCTTGTATGTAGGAGAAATATTGCCCATGTCTAATATTGTGCTGAGAAGTACTGCTTCTGCTGCCACTACTATAACTATTTTTTACCTTTTCACATTGACAGTTATTTGAAAAAAATACATTTATGCCTTTATGTGGCATCTAGGCAAAGATATGAGGTTATATCTAGTCTAAAATGCTTCAAAAACACACAATTTTGTCTATATTTCGTACTGCTATCTTTCTGAAAACCATCACCAAAGCAATAGCAGGAGACCAATTCTAATTTCTATGTCTGTTTATGTTTGCAATATAAAAGATTTAGTAGGCAAAGCGCTGACACTATGAGGCTTGTATTTACACTTCTGAGGAGGTAAAACTGTTTTTGTGCATGAAGCTGTGAGATCAATGTTCGAGTTTCATTTTGATTGACAGCATTGCTAAGCACTCGCTGACTGCTAAACCAGCAGTGTGGGCGGGAAGGGGCGTTACCTCCAAAAGCCTCACTCCGGATTGGCTCTTTGGTTGCTATGATACTCGAGGTCAGAATTCCAAATATGGAAGTCGGCTCCAAATTTGCCCTTATAACTGCTCTAGCCTCGATGAGCTTAATTTGACTGAAGCCAAACCCTGTGAGTGACGTCACACTCACTTAGTCCACTTCTTTATACAGTCTATGGTTGTATTATGTTGGCACTTATGCCCTTCCTGTTTCTCCGTGTGTTACGATCGATTAAAACTGAAAATCATGAGGTGTTTTGGCAGTTAGTGAATTAACTTCAATTTCCCCAAGTCCATCCTCTTTTGTCTTGCTACTTTCAACAACTTGTTCATCTTTTCTACAGTTTGAGGTGGTAGCCCTATGCATAGGGAGGAATCAATGCACCGAGCTTAAAATTAAAATTCAAAAACATACATCACTTCAGGTCCAGACAAAGTTTAAAAAAAAATAAGTGCTGCAGAAGTGTTGCTTGTGGCTATCCAGATCTTCCCTGCAGATTTCCACTAGTTTTAAAATAGACACAACTTAGCTCATTGTTAAATTAGATAAGGCTTTTATGCCGGGGTTTGATTGAAAAGAGGGATGACAAGCTGCGATCCCCCCTCCTGTCCACAGTCATTAAAATGAAGATACCTAGGTCTGAATAATTCACGTGTTGCTGCGTTGGTTGTGTCCCTGCTGGCTCTGAGGCTGCCATGTTTTTACCCACACAATGAGAGCTGGAAGTGGCAGACACGTGCTGCTGTGCCTCACTATAGTGTCCTCCAGAGTACCTCACACATACTACATGTTTAACATTATATGACACACAAGTGTTTAGTTGGCAACAGCTCACATTATGTACACGCATTACACGGTTTCTTTTTAATGAGAAAAGGACATGTACAAGGCATTTGTAGATGCAAATTAGATTATGTACTGCACTTGAGATTCTGTTGGGCTATTGCTGGGCTGCAATATTCAACAGGTTGCGTAACTTGCCTTTGCATGATATCCCCACATTTCAGAATAGTTTAAAATTAGGATAGAGGACAGTTCAGAATTCTAGTGCAATTTGCTTTTAACCGTTAGATTACAGATTTGTTTACTTGGCTTATGGTTAAAGGTCATATTATGCAGAATTGATTCTTGTGAGCTTTTAGTCATGTTATAATACTGATACTTCCTCAAAAACAGACCTGGAGTTGTGTTTTGTTTCACTCACACATGTTTGAGTAATCTTTTATTATTAGTCCGTCCACATCTCCAAAGCTCAAAATGCTCTGTTCCCCCTTGTGATGTCATGAAGTGGTACTTTTCAAGTTAACAGCTCCTTTTATCATTAGCTCAGCAGAGATTCGCAGTTCCAGAGCTGAGAGTGCTTTCAATTTGAGAGAAGAAGCCTAAATATGCAAGATTTGTGTGTTAAACATGTGTGAAGAATGTCAGAATTCTAGTGTAGTTTGTGGTTTAACTGTCAGATTGTAGATTTGTTGACCTGGGCCTATCCACATGAAACAAAACCAAGCACAGACTTCAGTGTTTTCTCTACTGACATAAAGATAGTGAAGCCATTAGTCAACCCCAAAAGATGTGATTGTTGTTGTCTTAAGGCTAATGATGAATCTTTCACAAATAATGAAGTCATTTGCAAATCATAAGTTTGGATACTTCTCTCATAAAGCAGCAAATCCCCCATATAGACCCCTGTAAGGAACAGTACAGTTACTTTTAATGTTGTTCAAGTAGCAAACACAATGTGAGGTAAAAATACTTGGGGGGGGGGGGGGACTTAAGCCCTTGTATGTTGTGAGTTACAGACTCACTCAAAATCACTCACACTGTCTTCTAAGATTATAGCTTCTAGCCTTTTCGGATTTGTCAGCCATCTTCTCCCATTGTCCTCACCTCTGTAAATCAGCAGGTAACTCAAGGACTTCCCGTCAAAGCCTGTTTTTCAATAATTTATGCCCAGCTCCTGCTCAACAGTATAATAACACAAACACCAAATGTTCTTCAATCCCCCCAGATCACCGTAGACTTTATTTATTCTGATGAATGGAAGCGCTGGGGTCACATGTGTCGACACATTCTCACAAACAAGGACATTTCTTGGATCGCTTTGACTTGGACCGATGAATATTTAACATTCTGCCATTCATTTACTTTACATAACTAAAGTACATAACTGAATTAAATGTAGACACTGTACTACTGTCATCATGTACATTTTTGATCCCCAACCATTCAAATGTTATAAGGGCAGACACACGTAATAAATACAGATCCCCAAAAACTGTTCCATTTGTCATTTATTGAAAGAAAAGTCGATATAATATTTAACGTGACAGGCCCCACGTCAAAGCCACTGAGGCAGCCCTATCATTTATGACTAATGCACATCTGATAATGAGATGTAAAACAGAACAATGAATATTTTACTAAGCAGCAGCTGTATTAAAATTCCCAATTCAAGTGTGGAAAATCACTAGCCTGGATCCAGCTCGGTGGATCCAGGCTAGGTGACGTTGGTTACATCTGAGAAAAGCTAAAATGAATATTGGATTTATTCAGATTAACCAAAGGGCTGAATTTGGGAACGTGGGTCATAGTCAGGGCCAGTGCTCACGTTGTGTCTTTGTAATGTTGTAGTGCTGTAGTGTCTCCTTGTTTTACTTTAGCTTCCTAATTGCTTCCAGATGGGTTTGTGTTTGTTGAATTAGTAAGTCTAAATGGCCTCTGTAGGGCTGTCCTTGGAGCTTTGTCTGTCTACTGCCCATAGTTTCAGAGATAAGCACCTGTCACTTCAACGCCAATGAAAAGATGATATAATACAGTCTATACTCTGATGCTATACTGTATATTAGTGGCCATACAATCTTGAGAGTGCCTCGTCTGATCTCCAAAGCAAAGCAGGGTTGGGCTTGGTTAGATCTAGGTGTCACTATTGGGCAGCAGTGACTTTATATTACATACTGTTGTGTCCTTAGGCAAGACACTACCGTCCTTGCCTACTAAGAATATCGTGTGTGTATGTGTGTGTTTGCATGCGTGTGTGTGTGTGAATGTTGGTGATGGGCTGATGGCACAGGTTGACAAAACATTGGTTCCATCAGACTCTCCCATAGACTGTATAAAGAAGTGGACTAAAGTAAGTGTTACGTCATCCATAGCGTTCAGCTTCAGTCAAATGAAGCTCATCGAGGCTAGAGCAGTTAAAGGGGCTAATTTGGAGCCGAGGTCCGACTGCAAGTATCATAGCAACCAAAGAGCCAATCCGGGCCAGGCTGTTGATCGCTGGTTTAGCAGGGAGGCAAGTCAAATTTATTTGTACAGCACAATTCAAAGTGCTTTAGTTTACAGAATAAGCAAGGCATTAAAATCACAATACAACGAATCAAAACAAAAATGATCACAAATAATCATCATAAAATTAACATTAAAGGAGAAAAGTGCAGAATAAAAACTTTTCAGTCATATGCACAGCTAAACAGAACAGTCCAGTCCAAGTTTGGATTTAAACATTGTCAAATAGAGGCCTCTCTCACATTTTCAGGAAGACTGTTCCAGGTTTTAGCTGCATAAAACTGAAACGCTGATTTTCCATGTTTAGTTCCGACTCTGGGCACCAGCAGGAGGCCGATCCCTGAAGTCTCGGAGTGTGAGATGGTTCATATGGCACTAACATGTCAGAGATGTACTTTGGTGCTGGTCCATGGAGAGACTTATACACAAGCAGAGCTGCTTTAAAGTCTATTCTCTGTGCCCTCTGTTGTGGGTGGGCTCGCTGACATGCTGAGTCAGACCAAAGGTTTCAAGGACAGAACTGAGCTCTTGTGAAGGTCCTAGTCTGCCTTGCGTTTTGTGCTGTTTTCACCCTCCCTTCCGTGTCAGAGCCTGGAGTTGGGAGGAGATCGGGGCTCCTCCCATACACACCTGCAACT
This sequence comes from Periophthalmus magnuspinnatus, assembly GCF_009829125.3. Classification (NCBI taxonomy): domain Eukaryota; kingdom Metazoa; phylum Chordata; class Actinopteri; order Gobiiformes; family Gobiidae; genus Periophthalmus; species Periophthalmus magnuspinnatus. Next base: position 25,318,731 of record NC_047130.1, on the reverse strand, counting down.
AATACGTAATCAAGCTGCACCTGGGGAGGATAAAGGGACCAAGGACCTGACACTCAGCGCCAGATCGTCCACGTATCCTCAGTGGTACTGCTCTGCTTGGCTCAGTCTCGTTTTTGCATTTATACCTTTTGAATAGTTCACCATAGCTGATGCCAGAACTCTTGATCGAGCTACATTGGGTACGGAAAGTATTCAAACCCCCTTAAATTTTTCCTTCTTTGTTATATTGCAGCCATTTGCTAAAATCATTTAAGTTCATTTTTTCCTCATTAATGTGCACACAGCACCCCATAGTGACCCCATATATGACCCCATATTGAGAAACACAAAACTGTTGACATTTTTGCAGATTTATTAAAAAAGAAAAACTGAAACATCACACGGCCATAAGAATTCATAGTATCCAGCTGTGTTTGATTAAACTGATTGGACAAGTACAGGAATATCCTGGATGAAAACCTTCTCCAGAGCGTTGAGGACCTCAGACTGGGCCGAAGGTTCACCTTCCAACAAGACAATGACCCTAAGCACACGAGGAGTGGCTTCAGGACGACTCTGTGACTGTTCATGGCCCAGCCAGAGCCCTGACTTAAACCCAATTGAGCATCTCTGGAGAGACCTGAAAATGTCTGTCCACTAACGTTCACCATCGAACCTAACAGAACTGAAGAGGATCCCCAAATCCAGGTGTGAAGAACTTGTTGCATCATTCCCAAAAAGACTCAAAAGGTGCTTCAAAATTTCAACCATTTTGTGTTTCTCTGTCACTATGGGGTGCTGTGTGCACATTAATGAGGAAAAAATGAACTTAAATGATTTTCACAAATGGCTGCAATATAACAAAGAGTGATAAATTTAAGGGGGTCTGAAAACTTTCCGTATCCACTGTAAATTGGGTGTGAGGGGAGCCATCTTAATTCCTGATCTGATGAGGCTTTCTAAAAGACTGGAAAGGCCATGTAGGTGGGGAGGAAAAGGAGAGTGAGGAGTCCCTAGAGGAAGTAGATGTAGCAAAGGGAACCCAGGGCTGGTCTGTGGGAAGGGGAGGTGATGGGGGTGCTGCTGGGACTGAAACCTCTGTTGGGGCTGCCACAGACAGGTTCAAGGCCTGTGACGAGGGCCCAGGGGGAAGTTACGCTGGAGATGAATCCTTCACTTGGGAAGGGGGTGGTTCTGCCGAATCCCTCATTGGAGGAGATGGTTATGCTGCTGGTCATGACTCCTTCGCTGGGGGAGATGGTTGGACTGTTGGTGGGGCCTCCCTTGTTCGGGGAGATGGTTGTGCTGTTGGTGGGGACTTCTTCGCTGGGGGAGGTGGTTGTGGTAGTTGTGGTGCTGATGGTGGTGCTGACACATTGGCTCAGTCTCTGGCTGGCACAGGAGGGATGCTTCTCTCATTCCTCTTTTCTCTCACTTTCCCAGGACCCTGTCCAGGCCGGTGCCTCAGAGCGTGGAGGAGGTTTTCCGTCAGCACTCTCACTCCACCTCTGCTCAGGTGCGGCCCATTTCCCTTGAACAGGTCCTCTTGTTTCCAGAATAGATCAAAGTAGTGCAATCCTCTGGCTGCACACGTGTCAAACAGCCATGTGTTCAGCTGAAATAGCCGGGTAAATTTGTTCATCTTCCTTCTGTCTACGTTGGGAAGAGGTCCACTGATGAAAGTCTTAACCTCCACTTTATCAAGCTCCTCAAATAATTTAATGAAATCCATTTTCAAGATTTCAGTCTGTTCCATTCTGGTGTCAACTGCATCCACGTGCACAATCAGCTCTTTCACTCCTCAATGTGTTGACAAATTGACAAAACTTTTGGCAGGAGTTTTGTAATCTCAGAAATAATGTGACTGGAATAAGAGCAAGTTTGGATTCCTCTGTGGCTCACATCTCTGATAGCACCGTCTCCTAACAGCAGCGTACGTCTGACCTTGACGTTTGGCACAGACCGCATGTCTGGCTACACTCTTTTGCCAACTTTATTGCTCTTGTTATATTTTTATGTTACCATCAACAGTGACAATGATAAAAATCAGTTTGTAAGCTGTATTTTGGGTGATGTATATTAGCATTGTCTTTTATCACTAGTTGCATTAGCTTGACATCCGTGCCTTTACAAACTTTTGGAAAAGACACTGTATCACCATCTTCTCTGAAAGTAACTGTAGCCACAGGAAGCGTCCTCTTTCAGATTCTAAAACAAATATCCGTGCTTGTGCTCATTAATTTGTTGTTGATAGTTCCAACAGCGTTCATAGAAAGAATTCCTTTGGTTTCTTCCCTCCGGCCATGTCGCTGGCTCGTCAGAAATGTTGTTAAAAATGCAAAAATGGTTTAATAATCTTAGTTTACTTAAAAGAAAATCATGCCTAAACAAATCTTACAACACTGGAAGAGGTAAAATGATTAAAAAGCAAAGTAAACAAGGAAGCAGCAGGAGTAAGCAAGGTTTGTGTCTGCGCTCTTCAGAAGCAGGAAGATTCAATCTGCTCAAGGGAGCAGGCGCTTAGCAACACTGTCAATCAAACCTGTTGCTAACACTAGTGGAAGTGACCTCGGGGAAAAAAAGGCTCCTGGTTTGTCTGTTAATATTGTTCTTATCTCTATTTACAGACACAATAGCAAAATAAAATTACCGCTATCATGTAGAGCGGGTTAATACGAACATTTTAAGACCAAAAAAACGACGAGGCTCCCTGCAGGTACACAGAGAGGGGTGACAGTTTCTCAGTGTAAAGTGATTTGGAGCTCAAGTCGATAGAGCCGGAAACACGCCCATGCTCACTCTTTATTTGGAGAGCGGCTGCTAGCATGTTAGCTATGTCCATTTATATATACAGTCTATGCTCTATTCCAAGACAGTATTTTTTATGTATTTATTTTGCAGCCATGGCAATTTTATTCTACGAGAGTCTCCTTGTATTGCTAGAGATTCATCATGACGTCATGTGTTTGTTGAATTTGTAAATCGAAATGGCCTGTAATGGCAGCCCCTACATCTTATTTGCCCACCGCTGCTGAGATAGGTACCTGCCGCGCTCACATCACCAAGATCTAAGCTGAAAAAATGAATTCTCAAACTCCCTATACTTTTATTTTCCTGGCCTGTATATGTCTGAAGCACTGACTGACATTCAGCCTGCTCCTATACTTTTTCTTGATGTGCATTTATTTACGACTCTAATAAGCTCTCAGACGTGAAGGTAAAGTTTGTTAAATGTGTGAATCTCTTCATCCTTCAAATGACATTGCAGTTGTTTTCAGAGCTGAGGCTACTTAAGTGCATGCCGGACCTCGACCATAGGAGCTGGCTATTTTCCCTTATTCTTGACTTTCTGAGGATCTTGTCAAAACAATCAGCGTGTATTCATTTAAAGAAGAAGCTGTAGAGGCTATTTTTTGTCACACCAGTCAATAGTTTTGATATGGCTTGGTTAAATCCACTTGACTCTTTATTGTTCAGTTAGAGAGGCAGGGCAGCTGTGTACAAAGACGGTTGTGTTGTATAGAAACATAAGTCAAGCGAGTTCAGACAAAAACACCTCCCAAAAACAACCTTAGATAGTTCTGTGTTTGGCTTTAAAGGAATATTATTGGTCATCTAACATCACGTATGACTTCGCCTCGTTCTAAATAGTTTAAAATTCGGCTTGAGGATGAGTCAGAAGTAGAATTGGCCTTTTATCTGACAAAATATTCTTCTTTTAATATCTCTTTAAAATATTCTGTCAGACTCATTTAACCAAAGTAAGTAAGTAAGACATTATTGTTTATTGTCAGCTGAAAGGACTTATGAAAGGAAACATGAAATGAAAAAGGCAAATCGTGGACTCAATCCCTAACAAGTAATAACAGGGTTCAGCATCTGTGGATTTTCTGTTTGGCTATTTCTTTCAAAAACAGCAAATCACCCATAGAGTTATATAGCCTTCTACCCTCCATCTGAAATGATAACATCATATTCAATGCAGTGAACGCAGTAGGAACTTTCTCTGTATGTCTGTACTCAAGGCTAGCCACAAACCCAAACATATTTCTAAGGTCTAAAATGCATCTGTCTAAAGAAAATCCAAGTGTTTTCTGCTTGTTTTGAATGACTGTTTACCTTGTTTATGCAATAATCACATAATATGTAATTAAACTGAAAAATATGGTGATTTCCTCAAACTACAGGCTGTTTGTTAAAAGGGACAACAGCTGGTTCATGCATCAAACCATTTTATGTTTCTCTATGTAAACTAGGAGGAAACATTTTGACAGAGATATCTAATTAGGATTTTTCTGACTGAGCGCTGAAGTTTATGAGATTTAAGTTCACATTTTAAATAATACATAATAATGATGCATGACACGTGTATAGCGCTTTTCATGAAACTCACAGATGCTTCACACACACTTCACAAACAAAACACGAATGAAAGAAAGAGAAAGTTGCAGTTATTTAAATGTGGCTGGAAAAAAATGACCAGAAGACTGACAAAAAATGAAACTAACATGATAATCACATGTATTTAAAACATGTTTGTACACTTCTGAACTGCAGGGATAGCAGTTATGCAAAATAAGACATGATATTTTGTTGTTTGTGAAAGAAATTATTGTAAAAAAAATAAAAATGCAGCCTTTAAGGTTTACTAAAATTGCGATTTAATCTTGCAGTCCTAAGGTAAACCCAACACACTGCACTTGTCTGTATCTTCAGAATTGTGAATTTAAGGTATTCAAATCATCTGTCCTTGAATGACAAATATGACATAGCTTCTGAGTTCGACTTTGCCTAAGCCGAACCTTTTCCAGGGCGACTCAATTCCTTTAATTGTACATTGGAGCTGCAGTCCACACAAGGCTGTAGCTCGCCTCTGGATCCTGTTCAAGGCTGTTGTGTAGTGGCTCAAATCCAGTGAGGGCTTTGTCTTAGAAGAGTAAAAACAACAACAAGAAGTCGTCAAGCAGAATTACCTTACCTACAGCACCGACCGTCTGCAGCTACTCAGATTAAACCACATTATCCAACGCGCAGAAAAAACTGTCAAAACACCACCATTGTGCAGTGGAGATATACATGTCCCAAATAAGGAGAAAAGAAGACGCCGGGGCCCAAATAAGCTCACGATTTACAAATTAAGACACTACAAAAGTAAATTCACTGGCAAGGAGTGTGGCGCGACAACGCTCTAAATTCTGCTGTCCAGATGAGTTGTGTTTGCTCAGAAATCCTCAGCAACAGTGAGAGAGCAGGCAGACAAACCGGAAAATACAACAAACTGTTTTATCAGCTTTTAGGTGGATTATTTTTCTTGCTACATCCGTCCTGGCATAATCTGTAAATCTGTAAAACAATCGATCAAAACATTATGACCACCACAGTGAGAATACTGGTCGGCATTACTTATTATAATCCTGTGCGACCTCCTTATATGTATGACCCTATTAAAGAGGGAGCACTGTGCCAATTTGGAGCATCTGACCATGTTTTCACTTTGTTCTCTCGTCAAAAACATGACTGCAGTGGTTTTATATGTCATTCATTTTGAGTAATCTTGTGATCTTTCCCAGCCCCTAGTTATTGTCACCAGTGTGCACCTGTCCAAGGCTCAGTCCACACACCTATGTAGTCCAACCCATGCAATGGCAATTTTCCAAAAATAGGTTTATACAAAATTATGATGTAAAATACTACAACATCACAAACCTGATGCAAAGTGCAGTAGTTTCATTAGCAGGATGCTCACTGATTGTGCCCTGGCTCATGATATGTGTGTCACTCTGAATTGAGTTCTACACATTATCAGTCTGGGATGGCTTGCACTGGAAGTGATTGGAAAACACAGAACGCCATGATGATTATTTGAATCTGATTGCTTGAGGCGTCACAACAGCGGAACAAGGCCAAAAATCAAAGTTTTGTTACATCCAGTTGAGAGAAAAGCACAGACATCTTCCCTGTCCACAAATGCACAAAGCACTTACCTTCTACATGTTTTTTCACAAACAAAATAGTCCATAATGACACTAAAATTGGCTAAAGTACATCTGTCGTCATGTTTGTTTTGGTTCACTCGAGCACTTCACCTTTGGCTTCCGCACAAAGCTCAATGCTGCTCTGTGATTGGTGCACTGACCACCTGCCAGGCCTGTGTGTGGCCACGCCAAGATGGACTGTCCTGAGTTTGTCAACTCACAAATATCACAAGAATCCATCTTACTGTGCAAGGTTACACGTGTGTGATTGTGTTGTGATGTCACTCTGAAGGGGGAGTGAATAAGTGCAGGAAGCAAGAGGAGGGAGGACTCAGAGCATCAAAACTGAAACTGAAACTAATTAAAGAGGGAGTATTACAAAATCCTATATTAAAATGTTTAAAGAAGTTGTGCTGGATTAGTTTGTTCTTCACTGTTCCTCCTCTGTTGGACCACATGATAAACAACCGTGAAAATGATTCAGGACCCCCATTGTGGAGTGAAAGTGATGTATATAAACGTAGGTTTATTGCAGAACAATGGTTATATAAGCTAATGATGCTGAGGGTTAATTTTTATGTCATATTTTTTTCTTTCTTTTTTTCAAACAGAGTAAACTTTATGGCTGTGTACACGAAACACTCCTCAACAGTGGAGGCAAAGTGAGTGAGTAGGCAGACATTGTGAAATATTTTATCAGGTTTAAGGTGGCTTTCATTTCTTTTGCTGCAACATTTCTGCTATAGTCTGCAGATATACGATCCCAGCCCTGCATAGATTCAATATAAATGTGGGGGAGCTGGCTGGCAGCTGAGAAAACAATACAGATGCTGCTATTCTTATCGACCTCCCTCTCAAATAGCAAAAGAAAAATTCAATTCTGTCAACTGGACAAAAGTTTTAGAGTGAAGACGTTTGGCCGCTCATTCAAGAGGCTTCTTCAGTTTTGGTCATTTTGCTGGTGGCGTTATATCTGTCTGAAGAGAGGAGCTAACTACACTGAAACTAACATGCCTATTTGTTTACAGGTTTTATTTGTTGGCTACGTCTATTGAGCTGCACAAAGTGTGAACTGTGTGTGAGTCATATTTTGCATAATCATTCAGGCCCCTAATGGGTGCTCTCACACCTATTAGCATACTGGCTATCATCAGTGTTTTTCTTGTTTTGATTTAAGTCTGAGGATGGAGTTATAAATACGAGATAAATGATGTTTAAGCTCCTCATTCTGGTTCAAAGATTGACCAGAACTGAAGAATAACCAGTGGCTGACGAGCGGCGAAATGTCTTCATTCTAAAACTTTTGTCCATTTGACAGAATATAATTTTTCTTCTGCTATGGATCATACCTGGACAGCTGCAGGATTACACAGGCCTCCTCCTCAAAGCTGTGCCATTGTAGGATAGGGCCAAAAACGGTGATTACAGTTTTAGTAAATCTTTCATTGTCTCTTCAGGTCAGCTGCCGATTGTACTGGTCACACCTTAATAATATACATTTTTAAAGTGTATATAACTGTATTTCTACAAAACCAAGGTTTGCAAAACACATTATTTTGTGTAGATTTGCTCTTAAGGTAAAATGATTGTACTTCTCATTACTTTTTATCAGAAATCGTGCACGCTGTCACGACCAGCACAGCAAATTATGTCATCAGCTTTTTTAACCTCCAGATGACACCCTCACATTAAAATTATTCCCTCAGAGCAGTTTCATTTTATAACTCGGGGTAGTTAAAATTCTATAGCTTCTCAGACCTGTACTTTCAGATTTCAAAAACTTTGTCCTGATGACTACCTTTGAAACCTTAAACCACTATTGCACACATATTTCTCAAGCAGTGCTGCAAATTAATAATGCAATATGTGAATTGGTTACTTTGTTCTGTAAAAGTTGGGCCCCAAGGTCTAGAAGGTAAAGAATTATTTGAATGTAGATTTTAGTCAAGATTTATACCAAATACAGTATGTCTTTTATCAATGCTATGCACACCAAACCACTCGAGTACAGTAGTTTCAAAATTTATTTACTGACAATAGCTTTTTTCATTTACCACTAATTATGGCATCAAAGCATTTACCAGGCTTGGGACTGGCAGAGCACGTGTTTGTTGACAAATACAAACCTCTTACCCTCCTCCACCCCCCTCTCTGCAGTCATTATACCACGTCCCTGCTCCTGTCCTCACCCTGTGCGTGTCAGTCAGGAAACGCCCTGTAAGACCCATATGAGAGCTAATGACCCACACCTCTCCCGGTCCCTCGCCCGTCAGCATAATTAGGTTCAACGTCGGCTCTCAACCTCGCTGTTATGTGCCCTTGAAAGACAAGAATGGCATGAGATATTGACAAATGTATGCAGTGATCTGAGTTTTGATGTTTTGAGGTGACGGTTGCCAGGGGCGATAGGCTCACTTGGGAGGAAATGGCTTTAGTGATTTTTTAAAATTTGCTTTGATGGTAATGTACTTTAGCATGGATGCATTTTGTGTTTAAACAGTTGAGACATGAATACATTATGGCCCAGTAAATAGATACAAGGGCATGTTCAGGTAATCTATATTTTATTAGGCTTAATGTGAAGAATATAAATGATGGTAATCAGGTGCAATAATATGGTTATGGTTAACACATGCACACATTCATATAGCTTAAGAATAAAACATTCCATTTGCATAATAGGGTTTTGTTTTGATGGCATTAAAATTGTATGTGGATTTAATACCAGAAAGTAATATTTATTTATGCTGAACTATGTTTAAACTGTCAGGATCACTTTACCTAATGTAGTCCACGTGAGGGCTGCTCAAATATGAAAGCTTATAATTAACATGGAGTTAGGTTTAGGCTAGCATAGCTTCAGGTTATAAAGGATGTTAATGACGGATAATTGGTTAAGCCAAAAATTCTAACTTTAGCCAAAGGGCGAAATAATTAGAATTTATATGTATCTGTAAAGGACTTTGTATTCTGGAGATCAGTAAACCTCTAAACTCAGTTTATGACTAAGCTCTGGGCTCTTTCAGAAATCTTGACAAATTCAAATTTAACTAGATTTTTTTTATTATTAGATGTAAAAATATAATCAAAGTGCTGGAAAATGATCAGAACTTTTGAAGTTTTACAATTCAAATTGTGTAGTTTAGTACACTTCTAGGCAGAGCAGAAGGGTCGTCCTACGTCTCAGGATGTGGAGAGACTTATTTCCTCCTAAAATGGAAACACAAATAACAATTAAATCCAAATGTTAGGTAGGATGAATATCTCGGTTTAGTTGCACAAATGATAACTAAAACTTTCTAAATCTGAGGAGACGATTGGCCAGAGCTGAGCTGTTGGCCGTCTTCTTTGGTCCTCTCGATGTTGGTGGAAGGAGGTGCCTCAGCAGTGATGTCACCTGTGCACACCTGTTATTAAAATAACACATATGCACAGCAAAGGTCAGTAAGAGCAAGCCTGTTTCAGCATCTGCTAAACATACCATGCCCAATCCTGGAATCCAAGCTGGCTCTACAGGTTATTGGTGTAGATCCTTGGAATCCTCTAGCATTCTGGAAGTTTCTCACCAAACATTCAATTCAATTCAATTCATTTTATTTTTGTAACGCCCAAAATCACAACAACAGTTGTCTCAAAGGGCGTTCATGTTTTGGTTGATGGGGGAAACCGGAGTACCCGGAGGAAACCCATCCAGACACGGGGAGAAACATGAAAAACTCCACACAGAAAGGCCTGTGTGACCCGGGGATCCAACCAAACCCTCTGCTGTGAGACATGAGCCACTCAGCCACCGTGATATACACACAAAAACAAAACAACAGGAAAAATCAGACAAAACAAGAAAAATCGGCCAGGCGAGGAGGAGGGAGGGGGGCGGAGGAGGGCCAGGCGAGGAGGAGGAAGACCAGGCTAGGAGGAGGAAGACCAGGCAAGGAGGAGGAAGACCAGGCAAGGAGGAGGAGGGCCAGGCAAGGAGGAGGAGGGCCAGGCGAGGAGGAGAGGGTCCAGCTGTCATCGGGGCATCTGAAAGTGTTACACTCCACAGGGGGAGTGGGACAGCCTCCTTTAAAATTATATATACGTTTGTATATATATATATATATATATATATATATATATATATATATATATATATATATATATATATATATATATATATATATATATATATATATATATACATATATAGGTAGAGCAGAGGAGAGATAGCCTGATGTTGTCAATGTCTATTTTTCAGTGATCTACAGTTACAAAATAAATCAAATGTCCTCCTGTCATTTCTGTCAAAGTATCTTCAGGTTGACCGTTAAAGTTAATGTCGTGTAATGTAAGTAGCTAATGCTAATATGAATGAAGGTTATCCTCTAAAGTTTTGCTTTCCATTTTCTTTGCAAAATAAATATAAGACAATGGAGGTATGTTTCCACAGACCTGATACCACCACAGTCCCTGTCTTCCTGTCCAGCAGGTCCACGGTCATGTGACACTCGCTCAGGGGGTGTGGTTAACATGCTCTGTGAAGGTTATCAGGCCGTCTGGAGTTAAGGCTTAAAAGTTCCAGAGTTTCTTTACTCAAAATCACTCACTGAGGGTTAGATGAGGAAGCTATGTCATGACTCTCATTTTTAACCCCACTACACGACAAATGGGAGTGAAAGCAAATTAGAACTGACTCATAAAGGGTAAAATCAACTCTACACTTGCTGTAAAAAGGCAAACCTCCAAATTGTACCAGTTTTGTGCTGTGTTGGTTTCACAGCGAGCAGTCTCAACGCCCAATAAATGCTCACCTCCCTGTGTCCCCTGGCTTTTGTGCACGGCTTAATTTCACTATATAGAAGGACTAATCCCTTTAAGTATTTTTCATGTTGAAGGGAGCTCTATATTGATTCTTTATGAGTGAACAAAACACACAACACACTGGCTATGTGCTCAACTCTTGACTGTAGCACGGCATGAGGCCCAGCTAATTACAAGCATGACATTTCTCAAACCAATTACCGGAACGTGTTCTTTTCTGATTGGTTTTTTCAGGCAACACGCTTCATATGTAAAAATTAACAGCCCATGCTAATCACTAAGCTGCTGAATGAAAATCCACATGCTGTTAAGTTTCAAATGTAAAAATAAATACATCGTGCTGAAATGGACCAGTGCAATCTCCCAATGTGATGTGATGGGTTAATAATTTATAAGTTACATACATTTGTTTTCATAATCATCTTAATGCTGATGATCTAAAATAATTAAATACAGTTACGTGTTAAAATACAGCTGTAAATTGTCTTAAAATTGCAAATATTCCATGCCCTTGAAGTCATAGCCAAGTGCATATTAATTGAAGCAAATTTTTATAAACGGCAGCTTGCTCTTGTATTTTAAGCACTTGAAACAACAATGGCACCGAACTACCAGCACAAACAGGAAGTCCCCTCTGAGTAATTATGGTTTGACCCCAGATTCTGCAATTTTGGCTCATCATTGTGTTCAGAGCGGGCCTCATTTTTCAACCGGACTTTTGGACGAGAGCGAGGAGAGGAGGGTTTCCACGGCTTTGGAAAATAGAGCGTGTGTCACAACTTTTACCAATAACAGGGATTGTAGAGAGAGGCAGAAAATGAATATGTGGCAGTGGTAATGACTGACGGCAGAAAGCACTGGGTTAGAAAATGCGTAGTATTCAAGGATCTGACGAGAAACGTAGCATTTATACAACAAAGGGGAGTGTCATACACCTGCGAGTGCAATATGCTATTTAGGCATTAGCTTAATTAGCCACAAGGTATTTACTATAGATGCTAGTTACTATAATTACAGCGGTGTGGGTTAGTCTGTTCTGTCTGCAGTTGTTTCCACAGGGTTCTCATCATCATGTCTCAGATTTGTTAAAATTGTCTGTCTGTCCCTTGATGTGGGACATGTTAGAGCCATAGGAACCATCTCGCACTGTGAACCATTAAAAGTCATAAACAGAGAAAGAACCAATGAACCAAATAAATAACCAATTGAAATAAAACACAGTACTTGTTTTCTTTATCCTCCTGAGACCTGGCGTCCTCATCTGTGGACAACACATTTTGGATTGTTTAGGCCACAGTGCAAATTTTTAGAAGAACAGCAACAAGAACATGTTCAATTTTGAATATTTCTAAGAGTTTAGAATATTAATTTTTTTGTTTATTTTAATTTTATTTTTTTATTTAATTATTTTTATTTAATTATTTTATTTTTATTTGTTTTTATTATTATTTTTATTGTATTTTTATTGTATTTTTTATTTACTTATTTTTTTTTATTATTTTATTTGATTAAAGCTCGGGTCTCAGGAGGTTAAGTAAATATTTGCAGTTGTTGGTCTAAAGTCAAGGTAAAGCCATGTGTCCGGGTACGTGTGACCACTTTCTCAATTAAAACGTGAGATACCGACATGTAATCACACACAAGAGAGAGAGAGAAGGAGGGGCAGGATGATGCTGATGATGAAGAGGGGATTCTAGAGGCGCAAATTGGAAATCTTGGATCCACCGGTTTGTGTGAGAGCAGGATGAAAGGGAGAGGCGGAGAGGAAGATACTGCGATGCAATCTTGTTGGGAGTCATTTCTAAAGAACTGGGAATTTTCTGGGATTCTCCTGGCTTCAGGGTGGAAATCATCTCATCTGCAGCCAGCACTTCTCACAGCCTGGAATTAAACTAGTACTTGCAATAATACAGCCATAAAGGTTGTCCAAAACTCATGAGGAGTAGGAGGGAAGAAAAAAAAGAAAAAAAATCTGGCAACACAAGAAGGTAATTATCAACCAAAACTGGCACCATCCTTGGATCAAAAACAAAAAACAATGCATGATTTTCTGAGGAGTAAAACGCGTGGATCCAATGAGAAATCCTCGAGGAGACAAAGACGATCCACAAACACGCAGGCATTAGAGATTTGCTAAACTAGTAATCCACGCTACATTGTAAATGGAGACAGCTTGGCAGAGGAGAGGTGACCGAGGGTGAAGTCGTGATGGTTTTTCAAACAGGGACTGATTACAGAATTGGCAGGAGGATGCTGAGAACAAAGATCAGGTGGGTAAAGAGGACGGGTGCAGCTTTTGCAGTTTGGGTGATGGAAAACAACTGACTATCGGGCCTAAGAAATATATAGCCATAGCAAAAATTATTCCTGCTACTACTATAAACCTACTGTGCTATTATCAGTATCAACATAAATTGCTAGTAGTCCATCAGAGTTTTCGTTATTACACTTCTATTTCTTTACCTAAAATCCTATTGCACATTTTGGTTTGTATTCTCTATATTCTTTCAGTACTGCCACATTAACATAATCCCAAATAAAACCCGGGAAATGCTTTATACTCGGGTGAAACCTTGAGTCGTAACACGGGGAGAACATGCAAGCTGCAAAAAGGAAGGCCCCACTCGGTTCAGGAATCAAACTTGCAGTCAAAAAGTAAAAACCTCCAAGACATTTAATTACATTTGACTTAGAGTATTAAAACGTGAGTGGATCTTGTTTATTTTAAGCTGTTACCTCATTCAGAGCATCCTTATTATTCGCCTTTATAAATGTTTTTCACAACTTTGAGAAATCAGACCAGAGTTTTGCCGTGACAGTGAAGCTAACAACCAACCGAACAGCATGCTAAACACGCACTTCCTGGATCTTGTGCAGTAAAAATGTATAACAGATGCAGACAGTACACAGCAGACTTCTTTTGAACTGTTCCTATAATATATCTGTACTGGTTCAGCTTTGTTCCTGTCGTGGTTTAGTGAAATGATCTTAATAGCTCATTGATATTATATTATAGAATTTGCAGGAGGAGAGGAGCGACTGGGATGTCATTTCTGATTATGATCTTGCTGTGGGTGTTGACATAAATAAAGGCGAACACTAATATGCTTGAAGCGAGTTGGGAACAATTAGGCTTGGGTCTATTTTTACACCGCCCCTGACTGATTGCTGTGTCATAGTCTTAAAGGGAAAGTACTTATAGTTTGATAAGTTTTATATTACACCAATCAAAAAACATCACAATCGCTGATCAGTTGTTTTTATTTTTTATTATTATTATCATTTTGTGTTTCGAGCGATACAGAACACCGTAAAAATGTGCATTAAAGTCCCCGTGTCAGACTGGTTCACCCCTGTTCCTTTCTTATGGGGCTATATTTTATTGCTCCTTTGCAATATACATGTGCTCGAAATAAATAAATAAATAAAAACAAATAAAAAAATAAAAATTAATAAATGAATAAAAAATTAAAATTAATAAATGAATACAAAAAATAAAATTAATAAATAAAAATAAATAAATAAAAATAAGTAAATGAATAAAAAAAAATATAAATAAATAAAAAAAATTAAAATCAAGAAAGAAAGAAAGAAAGAAAAATAAATAAATAAAGAAAGAAAGAAAAATAGAGAAAAAGAAAAATAAATAACTAAATTAATGAAAAAATAATTCAGTAAATAAATAAAAGCTGTTTAAATATGGAACCTATTCATAATATTAAAATTGTAATTATTAATAATCTACTTTGTGAAATATGTGCACTATGAAACTTTTCAGCCCAAGTTACAGGTCAGATCCATGGAAAGAGGGCTCCACTAACAGAACAAATAGTTTTCAATAAAGGCATAATCATAAACTGTGTAAAGAAGTGACTGAGTGAGTGTGACGTCACCCATAGCATTCAGCTCCAGTCAAATGAAGCTCGTCGAGGCTAGAGCGGTTATAAGGGTGTCAGGATTTGGGATTTTTTTTGGGTGTTCTGTGCTGTTTTCCGTCCTCCCTTCTGTGTTTGAGCCTGGAGCTGGGCGGAGACGCTGGCACCACCTCCGCACACCTGCTTCTCATCAGGCAATCGAGCCTTCACCTGCGAGTAGAACAGGACACTCAGGGCCAGATTGTCTTGTCATCTTCATGTCACGCTCCGGTTTACTTGCTTATCTATTGTTAGGCGTGTTCTATCTAAATGACGACTGGATTCGGTCAATTCAAATCTCAAAAGTTTATTCCCCTGACAGTTACGATCTAATACAGCACTTGGGGTCATATGATCTATCCCTCGAATGTGCAGCAGGCTCTGTCTGCCTTTCCCTGGCCCCAAAGACAAAAATGTAACATGCAACATGAATATGCAAATATTGTTGAGAAGGTAGACGCCTTGAATCCCTCCTTCCGGCCTCGTTCACCTCTCCGAGCCGCACCGGTCTGTTTTTCCGGCCTTGAGTCTACTCCGGCAGCCTTATCTCTGTACGGGAGTCTGTGGAAAGCACCCACTGTCTCCCACAATTCACATCTCACAATGTTGCCTTTAAAGTAGGACTGTTATAATGAGTGAATATTTTCAGTGTTAGAATATAGTGCTTGTTGGGCATACCTCAAAAGGATACAACTTTAATGAATAGTTTCAGTGTTAGTATATCAAACCCGTGCTCAAACTTTAGTATAAAATAGTGCTTGTTAAACAACCTTCAAAAGGATACAACATTCAAAGAATATATGCATTCAGTATAAAAATGGTGGTTACATGACAATATTCAAAGGATATATGAATTATTATGTTTTGATATGATATATGAATTATATAATGCATCTAAAAAGCTTTATTACTTGACATCCCCTTCACTATCCACCGTGATTTCACCCCTTGGCTCACATCTCCGTCTCCGACCCACCTCTCCGTGTCCGGTACGAACACCCCAGCCAGTGACCCTCTCCAGGACAACACGGGACAACACTGCTCCCAACTGTCTGTTATGACCTTCATTCAATTTCCTGTCTCTACATATAAACTCTGTTCTGTTTCCCCGAGTCCTGTCTCTTTGGTCCCATTGTCAGTCTTTACAACAAGGGGTGCATTTGAAACCAGGTTGCATATTAGGAATTTCAAGTGTAAGTATCATAGCAACCAAAGAGCCAATCTGTCTCTTATTAATGTTCGTGAAATAAAGCAGGATCATGTAGAGCGGGTTAACGTGAACATTTAAGACCAATATGATGAGCGTCACAGCAGCAGTTGGACAAAGGGGACACAGTTTTCTAATGTTAAATGAATTTGAAGTTGACGGAGCCGAAAGCACACGCCCATAATCACTTTCTGTTTGGAACGTGACGGCTAGCGGGTTAGCCATGTCCGTTTCTATATACAGACAATGGGCATAATGAATAAACACGAGGTACATAATGTTGTACTATGGAACATGTCAGGCAAAGCAACCAAAAAAGTTACATAATGCATTGTAAAATTAATTGTAATTCCGTTAATAACCCGAGTACAGCTACGTGCTACATGAGCTGAAATGACTCCAGACCACATGACTACTGTTGTAACTTCTATTAGATTTAAGTTCTTACTTCCAACACTTATACTGCGAGTGCTAAACAGCGAGTTAAATGTTGTTCTCGATGTTCAAGTTCCCGAAAAGATGACCCAACAATTAAGTAGGGCCCACTCAGAGTCAACTCAGAGTGAAAAATATTTTGGTCCAGTTGCTTTCGCTTACAGTATTTAATGTAATAAACACATTGGAGAAGTCTCTTAGCCGTACCACGCACTTGCCTCATGCTCGCTCGACATATGGTGAAGTTATTCTGCAGTCAGCCCACACGTTCACAAAGCTGCCTCATTTACTGGATGTACTGTGCAGTGTGGAGCTCGGATGATGCAAAACGCTGTTGATCTTTCATCCTCTTCTGTCTATAACATGACATCACCACACCACACGCCGCCCGTGCGTTAACAAGGTCACGGGTGCAGCCTCAGGTAAACATCACAGCTGACACGAGCGCTTTTTGAAAGGGACACGTGTATTTTTGGAGGCTCGTCGCAGTGTCAGCCTCCGCCGCCTCTATGTCTTAATCATATCCCCCTCTCTAAATTTGTCAGCCAAGTCTTGGGTTTCTGTCTTATGCAGCACAAATGAGCTCGCACAAAAGACAACGCTTCTCCAACTCAGGTTTAGATCTGTGTCAAAATACATTTGGGTTTTGATGACTTTGGCAACAATCGCATTACAAAAAGTTCTACAGCAGGGTTGGACCACTCAACACTTATGAGTGAAATATAGTGTAAATAAAACTGTAATACGCAAAGGTTGTCTAGAAATATGTTTTATTCTTGGCAAAACTATGTCAAATTTTGAAAGTGAGCAAGACTTTTGGATATGACTTCAATTTGGCAGTTACACATTTCAAAAAAGTTACAGGAGCGAGTGAACTAAGTGAGTTTTATTATATTCTAGTGGAATTTGCTGATTATGTTAATTAGAAAAATACAAATAGATGAAATAATAATAACTTGTTTGAGATGTGTTGCTACCACTTAAATTAAAATATGATAAGAATCCTTTGCAACTGCTATTATTAAACACTATTTTTATTGTATTACTGCATTCACTCAAAAAAACAAACAAAATACTCAGGTTTAAGTCAGTTTAAAGGGCCCATATGACGCTATTTTCTGATCTATGTTATAATGTTTCCTCATCAAAAACTTGGACTTGTTGTTGTTTTGTTTCATTCACACATATTTAATGCACAAACCCTGCATATTTAGGTGCAGCTCTTCTCTGAAACAGAAAACTCTCTGTTCCACCTTGTGATGTCATCATGTGGTAATACAGGAAGTGCTTCGCTGTGTTTTTGAACTCCACACACCTTCACTAGAATCATTCGGATGATTTCAGATCTGGAATTGCTCATCTTTGCTCAACAAAATGTAAAAGGCAGTCGTTAAATTGAAAACTACCACTTCATGACATCACAAGTTGGAACAGAACGTTTTGAGCTTTGGAGATGTAGACAGACTGATAATGCAGGGTTACTCAAGTGTATGTGAATGAAACAAAACACAACTCCAGGTCTGTTTTTGAAGAGGTAGAAACATTATAACATAGCTAAGTTCACAAAAGTAAATTTTTCATAATACAGAACCTTTAAAATATAAGGATTTTTTGTAGTAAACTATTCCTTATACAGTTCAAATGAGCTCACACACATAGAAATATACTACAGCTTTTAGTGACCAGACGCTCCATCCTTTAATTCTCATGAGAAGCAAATATTTCTATTGAGGCCAAAAAGAATGTACACATTTTTCAAACTTGAGTCTTAAAGTATGTTCTACACATTCTACTTAAAACTTTGAAAACTCTCTAACCTTTTCTGTCTGCAGCACAATAGGCCCATAAAATCCAACTCCTCTGCAACCATTTCTATTCAGCATAAAACATACCTTCAGTTTTTTATTGGTCCTATAGTGAAATATAGAAAATGTCCACATCACTGCGGAGGACTTAAATGGGGCATCCTACTGTCCAGTGCAGTCCAAGCAGTGTCCTATTCTTTCGTATGTGTTGGAATAGCTCCAGAGTGAGTAGTTTTGCACTCATTACCGCTCTATAGACAGGATCTGGGGAGCCAGATGCCTCCCCTGCGCGTAGTGAACAGTCTCAAAGCTATTGCCGTGTTTACTATCCCCTAGTGAAAGAGTGCTGCGTTAGATGGATGGTCCCTTCCCATTGGTGTATGCGATATTTCCCTGTTGTTTGCCACTAGCGGTGCGCCCTGATCTTGCTGTAATTTGGTGTCTGTGGTTGGGAGGAGTTTTGCAAGTCTAATTTGTGTCCTTGAATTGAATTACAAAAATGTGGCCACAGCCATATGGAGGATTTGCATCTGAATGATTTTATCTTTTAATCTCAGAGGTCATTTATCTTGTGCTACACACAAAAGTGCATCAAAAATATGAAAGAATGAGAACATCACAGCAGTAATGCACACACAACCAATAGGTTGTGGTACTCAATAATTCAGTAGAGTGACAACTGCTTACTTCACATGTTTAATAGCATCAGAAATAAAACAGTAATCATAATGAAATATGATCTTGATTTAAGTTTGTGATGTGAACTGATTTAAGCTTATGTAAATGCCTTATAAGTAACAAATATATTTGTTTCTGTTTAAGAGCTTGTCACTACAATACATTTTCAATATCTGTCAGCTCTTAAAAGGATAAACAACCCTGAACCAAGTGTTTCACACATAAAAGTACTCCACAAGCCGTAGATCAAACCCTCTGCAACAAACAGATGAGGTCAGAGCTTGTGGATTTTGCAGAAGTCATGATTGTTGGATGACCTGCCTACTTTTTAATCTCATATATCTCTCAAACTAAAAAAGATGCCATGACAGTGAGATTAAGTTTTATTTTTATTTTTTTGTAATGATGCCTCTCTAAGAGAAGTAGCATCAGTAAAAATAACAACCTTAGTTTCACCTTCAGACAATTCCCAAAGCCTTTTGAAAATCACTGGGTAAAAGAGACAACAACTGGACAGCAGCCGCCCTGTGTTCTATGTTCAGATCCTATGTCCAGGCTTCTCTGAGCCTAATCAGCTCTGTCAGGACTGTGTGCCTTTTCGTCTGCTTTTCAAAGTGTAAACTTAAAGCTTCGAGTCAAAGGCATGTTTAGACATTAGTTACTCTGATCCAGTTTTCTGAAAATGTATGTTGAAAGGAAGCTTTGAAAATACACGCTGTGCATATATTTACAATAACCAATGCAAATCATTTTGATGAGGAAATGGAAGTCGTTTTCACAAATAAATCTAGTACATGAAAATGAATCCCCGAGCAGAGCAGACAGTGAGGTGAGTGACATAAATACTGTATAGAATTCAATATTTATTCTCCATTTTACAAGAAAACCACCAGAGTAAATAATGAAACAGAATAGTGCTTCTCAAATATGAGGATCCCAAAGTGATCTAAGGATCCCCAGGAATCACATCAGTCTGTGTGTGTAATCCCTCTGTCGTCCAGGTCTGATCCATAACAAAAGCTGAAATTAAATCTGTCGACTGGACGTTGTAGGAGTGGAGACGTTTGGCTGCTCATCCAAGCTGCTTCTTCAGTTCTGGTCAGTTGCTGCTGGACACTGCCTTATATCTCTCTGAAGGGAGGGGCTAACTACACTGAAACTGTAAACAGCTTTTGTCTCCAGTTTCAGGACAAAGCGGAAACATCTTCACTCCTACAATGCTTTGTCCAGTTGACAGATTTAACTTCAGCTTTTGTTATCACATCAATCTGTAAAAAAAGGACTTGAAACCCTTCAAATGTAGTCGTGAGTGTAGATGGCAACATTGAGCAAACAAACACATTTATCAAGGCCTGTATGTCCTAAAATAAGCTTTATATATTGTCTAATCATTTAACTATATTCTATGACATATATTTGTTTTATTCTATTGCTGCCATTTGAAGCTGGATATTGGTAACTAGACGAATAAATACATAAAATACAAATAATTAAATAAAAAATCTGCGTGTGAATTTGAGTTTCATCAAGTTGCATCATTAGAGTCATTTAGTGTTTTTCGCCCATACATTTCTGATGAACATTTTGCATCTTTCTCTGCTTGAATGAGGCTAGTAAAGCACTGTAGTCAGCTGACACATATATTTTCTTGTTTGCTTATGTTTTATTATCCGTATAATGGGGGAAGTAAATCCTAAACCTGTTGTGAGGCATAATCTATACATTATTCATTAAATGCCAAATAAATAAATCAGTGCATGCCAGTTTTTTATAAGCTGTTGTTTATTTATTTAACATATTTCCATTGTTTCTGGGAGAAATTATACTAAATATTAATGAGGATTTCTTGTATACTGTGGGCTTAGGTTTTACAGGTAAATCCGTTCTAATCTGTAGCGCTCTGTCACAGTCTCCTCTCCTTTGTACCTGCTCTGCTACTTTATTAAATATATGCTAATAATGTATTGTATTTTCCCTACATTGGATTATGCACACTGGAAAGCGTCCCGTGCTCATTAGCTGCTCCAGATAAATCTTGGGCGCTGTGTTTTCGTATTAATGTGATTCACTTTATCTGGCTTGAAAGCTGAGGAATTGGCCTCATCATAAAGGCTTCCACCAAAGAGTGTTTTTCTAATGACTTTCACAGAGATAAGTGTCTGGGCAAAATGAGCTGTAATTATCATATGACTCAATTGCTGCTGATTTGGGGTCAAAATGGGAGTCTGGTCCAAACAGGCCAAAAGATCATCCACGTGAAGCATGAGCTCAGTTAAATGGACAATAACACAAAACAACACAATATTATAAAAATGTTAAAAGTAATGTTGTTTAAAAGTATTTTTGAAAAAACCAGGTCAGAGGAATGGCATAGCAGGAAGTGTTGACAGCTCAGATCTGTTCCTAGAAAGACCAACTGTGATACGGGGAGGGCTAACCTATATTTACCCAGATTTGTCTAATTCAGTGTCATTTCCTCTTTTGAGGTTTGGCCCAGTGAACCATCTGCCTCCGTCTGAGCCTATATCCTCTGCAACTGCGAGTTATGGAAAGTCTAAAGATCTGATTCTTTTGTACTGGCTCTCTGATTGGTTTACAAGTTACTCTAACCAATCAGAAAGTAAGTATTTTGTATGTACTTTCCTTGCAAAGAGGACCACAGAAAAGCTAACCTGAGAAGCTAAATTGAGAAAATAATTAAATAAACCGCAGTTTGCAGTGTTTTTTCTATAGAGATCCTCGGCCTTTGCTCAGTCGGCCTTTTCTTTTTAAACTATCAGACAATGAAATCACCTTCCAGACAGTCTGAATTATCTGTAGATCTTAATAATTTTACTAGAAATTTTTAAAAGCACATTTTAGATAATCAAGTGTGTTTTTATATTTGTATAAAACTTGGACTGTAGGAAACATACAACATGTACTGTATTTTACTGTTAATGTTAATGATGAACTAAGTTAGTCTTATTATGTAATTGTAATGAAATGTGTGTTTTAATGTGTGTTCACCTGCTGAGGGACTGCACATGGAAAGAAGCACCGGTACAAATCATCTTTTCTTTTGTAAGATTAATGAATTTGTACATGGTCCCAGACAAAAGAAGAAAGAAAAAATTATTTATATTTCCTAAATGCCAGAATAATGACAGAATTATATTTAGAACATTTTTCATGGCTTTCTTTAAAGTCAGAAGTTTACAGTAAGATCACTATGACTTTAAACAATTTGGAAAAACCCAGATGATGATGTCATGTCTTTGGAAGCTTTTGATAGGTTTATTGACAACATCTGAGTTAATTACAGACACACCTGTGGATGTATTTGAAGACATCTGTTCAAACAATCATACACAAATATAACCACAATGGGAATGTCCAGCCATCACACCGCTCAGGAAGGAGACGGGTTCTGTGTCCCAGAGATGAACGTGCTTTGGTCAAAAATGTGCAGATGAACCCAAGAACAAAAGTAAAAGACCTTGTGCAGATGCTGGTTGACGCTGGTAAGAGTGTGTCATTAGTGAAACGAGGACACAGTGAAACAAGTGCTGTACAGACATGGGCTTAAAGGACACTCTGCAGGAAGAAGCCATTATTCCAAAAAAAAACCCAAACATTAAAAAGCCAGATTATAGTTTGTAAGTGCACACACAGACAAAGGCCTTAATTTTTGGAGACATGTCCTATGGTCTGATGAAACAAACATTTAACTGCCATAATGAGCATTGTTAGGTTTGGAGAAAAAAGGGCTAAACTTGCAAGACTGACAACACCATCCCGACTGTGAAATACGGGGGTGGCAGCGTCATGTTGTGGGGATATTTTCCTGCAGAGGGTCTGGTGCACTTCACAAAATAGATGGCATCATGAGGAAAGAACATTATGTGGAAATACTGAAGCAACATCTCAAGACATCAGCCAGAAAGTTAAAACTTGGGCACAAATGGGTCTTCCAAATGGACAATGATGCAAAGCCGACTGCCAAACTGGTGACAAAGTGGCTTAAGGATAACAAAGTTAATGTTTTGGAGTGACCATCACAAAGCCCTGATCTCAGTCCTATTGAAAATGTATGAGTAAACCTGAAAAGGCATGTGTGAGCAAGGCGGCCACAAACTTGGCTCAGTTACACCAGTTCTGTCAAGAGGAATGGGCCAAAATTCCTGCCAACTATTGTGATAAGCTTGTGAAAGGATATCCAAAACATTTGACCCAAGTCATACAGTTTAAAGGCAATGATACCAAATACTAATGAAATGTATTTAAACTTCAGACTTTGAAGAAAGTAATGAAAAATTGTTTTTTTCTCATTACTCTAGGATTTAGCAAATATAAATAGATGACAAATCAGCAAATGTTTTGTCTGATTTAATATTAGACAGTGAAAAAAAAAAGTGTCTGTGTCTTTTTATGTAAACTTCTGGTTTCATCTGTACATTTTTAACTAAATCTTTTAAAATCATATATTACATTTTCCTAGGAAATACTTTTTAATCAAACCATTTGTTAAAACTCTCATCAAATTCATAATGTCATACCATGTGAATGTAAATACTATCGGTTCAAATTAAAAATGTGCCATCTGATCAAGCAACATTTCTGAGCCAAGAAAAGCTTTTAGTGAGTTCCTAATGTTTCCTCATTATATCTGGCTGCTGATGCACACAGTCTAATAGTGCAATGATGAACACTGTGTTAAAGTGTAACCCCACAGCATTACTCCTCCTTATGCCATCTCACATTAAGAACATTCTGGATTTTTGTCTCTGTTTGAGGGAAATGGTTTGGATAATGATTTGTTTGATGGATCTTTTAAACAGGCGGACTCAGAGAGGGATATATTTTGCCTGAGATGACACATGGCAGGCTGTCGTCTTTAACCTCTGCGTGGGCTGATTACAAACTGTTGACGTGGCTTGATGGGATTTAGAAGTGTGCATGCCAGAGTAATGAATACTTTCCAAATGATTGAAATTTTAACAGGATAACATTTCTGACAATCTAGTGTTTGTGGGGTCATTGAGGTAAAAGTGATTTAGGGTTTTAGAAGGTTTTATAAACAAATCCAGGAAAAATGTTCCATATTTGTAAGGTAAAGTATTTGTGGCTATGACGTTAAACTGAAAAGACGGTATAGCACCTTTCTATCTCTTTTATAGTCACTCAAACACCACACATCCACCTATTCACCTTTTAAACACCACTCACATGTGTAAATAAGCATTCGATTACAGTAGCAACACTGGTTAAGTAGTGGTTAAGTAGTAGTAGTTAAGTAGTAGTAGTGTGTATCCTGCTAATTTAGTTACACACTATTGATAGTTAAAAAAATCCAACCACTGACGTTAAATGAAGTGGTTTCTGTTTTATGTATGTATTTATTTAATTATCTAGTCTATTGAAACAAGGACAATGCATATTATAGTCTACATTTTATATTTATTTATTATTTATTTTTCTTTTTATATATATTTCTTCTTTTTTTATCTCGTTTTATAATTTTATGTGCAGCACTTGTTCAGAAAAGTGGTTATTATTACTATACTCACTTGAACTGTAGAGATTATAGCAGATTAGGACACTAGTGATAATTTCTTCCGAGATAGAAGTGATATCTTGTCTATTAGGTTGAGCTAAATGCGCTCGCTGTCACTCAAATATATGTCACATGTCTTTTGGATCAGTTTGGATTGACTCTGATAACAGCCCAGATAAGGCAAGACAAGTTTATTTGTATGGCACAATTTGGACACAAAGTAATTTAGAGTTCTTTACACAATAAGAAAGAAAGAAAATTACAATACAAGCAAATCAAAACATAAATAATCCTCATAAAATTAACATTAACCTCCTGAGACCCAAGCTTTAATCAAATAAAATAATTAAAAATAAGTAAATAAAAAATAAAATAAAAATACAATAATAATAATAATAAAAACAAATAAAAATAAAATAATTAAATAAAAATAATTAAATAAAAAAATAAAATAAAAATAAACAAAAAAAAAATATTCTAAACTCTTAGAAATATTCAAAATTGAACATGTTCTTGTTGCTGTTCTTCTAAAAATTTGCACTGTGGCCTAAACAATCCAAAATGTGTTGTCCACAGATGAGGACACCAGGTCTCAGGAGGTTAAAAGAGAAGAGCTGCTTTAAAGTCTATTCTCTGAGCTACAGGAGCCAGAGACCTGAGCCACAGGACACATGTGTGAAGTACTCCGTGGTTCTAGTCAGGTTTACAGTCTCTGCAAGTCTGGTTTCGACAGTATACCTCTGATAAAAGTTTAGGACCATTGTCATAGCAATTAACAACTCGAAACAAAATAATATATCTTTTGAATGGTCAGCCGCTCTCTAAAATGGCACCATATGATAGAAAGCTGAACGAAGCACAGAACAGCATATGCCCAAACTTTATTAGTGTCCACGGAAACTCCACAGCAACAAATGAGCCGAAAGTTTCTTCGAAAACAAATTTAAATGACAAGTTACTCTCCGCAAAGGTCACAATCATTTGGAGTCACAGCAGCATGAAGAAGGGATGGAGCAATTTTCCCTGGTAAACTTCTATAGCCCATTACGTTTAGCGCAGACAGCAGGAAGCTAATTTATAATATTGTGCGAGCTGCCAAGAGGAGTTTGAGTCGCTCTTACAGTAACAGGTGTGCGCTTGGATGTGTTGAGCCTGGAAACAGCTTGTGTTCATTTCCTAGCGCAGCAGATGGAGAGGGGCTTTCTGCAAGTGCGCCGGGTCATATGCAGCCGTGATTATAGCCCAGCTGACAGTGAGGAGCTCAAGACCACCAGAACCTGTTCCCAAGACCATTTTAGATCTTGCATGAGGATTTAAAAATCTGCTCAGTGCTCTCTATCATCAGCTCCTGGCTGCAGATAGAGATAGAGAAAGACTTGCATCATTATATTGGGGTTTATAGCCAAACGCATTTGCTGCAACTTGCATTATAATGAGCCATTCAAATGCAGATGGCGATCAAAGCTGTCTGGGGAAGTAAACAAAATAAAGATTGCTCACTGAATAATCATTATTAGTTATAGGCTGTGGACCAGTGTGTGTGATAGTGGACAGAAGGGAGATGATGGAGGAATGCTTGATGTTTTCATTGAAGTAACAGCTGTGGAAATGTGTCCGTGATTCAACACCTGGTGTGCACATCTTGGTGGACTAACATTGACTGAAAAGTAGGAGCAATCATAGAAAGATTCACTTTAAGAGATTCACTATGCGCTAAGAGGCTAAAATGGACTTAAGTTACTCCGTTATGAAAATTGATGACCCTTTTGACCAAAAACCTTTGAATTTCATTTAAATGTGCATTATGTAATTGTTCTGCTTGTTTTCGTGTCATTGCCTTGAACGTTCCAAAGTATGGCACTAAACCTCCATGGAGAATATCAGGTGGCACCTCTAGGTCAAGATACAGATCAGATCTGCGCAGGGATGACTCTGCTCACAGTATGTTTTATACACTGGAATGTCTCTTTTAGCATTGTTTTAATTATACTGTAGATTAAAAGAGTCTTATACATCCAGAACACTGCTGCCCAGGTCCTGACCAGGAAGTACTTCACACATGTGTCCTGTGCTCAGGTCTCTGGCTCCTGTGGCTCAGGGAATAGACTTTAAAGCAGCTCTGTGTGAACAAGTCTCTCCATGGACCAACACCAAAGTACATCTCTGACATGAACCATCTCACACTCTGAGGACTTCAGGGACCGGCCTCCTGCTGGTGCCCAGAGTCAGGACTAAACATGGAGAATCAGCGTTTCAGTTTTATGGAGCTTAAACTTGGAACAGTCTTCCTGAAGATGTGAGACAGGCCTCTACTTTGACAATGTTTAAATCTAGACTCAAAATGGCTCTGTTTAGCTGTGCATGTGACTGAAAGGTTTTTATTCTGCACTCTTCTGTTTTAATGTAAATTTGATGATGATTATTTATGTTTTGAGTTGTTGTATTGTAATTTTAAAGTCTTTCTTATTCTGTAAAGCACTTTAAATTGTGCTGTGCAAATAAACTTATTCCTTTCTCGTTATGAGCCGCTTGGTTTTTCAGTGTATTTTTGAGCAATACAACACTTCTAAGTGAATACTTGCAACATAGATAAGTTTAATGTCTTATTGTTGAGCATTTAAGGCAAACCCATAAAATCTGTACAAATACAAGCATGCAGCAAACCCCTCATCAGAAAAATGGACCTTTAAAGATGGATATGTAATCACAAGGAACCCATCCTGCATAAAAACTGTTGACAAATCACTAGTTCAAATGTCAGCATTACAATAAAACTAAATATAATTAAACAGAAATATAGATCATTCCTTTACTGCTTGACTTCCAAATGACCAAGCATACAACACATTGATTCTAATAGTGGGGAATGGAAAATAACAATGAAATACCTGGTAATTTGGTCAAAAAATCTGAAACCGAAGCAATCAGAAATCTGTGCGACATGTAATCACTGTTATTAAGTTACTGTTTGAATTTAGCTGCAGATGAGCTGTCAGGCACACCGCTCATTCATCCTCATGTGATTATTGCCTCAAAATGTGTTTAATGAAGGAACAACTTTCAAATCTCAGAAATGTGCTGTTTGACAAGGCGAGATTTGAAACTGTCTTTATATTTATCTATGAGGACAACTTTTCTCAGCGCAAGTATGGGACAGTTTATGAAATAACTCTACTTGGATTTGCTAAATATTCCAAACTTTTGTATTTGAGAGGTTTTTTTTTTAGAAGTTGAGGATGTTTTTATATCAATCACTGCAATGCCTTGGAAAACTTTATAAAAAGACTTTTCAAAGACTCTTGGAAAGAAAGTTGAACAATTATATTAAGGTCAAACAATCTTTAGGTGATCATAAAGATACACTTTTAAGTATTCAGTGCCGGTGGAACACATGACGCACTTTGTTTGTTGTTGCAAGACTGAAGTTTGGCCTCCACAATCATTGCTCGAAACAATAAGGTGAAAACTTTGACATGTCTAAATCATCCATTGTTGCATGTGTGAAAACCTTTGACCATTAATTTTTGGAAGAAAAACAAAAGCATTGCCAGGGGATTTCCAGTCATATTACATCAGATTGCATGTACTTGTGTATTATTGAAGTAATGAGACAAGAAAACACACAAACTGTCAAGATCTAAGGCTTTCCAGATTCACTTATAGACTAAGATGAAGCAGAAACACAGATCTCATATGAACATGCCCATTCGTATGAGGTCAGTTTACACGCTGAAATCTATATCATCCCGTACGAGTGTTTCAGCCCTGGATGTACTGTAAACATGTATTCTGGGAAGCTGTGTAATTGCCAACTCCAAAGGCTTGAAAACGGCTTTGTAGTCTATGCAAATAGGAAATCGGGCCATAGTCAATATTGTTTTTGATCATGTAGCCTACTAGATTTAAATTCTTCTAAAACTTCCAAGAAAAGTTCAGCTTCTTCCTATTTATATACACTGCCCGGTCAAAAACAAAAAAATAAATAAAATAAAATAAATCGCCACCTGGATTTAACTAAACAAATAGGTCCGAGCCTCCTGCAGTTGGTCAGGTCTAGGTTCAGCAACAGTCTGTGCTCAAAGAATGAGGTCAGCTGACACCTGAATATACTGAATGACCAGGTTTTTCCATCACCATTATTATTTTAGTGGCGACTTTTGTGGGGGTTTTTTTGGCCAGGGAGTGTATATTCTTCATTAGTATAAGAGTATCACTATTTTTATTTAACCTCCTGAGACCGGAGCTTTAATCAAATAAAATAATAAAAAAATAAGTAAATAAAAAAATAAAATAAAAATACAATCAAAATAATAATAAAAACAAATAAAATATAAATAAAATAATTAAATAAAAATAATTAAATAAAAAATAAAATAAAAATAAACAAAAAAATTAATATTCTAAACTCTTAGAAATATTCAAAATTGAACATGTTCTTGTTGCTGTTCTTCTAAAAATTTGCACTGTGGCCTAAACAATCCAAAATGTGTTGTCCACAAATGAGGACGCCAGGTCTCAGGAGGTTAACCTTATACACCTCAACAAGAAGATTCACAGTTTTAGTTCAAGTTTTAGTTCTGTTCTTTGTTATTGTTCGTAGATGCTGCGTTCTGTAATCTTGTTTAGCCTGTGTGTGCTTTAAGTTTAATGGCATGATGGCATTTCATTAGCGCCGGTCGGTCTCTTAGCCTACCGTAATCTGTAGAAAATAGGCTTGGAGATAGAGAGCCAGAGAGTCCATTATATTTCTGCGTCAACACAAGCATTACGAGAAATAATTCAACATTCTGGCTAATGTTTTGCTTGAGCGAGAGGGCACAAAGGGTTGCCATCGCTACCTGATTGGTATTCATAAACTCAGATATGAAGCAGACTGTATGCTCTTCTTCACCTCACCGCTAATTGTTTGCTACAATCGGCACTGTGCCCTTCACTAATATCTCTGAGCCAAATGTATTAAGCTAAGTTCTCCTACACCTGTCATTGGAACCACATTTTGCTTTAATAAGTAAAAGTGTCTAATCCCAAAACTCATAAATTGCAGTTAGGAAGTTTCACATTTTGTCAAGGTGAAAGGAGTTTTATACAAGTTTGTGGCGTATTAGCAAGAATCACTGTCGAGATCATCAACACGAGTAAATTAACCCATGTCCATGATATTGGTGACATTTATAGCATACATATTTTAACATGTGTAGTAAAAAACAACAATATCTCGTTATTTGCTTGTAGTATTTGCCATTTGTTTTTGTTTTTTACATTGAAATAGATTTTTTATTGAAACGTACAATCTGATATTTTGGTTTTAGTGTCATATTTTTGTAAAACTATATGCACATCACTGGCTCTGGTCGTCTCTAACACATCCACTTGTCAACAAACCACTGTAAAAACCACAGAGAAAACCTCCACTGGCTTTGATAACTGGTCCAGGTTTATTTCATGGTGTATGATAATTAGGTATTTGCAGTAACAAGGAAAAAGGCTGGCTGCTGTTTGCAATATGGAGCAGATGTGTGGAGATAGTTCAGTGTAAACATACATTTAATATGCATGTGTAGGTTTCAGATTATGCAGAGACTTCTCATATCCTCCTGCATTTATTTTTGCTTGTTGCGCAGGTGTGTTTTTGAATCAAAATATGCGTCTCATTTGCACGCGTAATTCAATGTGAGATGGAGGCAGGACTCTACAGCGGTTATATAATGCCTTTCTCCGAATACGCCATGGTGGATCCGCGGATTATCTGTGACAAATGCATTATTCACCAAATCATCACCCAAATGGCTTTGTCTGATCTCTATGTGAGCATTCAAAAGGGGAATAACAAGTTACACCTGATCTCTGTGGTTACCTTTGGGTGCTTATCAATCCTCTTAGCGGGATGGGAGACGTGGGTGTTTGTCAGGGTGCTCTCTGACGTCACATTGTCATCATTAGCCCAAGACCCTCTCATGAGTGACGCCGTTTGGTGACAATCGATGTGATGTTATGAGTTTAACTGAAAAATAACATATAACAAATAAAATACATAGCACAAATGAATGATATTGAGATCATTTACCAAAATATTGAAGGAAAATGGAGTATTCATTACATTATATACACAGACTATTACATATACAGTTTAAACCAGACGTTTACATGGACTATTTAAAAAGACACGTGAAATCAGACTAAACCTTTCCTAGTTTAGGTCAATTAGAATTACCAAAATTATTTCTATTTGCTTAATGCCAGAATAATGAGAGTTTTTTTTAATTAACATTTTTCAAAAGTACATTTCATTAGTATTTGGTACCATTGCTTTTAAACTGTAGAACTTGTGTCAAATGTTTTGGATATCCTTTCACAAGCTTTTCACAATAGTTGGCAAGAATTTTGGCCCATTCCTCCTGACAGAGCTGGAGTAACACACACAAGGACATTCACCTCTGGGACACAGATCTCCTTCCTGAGCGGTCTGATGGCTGGACATTCCCATGGTGTTTATATTTGCTTATGATTGTCTGAGCAGATGATATCTTGGCATGATTTCTTTTGACTTTCCTATGATGTCACACAAAGAAGCGGTGTGTTTCAGGTGTGAAAGACATAACATCATCGTCTGGGTTTTCATAAATTGTTGAAATGCATGATAACCTTACTGTATGTAAACTGTCTTTGAAGCAAATAATGAAAAATGATCTTAAAAATCCTTCTCATTATTCTGGCATTTAGCAAATAGGAATAACGTTGGTAATCCTATCTGACATTAACAGGAAAAGTTTAGTCTTATTTTATGTCAATGTCTTTTTATTAAGTGTATGTAAACATCTGGTTTCAACTGTAGTTTAATTTATGTGCTATTGTCATAAGAAGCTATAATTTATATATTTTATATTCATGAACTAATTAAATCAGCTAATTATCATTTTCATCAACACGCTTACATTACATTTTCCTACTGCCAGTTTCCTTAGTATCTTTGTTTTTGATGTTTACATTTGGAACATGTAAATGGATGATTCATTTGTTCTGTGGCATTCTTCTTCTATTATTTCACCGTTCTTTTGCCCTCCGCCATAATGTTTACAAACACCGTGCCCTCAGCTCTGCCATGTCTTAGTCTCATAAATGCAACCAATTTCAAGAGGTTAGCGATTAGCATCAGTCAGTCAGCTTCAATGCTAATGCCATTTCAGAGCATGCAGCACAATGACAACTGCCTTGAATCAGACCTGTTAGCATTCCTGCCACACCGGGCGAGGCCAGAGGGCATTGCACAGCAGAAGTACCTGTAAACAGTATCCTTTACCCTGTACATTTACATCCATCAGTAAATTGTTATTATGTTTCTCAAACCGGGGTATGAGAGCCTCTTCAGTTTGTGTGCTTGCCTAATTTTTGTCCTTGTTTAGAACTAAAAATGACAATGATGTAGTCAAATTTTAGTCTACGTTTAGTTAGATTAGACCTGTTTTAGATCTGGAGGTACTTTGGAAGGCAAATATTTTCAATAGATTCAAATTAAACTGTAGATCAACTATTTAAATGCTGGACCACTACTGGTGCTATCAGCATTAAGCCACTGGAAACAGTTTCCAGTTTCAGACATTGGGGGTTTCAGATATCATCACAATATTCTATAGACCAATACTGTTTTTTGTCTTGAGTCTAGTCAATAATAGAAATGAGCAGGGTCAACTTTTGTGCATTTACCTGTCCAATATTTCATGGCAAAATATAAGTCTGGCTGTTTCCCCCATCTGGGAGTATCTATATTCACATTATTCCAGGAGCCTCCCAGAGAATTGTGTGTGTTGTTGAATTGTTGATACACATGAACATTGAACCAACTGATGGACAGTAGTGATGAAACAACGTCATATCATATTTTAGCTTCAAAATTTTTCCCAAATTCTCCTTTGAAGCGAACGGGATTCTGACTTAGCTGGAAGAGCCACCACAAGAAAAGTGCAGTTTAGTAACATTTATGGTGAAAGTGGGTGGGGTGGAAAAGGTCAATACATTCTACATGGTACATAGTATAGATAAAAGCGCGTTATGTGGCTTGAAGGTGGAAAAGTGCTATATAAAAATGTGAGCATTTACATTTACATTTTTTGAATCTAAAAACCAAGTCCAGATTGAGGGGGCAGAATAATGAAATGCTTGTTTACCAGTTACTGTGCAAACACTTGGCATAAAAAGTACCACTGCATATTGAGATTACAAAGACTACATCAGTTCTTAACATATCCTGAAGTAGGATTTACCATTACTCTTGTGGGAAAGAAATTTTCCCCATCTCTGCAAAAGTATCCATAGTTGTCCATCTTCCCAAATAAAGCCCCACATTAATATTCGGAGAGTCTTTGTTGCGTGGTTAGAGCTGACTCACAAACACTGTTATGAATGATGAGTTTTTCGTCTGGCAGCTCCCTCCCTCTTATTGTCTCTGTGGATGACAATGAAAAGGTGACAATGGAGAAAAAGTATCAGTTCATTTTGTAAGATCAGAAGAAGTAATTAAATAGTAACCTCGGGCTCTTTGCATGTAGGGACCTGTTTAAATATAGTGGGGTATTGCTGCCCCTGCAGGTTAAGGTGGACTTTATTGCCCCAGTAGGGATTTATTTCTCTGCATTTGTCCCGTGCGTAGGCCTACTATGTCAAATTTGGGTCACAAATATGATCAAGACCAATCAGTAGTGGAAATCATTGGGCATTAAATGTATCGTGCTTAATTATTCAACTACAGATGTTAATATACTGAATGGGCTTGCCTCTTTCTAGAGCTGACCTGTAACTCTCAATGGAGATTCATAAGTTTAATGCCATTCCGTGAAACATTTCTGAGCAACACAATAGCTTCTCAATGGATCAGACCATCCACAAGAAAAGTTACATAGTGGACCTTTAAGAAGACAGACAGTTTGCCTGCATGAAGTGTAGCACAGTGGCATACATTTAAAAACAAAACAACTCAACAATTCAAAATGTGTTCCTGCATGTTCACATTGCGACTGACCTATGCACAGACACTCTCTCGCCCTTGGGCAAAGCACGTCCAGCTGGGGTTACTAACACTCCCCGATCTCTAAAATGTGTGACTGCCATCCAACTGTTATCTGCCTGACATGGCCCCTGGGCCTGACTGGCACCCCACAGCCAGCCCTGTCATGTCTGCAGCCCTCGGCAGCAGCAGCATGAAGTTAACGACAGGTGTCATGGCGACGCATAGAGTGACACAAAAACAACCAGAGCACTACTGCAGGCTGTACCATCGACATCAGGTTTGGAAAGAGAGGCTTGATTCCCATGTCCTTCACTGTTAGAGGGGACAAGAGCGGTTTAGGAGTAAAAAAAAAAGCTGTATGACTTGGGATTGCAAACACATCTGGTGGTATTTGCGGTATAATATGCTGTTTGTATGCTAATGTCACTTCTGTCTTCAGTATTCCATGGCAGGGTGTCCAACGTGTGTTAACAACATAATCTTTTTGAGTGAATATGGGTAATCCATTGAACTACTCCAGGGTGTGGACGGTCACCCATTTTTTCACACCTTAGGGAAGTTCAGTTGACTTAAGTAATGACAGATACTGCGTCCTGTAGCCTTTTCCAACCTGCCTGAGTGAAAATCAAGTAATAATTTCAAAGAACTGTAATATAATCAATAATGTACTGTGCTCTTAACAGCTGAAATCATTTTGGAATCCCCAGTTTTCCTGACCACAATCCCCATGCACACTCCACTCTGCAAAAAAGAAAAGAAAAAAAGAGTGCAATGTCTGTGTGCTTGAGCTACTGTCCAATTTACCTGCTCTATCACTCCATGAAGTGAAAACACAACTGCCTTCCAAACAGCATCTCCAAATGTCCAAACCACCAAAGCATATGAACCAAAACACTGAAATCTGGCAATTATCTGATGAGAAGATGCATTTAGAATAGAACGGTTTGTTGTGTCCCATTATTAAAGGAGTCGTATTATGCAAAATCTACAGCTTGTGTCCATTCTTCTTATTTACACACTCAAAGCTGTATTTAGATTGATTCATGTTTGAGTAATCTTTTATTTACCCCCATTTTCACTGCCCATGATACACTTACTTTGTTCTCCAAGTTTATTTTCTTAATCATAATCTTAATCTTCATTTACAGTAAGAAGATACACCCATTGGATACAGGGCTCTTGTTAACATAGTTCAGTTTTATCCCCCCCTTTTCCTCCTCCAAAGAACCAAGAGCCACTTTGTGCTCAAATGACACTTAACTTCTTCACATCCCTCGTGTTCGGACTGAGCTGGGAAAGCAGGCCTTCAGTTTTTCTAGCTCCCTTTGCTTGGAACACTTTTCAGTCTGAAACTAAATGGTCCAATTTAGTTCCTTTTAACATATTTCATTCTTTGTAACTTGAAAGACATCATGATTCGATTAGGCAATGCTTGTACTTTTAAAATGTTGATGTCCTACGATGCTCTGTATTTTTCCGTTGCAAATGCTCTTGACATGTGTTGCTGACCAGGTCCCCCTTGAAAAAGAGTTTGATCTCAATGGGTGCTTTTCTGGTTAAATAAAGGTTAAAAAACACAGGTAGCATTTGGCAGCGTCTTGTGGCTGTTTTGTCGCAAATGAAAAAGAATCCGCTGCTCACTAAAGCGGCGTAATCTGTGGCTGTGCGTAGGACAGACCGACAGAATGCGCCACTTTGTTGTGATGAGGCAGGTGGAAATCAGCTTCCGTTGGACTCCGCAGTTTTCACACCTGGAAATCAGCGGAGTTGTTTCTTTTATTAAGTCCTTTTAGATCAATATTGAGATTTACAATGTTCAAAATACAACATAATGATCCACATGGTTTACATTTTAACTATATTGCAGACAAAAGCACAACACGCCGTCTTTAATAACATACAACACTGAGTCCTATTTCATATGGCGTATACTTGGCAATGGAAATACACCTTAAAATGCAAAATATGTCCCTTTTTCCTTCTTGTCAAAATAATAATAGTAATAATTGCAATGCAGAGCGAGCGCTGACAGGTATTTTGACAGACATGTTGACAGATGGCTTTTTCAAGTCCAGCGAGCTTCACTGAGCTTATTATTTTTCATCTGGCGATCACTATCTTCCACCACATCGTGTCACAGATTAAACTCTTTTGATTTTTTTTTTGTTCGCAGCATCATCGCAAGCGACTACATTAGCATTCAGATAACAATCACTCCTCCCGCTTCATGCCCATCACCGTTTAACCTCCAGCAGGTGCCAGCGTTCTGTCTTTGTGCTGAGTTCTGACTTTCAAGAAAGATTATATCAGCAGAAAAACTAAAACAAAAGATCCTCCGCCACTAAACTATTGTGTTTTTGAAAATGAAACCACAAACCTGTCCTATGGAAGTGACCTTGACATGCGCGTGGGCGGGGAGGTGGGAGGATGCTGGAGAGAGGCTGATACTCAAAATGGTAATCACATTGCATGTATAATGAATGGGGAGAAGAGCAGATCTAACACTGTGTTTGGACTCAGAGCTTAATGCTAATTTCAAACTGATTCCTCCTTGTACTTTTGGCTCTGAGGAAAATATGTGTTTACTTGGCTTCAGTGGCTGATTGTGAACTGCAACTGACTTACAAAGTGACAAGTGTACAAGGTTGTTTAAACTACAAAAGACAATAATAAACACTATGTAAATGTACTGCATATTGCTAAGTTAGTTTTTTTTTTTTTTTTTAGCAAGCCCAATCATTAAATGGCCTCCATGGAAATAAACTGGTGGTGGGTCCAGAAACTTTTTTCCATGACACTGTTGTTGGTTTACCTGGAATGTTCCACCAAATCTCCATGGAGACCAGACAAACAGCGCACCTTTAATTATTGTGTTAGCAAGTCAGTCAGTTGGTTAGTTTTCTGGAAATATCTAAGGCTTTGACGCTGATGGTTGTGGTGCAGAAGAGATGGAGAGGTTGAGGCGGCTTATGCTTCTGCTGCTGCAAATGCAATAGGGGTGAGAGATGAATTGGCATAAAATTTGATTGGCTAAAAGACAAAAGTGGCAGGATGTGATTGGCTGACTGCGACAGAAACAGATGAATTCATTAAAAGTTTTAGAAAAAAAGTGTATTTGCTTTGTAATTTTACCACGGGACAATTCACACTAATGCTATAACTATACCAGAACAATGGCTACTCATTCTACAACTACTACTACTACTATTACTACTACTACTACTACTACTACCACTACTGCTGCTGCTGCTACTGCAACTATTAACACTACAGTAATCCACTACACTGTCTATCCATGTCGTTACTAATCACATTGATTGATTGTATGAATTTTGATCTGACAGCAAAATGCACTCTCTTTTCTATGTTCATTTATGATTTAGTGAGTCATGAATTTAAAAATGTCTTTGAAGTCTTTTGATGCCTTACTTTATTTTAAAATTAAATCCTATTATTCCTCAAATTATTAATAAAATCAAATAAAGCCAGCGCTGCTCTGCATCTTTAAAGAGTTTAAAAATGTATAAAGACCTCATAGGTGAAGCATGAATCAAATCTTTACACACATCAAATAAGGTTACACACATCTGAGGAATGGAAGTATTGTTAAAAAGTTTCAAAGGAAAGATCAGACTTTTTAAAAACACAGTTGTTAACTCTGTGGGTTCCTCTGGGCACAAAATCCAACATGGTGTTTACAGGGGGTGAAGCTCTGATCTCTCAGGCAAAAGTTTATTTTCTATTCTAATTGTGATTAATATTTAGAGCTTCAGTTTTGAGAGTATTAAACCATGTTGTTATGATGCTTAGCCTTTATCTTAAGATAGTTTATCCTCATACAATTCTTGGTTAATGAAAACAAAGTGTGCAGATACAACCTGCACACACCACTTTAAAGCCACAATGAAAACAACATCATTTTGAATGAAGATGCATTGATGTACTGTTTTATTGAGAGAACTCCTGTCTCCTTTACATTCTCCATTTTATCATCATTGTACATTATAAAGTCATTTTCAACAGAGGAATGTAATAGCTGTTTCGTTTTTATCATGTGGTTATACTAAGAAAGTTCAAAAGTGTCCATCAGCTCCTTGATCAAAGGAGCATCAAGTTTTGATACGACTTATGGGATGATACATCTGAGGGGGCGATCCAAAATCAAATGAAATATTGGTATATTTTTGGACAACCCTTGTTTGATGTTGGGATATGTCTGATACTTTATCTCCCTCAGTACCTGCCCATTCTTACCCAAACTCCTGAGAAAATGTCATTTCTATGGTTAAACATGGAGATTGGTGCACGCTGAATGACCTTTAAAGCTACACTGTCACTATGTCATGTGTTATTATGTGTTATTTCCAGTTCAGAGGTTGTGACCAGAGCCTTGACAAGCGTGAATAGATGCATACTGCAGTTTCTATTAACGCTTTCAACCCACACCAGCATAACACAAACACTATGATGTTTCTGTTTTAGTCTAATCATTTTTGCTATCACCAATTTGAAAGAAAATCCTTTTTCATTGTTTTAAATATAACTTTTAGCCTTGAAGTTACAACACAATACCTAATAATTAGTACTCAGTTAATCAGAAAGTTAGTCACAGCGTGGGGCATAATGGGCAGGGTATGTTTTAAAGAAGCAAGGTTTGGTTTTATAAGCAGGATCACAGAGCGAAAAATACAAAATTAAACAAAAGAGACCCACTGACATCAGTCTGTTTTGATGAGTGCAAAGAGTCTGACCACAGGGAGAAGATACGCACAGATGATATATAATGCATTTTAATTACCATACACATTTCTTTGCAGCTTTGTGGGTTTTGAAATACGATCAGTTGAGGATCTCTCCATTAAAATAACCAAAGCATATCCCTGGCTTTGTTCACACGCACACCAAAATCTGATCATAATGTGATTTCTGGACAGTAACATTACAAAAAATGACATGCAAACTGCAAAATTTGATGTGAGCAATCGAAGAGACCGTGATCAGGATGAAATGAGAGGATTTGGCTTTTTACGTACATCGATATAATCTTATAACTCCAAAAATGTGAATCAGATTTTAAGTTCACGTGTAACCACAGCCACTGACAATTAAATGTCTGAGTCTTGATGAAGCAATTCAAATTTGACATACACAGACTCCAAAACATATATGTGCTGAGAAGACAGGAACTCAGGAAACAAGTGGATTTTATGTGTGTTTTTAAAATGGAAAACCTCTTTGATCTTTAAGGATACTTCATCAAGATGGCGTCCGGTGGTCTCATTTTAT